>NC_058134.1:210547610-210560954 GCF_016433145.1 Gracilinanus agilis | reverse complement strand
AGAGAGAGAGAGAGAGAGAGAGAGAGAGAGAGAGAGAGAGAGAGAGAGAGAGAGAGGAGAGAGAGAGATAAAAAGACTCAGAGAGGGAGGGAGGGAGAAAAAGGGAAGGAAAAGAGGGAGGGAGGGAGGGAGGGAGAGAAATCACATGATCACTTGGCTATGCCTAAAAAAAATTACGGTAAGAAAGAGCCACACTTCCACGGTTTCTCAGCTAGAACTCTAAGAAATGAGACTCCAATTGGCTTAAGTGCTGGCTAGTACAAGACAGGACAGCGCCTGCCAAGTGTTAAATTCTCCAGAGAAGGGAGAGAGAGCAGCTTGTGTCCAGCAAGAGATAGATACAGCACTTCCCCTCCATTCGCTTAGCCCGTTTTTATATAGCTCTGATTGGACAAGCTAAACCTCAGTCCAGGTCGGAATCCTGACTTCCGGATTCGTCACCTGTCACATGGGGACTTCTGTCATCCCCTTCCCTAGCCGGGATGTCCACATCAGCCACACAGCACTTAAATCACAGAGGTCTTTCTGGCATCCTTTCATAGGATACATGTATGGTCTACCAAATGGTGAGGTTATCAAATGGAATAAAGGGGTACAATTTATGTTAAATTCATACATATTCTAGATGTGGCATCTTGTTTGAGAAATTTGATGCTAGATTTTTTTTTTCCATTTCACCATTTTACTAAGAGCATTTAATTTATTTATCCAAAAGTTTCTCCATTTCATTTCATCAAATTTATGAATTTTATCTTTGGTAATTGCCTCTGTCCTTTGGTTAAGAATTTCCCACCTATACCTCTGAAAGGTAAATTTATAATATGATTTTTAAATTTTTCTTTTTTTATATTTATGAGTTCTGAGTTGTCTTCCTCTCAGCCCTATATTAGAGGTCAACATTTACACACACACACATACACATATATATGTGGAACCATACAATACATCCTTTCATATATCCGTTCTTTCTCTGGAGGTAGATAGCATTTTCCTTCATAAGTCTTTCATGGTTGATTTGAATATTCATATTATTCAGAATAGCTTAGTCATTCACAATTATTCTTTGAACAATATTGCTGTTATGGTATACAGTGTTCTCTTGGTTCTGCTCATTTCTCTCAGAATTATTTCACACAAATATTTCCATGTTTTTGTAAAATCAACCTGCTTGCTATTTCCTACAGCACAGTAGTATTGTCACAATTATATACCACAACTTATTTAGCCATTTCCAATTGATTGGCATCCCCTCAATTTCTAGTTCTTTGTCACCATAAAAAGAGCTGCTGTAAATATTTTAGAACATATAGGTTCTTTTTCTTTTTCCTGATCACCTTGGGAAACAGACCTAACAGTGGTGTTGCTAGGTCAAATTAGATGCACAGTTTTATAACTCTTCAGGCATAATTCCAGAATTTTCTCCAAAATGGTTAGATCAGTTCACAGTTCCATCCATAGTATATTAGTGTCCCAATTTTTCTACATCTCCTCCAGCATTTGTCATTTCCCCCTTCTATCAAAATTGCTTTAATGTGCATTTCTCTAATCAATAATGATTTAGAGCATTTTCATACATCTAGCTTTGATTTCTCCTTCCAAAAACTGCCTATTCATATCCTTTGACCAATTATCAATGGGGATATGGTGCATATCCCTATTAATTTGACTTATTTCTCTATGTAGTTGAGATATGAGGCTTTTGTTTGAAAAATTATCTCTAAAATTTTCCTTAATTTTATTTTTTCCCTCTAAACTTTTTGTGTATACAAAGATTTTTTAACTTAATTGAAATTATCCATTTTACACCTCAAAATGCTCTACATGTCTTGTTCATAAACTCTTCTCCTTTCTGTAAATCTGACAGGTAATGTGTTCCATGTTCTTCTAATTTACTTATAATATCTCCCTTTATGTCTAGATCATGTATCCATTTTGACCTTATCTTGGTAAGTGGTTTAAGATATTAGTCTATATATAATGTCTTCTAGAAACTGCTTTCTAGTTTTCCCAGTCATTTTTTTTAACCAAATAATGAGTTCTTAAACCAATAGTTTAGATCTTTACATTTATCAAACACACCCAAGGTTACTATAATCATTTACTACTTATGTGTTCCATAGTTACTTTATTACATTGATCTACCACTCTATTTGTTAACCAGTATCAGATAGTTGTGATAATTACTGCTTTATAATATAGTTTAAGATCTGGTAATGCTGGACCTCATCTTTTGCATTTTTTCATTAATCCTTTGATATTCATAACTTTTTGTTCTAAATTAATTTTGTCATTTTTCTAACTCAATAAAATATCTATTTTCATTATTTTTCTGGATTCTCTTTATTTTTTGTTCAAACGAATTTTGTTATTTTCTTATTGCTTTTTGTAAAGTATACCTTTGGTTGTTTGATTGGCATAGAATAAAACCAGTAAATTAAATATAGTGCTATGGTCATTTTTAAAATATATGCACAATTTGAATATGAACTCTGAATATTCTTCCTACTACTTAAGTTGTTCTTTACAAAATATTTTGTAATTTAAATATGTACAAATATTAAGTGTGCTTTTGTAGATTGACTGCCAAAATATTTTGTATATTTTATAGTTACTTTCAATGAGATTTCCCTTTTATTTTCTTGGATTTTGTTGTTGTTACATAGACTTGCAGTTTACTTTGTATCCTATAACTTTGCTAAAGCTATTATTTGCTTATAGTTTCTCTGATGAGTCCCTAAGATTTCCTACTAACCCAATATGACAGCATTAAAAATAGATTTTTTTCTTTGAATATGTCAATGTCTGTGTTTCGTTCTCTTTTCTTATTGCCACTGCTATCATTTGTTGAACTCTGTCAAATAACAGAGATAGCTGTCGGCATGCTTCCCACTTTTTGGTGGAGAGTAATGAACTATAGACACAGAATAAGACGTTTTCAAACATGTCAATACAACACAAATTTTTGCTTAGCCATATTTATTTCTCACAAGAAGGATTTTTAGGGAAGGGGAGAGAATTGTGGAGGGATAGTGGAGGATACTGACTGTAATATAAAATAAAATAAAATAATCACATATCAAAATATACAGAAGAGAGCATAAGGAAGTTCAGAATGGGACACAGACAAGAAGGGCACTGTGGGTACTTTTAACATTAGTATTAATGCATTTTTTTTAAAAAAAGCCAAGTTGTAATGGAATGAAATGGAATAAACAGTTATTAAGTGCCTACTATGCGTCAGGCATTGTGTTAAATGCTTTACACATATTATTTCATCTTCACAGTACCCCTACTATTATTATGTAAATGCTATTATTATGCCCATTTTTTACCATTGAGGAAATGGATGTAGACAGAGATTGTGACTTGCCCACAGTCACACTGCTAATATATGTCTAATAAGAGACTGGATTTGAAATCAGAGTTTTTTTAACTTCAGATGTATTGTTTAATGTACCACCTAGCTGCCTTCTATGGTATAGTTACATGTTTACTTGTAGCCTTTTTTTTAAAATGTCCTTTGTATATGGAAATGTTTATGTTTGTTGATGCCTGACAAATTCATAATAAAATTATTTTAAAATATTTTCTTGTACAAACCACGAGTATTATAGTCTCAGGGATGGCTCTTGCCTCGGAATTTTTAGAACAAATCTAGAGACATAAAGCCCTAGAGGAGAAAGATGGAAAAAATTAGAAGGAAGAAAATACCTCCATCCACCCGCCTAACTAAAAAAAATAATAAGGAAAGTTCAAGGCTCATTTTTCTCTGGGGGAAGAGGGTTGTCAATGTCATTGTTTGTAAAATTGAGAAAATAGCGGCGACGTCTTTTATCAGAGTTTGTCTCATAAAGGAGACATCTTATGTGACTGAGTATCTTGTTTCTCTTAGTTTTGTGACCTATTTATTTCGTCTTTCTCATAGTAATATTCCATTCCAGTCGGCGCCCTCGCCACTCACCGCCCCATTCTCGTTACCTCCAAGGCTCCGATGTGAATGCTACTCTGGATCAGTCACCCTCGCGACGTGGTATTTGGGAAGGTCCATCCGTGTGTGAGCACTTAGGAAGCATCTGCTAGGAGCCGGACACCGCACGGGGCGCCGGGGAGGGAAACTACCGAAGAAAATGAACCGGTCCCTGTTATGACTTGGATCGTGTCCAGAATGAGGGAAATGGCGGCCTTATTGTATCTCCTTGGATCTGTCAGATCATTTCTGTATTCATTCTCAGGAACTCCATTTTACTGTCGTTGTTCCATTGTTCCAGTCATGTCCTACTTTTCATAGGGGTTTTCTTAGTGAAAATACTGGAGCGATTTGCCATTTCCTTCTCCAGTGGCAAACAGGTGAAGTGGTTTGCCCAAAAGTCACACAGCTAGAAAGCTTCTGAGGCTGGATTCGAACTGGGATCTTCCTGACTCCAAGCACAGCACTCTCTCCGCTGCCCCACTGAGTTGCCACTTTATAGAAGGGGAATTATCATGTTATTATAGCATGTCCAGAGGAAGACAACCAGACAACGGTGGGGATGATTAGCTGAAGGAACCTGGGACACTTGTTACCCCAGAGAAGAGGAGACTCGGGGAGGGATCTTATAGGCATCTTAAAGTATTATTTTCGTTTTCAATGAGCCCGTTTCTTGGGTAAACGTTAGCATTTTCTCTTCAAAACTCATTATTCCTCCAATTGTTTCTACCAGAGCTTTTACTTCATTTTTTAGCTCTCGATTCATGTCTTATATATCAGCAATGGCGAACCTGGCCGGGCCACCCCACGTGTCATGCCCCTCCCCTCCACAAGTGCCAGGCGTGCCCTGCCCCTCCCCTTTTACCCCAAACAGGGGAAGGAGAAAGCTCTCCCTTTGGGCTGCTGGGCCGACCAGCCCGGGATGTGAAAAAAATGTCCTTAGGCTGGGTGGGGAGGGGGAGGGAAAGGGGGAGGGGAGCAGCTCCACCTCATCCCTCTGCCTTTCTAGTCACAAACTCTGGATGGGGGGGAAGGGAGGAGGGTAGCCACGTGCTCACAGAGAGCGCCATCTTTGACACCCATGCCATACGTTCACAACATCACTGTTATAGGTATTCATGTGGTCCTTGCAGAAAATCTTTTTTCCCCTTCTAGCTTCTGCTTGAAGTTGTTACAAATACTCTCTCATTTTGGAAATGTGTAGAGCTATAATCATTGTATTTATTAATGGATGTTTTCTTTGATCCACTCATATCTCCAACTTCAGGTCTTGTCCTGCCAGGTCCTTGATTGGCTGACTGAACCTGTTTAATCCTCTCTCCTCTCCCCAGTGCCCTTTCTCTGCCCCTGCTCTGTTGGGTTCCTGCTCTGACTTCCATCTCCCAGATTTAGTTCCTTATGGGGAAGGTCTGAGAGAGGAAAGCTGAGAAGGAGGTATAGAATTTGGATCTCAACACTTTTTTAAAAGTTTTTACATGTAATTGAAGAAAAAACAAAAAATATTATTTAAAAGAAAAAAGAGTTTGCCAATCAGTCAACTAGTATTACCTTCTAGGTACTGTGCTAAGTTTTTAAGTGCTAGAAAAAGAAATACAAGCAGAAAGACAATTCCTACCCTCAAGGAAAGGAAGCTGAAAGGAGACAAAAGTACCTAGATAGAGGACAAAGTTAAAAAAAAAAAAAAAGTCCGAAGTGCAGCTTGGAAAAGAATAGACTTGGCTGCCCTTTGGGTTCTCTGTTTCACTAGAAGTTATGGGAGGAACTAGCCCATCAGAGGGAGAAGCCATAGGACTGATGGACGTTTCCAATACAAGAAGATGTCCAGGGGGTGAGGTGAGCTTCCAGGATGAAGTATCTGTGGTTTGATGGCCTAATTTCTATTGAATGGATATGAGTCAGAGTGTGTTAACTAATAGGATAGCCCAGTGTCATGACTATCTCTCCAAGATTTATGGTATCCAGAAATTTGATAAGCATTATAGTTATTCTTTTATCTAAGTATTAAATAAAAGTGTTAATCTTTTCAGGAGCATTCACCAATCCCTGAGACACACCACTGGAGAGCTCCTTCCAAAGAGACATGAACCATTAATGACTATTCTTTGGATACAGTCATTCACTGAGTTTTAAATCCAACTCATTTTATTATCATTTAGTTCATATTCCTTTGCCTTTTTAATAAGAATACCATGAGAGGCTATATTAAATTAATTGCCAAAAATCTAAGTAAAGTATATTAGTATTACTATTTTTTGTCTTTTTGAGGAACTAATATACAAGGAAGAAATGAATATTCATAAACTACCTAGATAGTAACATCTAATTGAATTAGAGGTTTTATAGATATTTATATACTAATAACACTCTTCCAATGTCAAATATTGATAGCAAGCAATTCAATTTTATGCCTCTACTTTGGTGTGACCTTTAATAGAGCCTGAGAAACATTCTAAGTTCATCTCTCAAAAAAATGGTCATTAGCTCAAAGTGAGTATCATTACAAAGCAAAGAACACAGTTGCCATTAGACTGATTCACGACTTGAATTATTTATTTTTTTTCCTGAGCCGTTCTTATAGACTCTAAAATATGTTGAATATGCAGTAAAAAGGCTAACATTAATTTGGTTTTTATTGTTCAGTATTTAGAATATTGGGGCATGTTGAATCTATAAAGACAGGCTAGCAGGTTCATACTTGTTTATACTCATGAATACATTTTCTAGCAAGCAACATCAATTTTTTTATATTCATTAGGGAAGATAGCACGTGCAAAATTAATAAAGAAATAATAAAGAGATAAAGAATAGCTTAAAAAGCTAGATGAATAGTTTGTGATTATAGCTAGTCTATGTTAAAATAATAAAAAATAACTATTACTAATATCAATTTGTACTTTTAATACTATCCCAATCAAATTACCGAGGTAATTACTTTAAAGACCTTGATAAAATAACAACAAAATTCATTTGGAAAAATCAAATATCTAGAATATCAAGGAAAATGGTGGAAAGAAGTAGAGATAAAAGGAGAATAGCACTTCTAGATCTTAAACTATCTTATAAACAGCAATCAAACCAGTGGAAATACACATCAGCCATGGTGGGGGGGCAGGGTGAAGCTTGGGGTGGGTGAAGGGGAAAGTAAGAGCATGAATTATATAACCATGTTAACTTTTCTAAAAAATAAATATAAAAAAATGTTTTGAAAAAATAAAATAAAACAGCAATCATCAACCAAAACCATCCAATACTGGTTAAAAAGCAGAAATAGATCAATAGATGAGACTAGATAAGGAAGAATCAGAAACAATAGAAATCAATAACCCCATATTTGATAAAGTGGAATATAAATTATCTAGAAGAAAACTCTTATATGATCAAAAAACTATGAAAATCAGAAAGCAGTCTAGCAGAAATTAATTTTAGAAGACTACCACATACCTAATCCATGATACTCTCTAAATAGATATGTAACCTTAATATTAAACATCATACTATAAAAAAATTAGAAGAGAAACATCATATAACTCTCATAGATATAGGCAGGAAATATATCCTCAAACAAATAAGAGATATAAACAATTATAAGAGTTAAAATAGATGACTTTGATTACTTGAAACTTCTGCACAAATAAAATTAACGCACTTAAGATAAGCAGGAAAGTAGTTGAGTGGGACAATTTTTTGTAACATTTTTTTCTGTTACTGTTTTGGTATCCAAGATATTTAAACAATTAATAAATATATGACAGATAGTCATTTCCAAAAAGCTAAGCAGTTGAAATATATGAACAAACTGTTCTTAAAAGCACAATTACAATGCATTCATAAGCCCATAAAAGAATGTTCTAAATGAGCTAATTATAAGAGAAATACAAATGAAAACAACTCTGAGATTTTACCTCACACCCTGAATATTGGCAAAAATTACCACTAAAAAAGCAGTAGTCAATATTGGAGGGGTTCTGGAAGGATAGGCACCCTAATACATTGTTGGTGAGGCTGTGAAATGTTAAAAATCATTTGAAATGATTATTTTATATATTATCTTATATTCCAAGAAAACCATCGAGAAAAAGAACATCTATATTCCAAAAGATTTCTAGCAACACTTTTTGTGATGACTAACAATTGTAAACAAAGTAGATGCCTATTAATTAATCAATAGGGAAACAAATTGTGGTACACTGAAATAATTAAACTTTAAGATTAGTTGATATTGATTATTTTGATTGACTTTGCTAATTTATTTTAGTAAGAGTCAGTTTTAACTTAGCTAGGCTGTAGTATAGAGAGAGGGGGTCATATAGTTTTTTCAAGCTTTGGCTGAGTTCCAAAAAGCAGTTAGGGGTTTGGAATCTTGAGGGAAGAGGCAGTTGGTTTGGGTCTCCTGTGGAGAGAGGTTGTCTAACCAACTGAGCTGCTTCCTTACCTATCTGTACAATTGAAATTTAGCCTAGCTTTGATATATTTATTTAAGAAATTGTTATTTTGGATAAACCCTTTATATCTTCCTTCCCAATATTATTTCCTACCTTCCCTCCCTTACCTTATATGTCTGTGGAGTTAATTAATAAGGAGAGTAATTAGAGAGGAGTTCAAATCTGTGAAGGGTTAATTGTTATTTGACAGTATTAGATATAAAGAAACTAGTCAGTCATCATTTATTTTGTAAGTTGAGTTAAAGACTGGTCCTTATTCAGACTTCATCTCTGCCTCCCTTCCCCCACCTGAGGTTCCTGAGACAACTGTTAGGGCTTTCCTTTGATCCACTTTCCTGACAAATCATCCTTTAAAGATAATAAACCCTATTGTGTTTCAACAGACCTATTAGTATAATTTGTCTGTTAGTTATTAAGAGAGGGAAGAAAAGGGAAAGAACCAACATACTCTGGGCTTGAAAGGAAGCTGGGGTATCCATCTTGAAGGAAGGTGTAACTTCAAAACAAGTCCCTTCCTGTGAAATTAACTAAAGCCTGTTTGTTAATTTCAGTTTAGTCTATTTCCCTCAGCCTGTGTTTGAGTCTAAGTCCCAGTCTGTAAAGCCTGCTGTTTTGTCTGGTTAGTTTAATTTCTCCTCTCCCTGAAGATCTCTGTTTCCCTTCTGTGTTATACTCCTGACTTCTGTCCTATTATATCCTGAATCTCCTTAATCCCAGCCTACCTGTAACCTAGATTACTCATTTAGCAAGTCTCTGACAACCTCCTTCCAAAATTCCCTTATCCCACACACCTTTCCTCAAATTTTCCCCATTACAAGGCCCATTAGCTAAGTCAAGCCAACCTACATATTTTCTTAAATTAGGTTATTTATAGCAGCAACAACCAATCATTCAGTTAAAGAATAACTTTGAAGGAAAAACTAAACTTTATTAAATAAGAATATATTTTATTATAATCTGAAGAATAGGTTAAGTTAGAAATCATGGGCTTTCTGTCAACAAGCTGCAGCTCTGGCAACCTCAAAACCACAAGGCTCTTGGCATTTCCCTTACTAAATCAAGTCTGACAACAACAGTTTGCAAACTAGCAATTACAACGTATTGCAAAGTTTAAGTCACAAATTTGTAAACCTTCAACTTCTCTGTTAGTTTGAGTTGCATATGTCACATCATCTTAAAGTACTGTAACACCTTAAACTGAGCTGTAAATTCTCAGCAATGATACCACCTGCTGTAAATCTGCCCCCAGCTTTTGTAAGTTCCTCTTTTTCACTTTAAAAAGGAGCTTTGTACATTATTTGTCTATGGGATATCAGTGGCCAATGATTTAATATAATATCTGGACTTAGATTAAATCAATCATGCTCAGAATCTTGTCTTTCCCAGACTTTTCCTTTACAGCTAAATAAAATTATTTTTAACAACATGAATGTTATAGAATATTACTGCACTGTAAGAAATTATGTGGGTAATGTGTATGATGAATACAGAGAAGCATGGAAAGATTTACATGAACTAAAAGTAAGCAGAGCCAACTCACAACATATAACAATGTATTTACAAGCCAAGAAATCAAAAGTGAATGTAACAAAATAATAAAGATCAATCAGGACTCAAAGGAAGGGATATGAAAAGACACTCACAATTCATACTTTTCTGAAGATGGGAAATCCACAGTTGCTAAACACTGTACCTGTTTTTGGATTTCTTCAATGTTTTGATCAGTTATTCTGATTTTTTTTCTCTCTCAAAAATGCTAGTTTTTACATGATAGAACTCTCTAGGAAGAAAAGGATAAAGAATACCTGAAATAACAATGATAATGTAAGAAACAAAAGACATTAATAAAAAGCTTTTTTCAAAAGATGCATTGTGTAAGGCCAAGGGCCAGAAGGCCCTGGAATTCCAGGAAGATTTAGTCTTTACACTCACCACGTGTAATTCTAAGAGAAAGATTAAGAAATGTCTCACCAAGATCTTAAGGTCCCAGGTCTAGAGCTCCTCCATGTCCAAGCAAGGAACAAAAAGAAAGACACTGAGCTCAATGAACTCTCTTTTAAAGGGGCTTCTTTTGAGCCACTTCCTGTTCCTTCCTCTTAGTTTACGTGTCCAATAACAACAGACGTTTTTCTTAGGACTACCCAGGAGGCAGTCAGTAAATTTTGATTCATCATTCACTCTAGCACACGTGGGTCACAGACCTTCAAACTTGTGAGTTAAGTGGAGGTGTTTACACTTTTGGTGATTAGATTTGAGAATGGGCAAGATAGATTTAATCTCATTAATTTTAATCTCATTAATTAATTTAATCTCACAATTGCTATCTGCTTTGTTGCTATACCTTAAAAAACAATAGGATCTTTCCAATGACTTGAAGCTGAGAGGATCTATTTTTTTTTTATGTTATTATTTCTAATTTCTAACTTTAAATTGAGGTTTAAATCTGTTCTTCAAACTTCTCTCCTTATTTTGTTTCTAGCAAATTCAAGGGATTTTTTTACATATCTTACCTTAGAGAATCTCCTGTTGCAAGGTGATTGAAAAGTGAGATTATAAATTATAACTTGCCCAGTAAATAAAAGCCAGTGTAGATCAGGCATGACTGCAAGCAGTAGGACAGAGTCCTTAAGTCTCCATTGGAGTAAATGGACAATGTAACTTTTAACTGGATTGGACCTGATCCTAGGACTGGGCATATGATTTTCCATCATTAACAAAGATTTAAGGATGGACTGAGAGAATGTTGGGCCACCTCCTCACTAGCTATTCACAAATAAGGAATGTCTTGGGATGGCTAGAGGAAGGCTGAATAATGAGCCCCACCAAATTCTATTTATTTGATTCACAAGGCTGCATTTCTTTGTCTTTGATCATTGAGAGAGATCACTAATCAATTAATTGATTTTCTTACCCAGAACCCAGTCTCTCAGAATTGTTACTTATCACACTGTCAAGAATTTCTACATTTGTTGTCTCCCCACATTAGAATATAAACTCCTTGAGACCAGTGTCTGTCTTGCCTTTCTACTTATATCCCCTTCTGTTAGCACAGTGCTTCATACATAAGAAGTACTTAATAAATGTCAGATAGCAGTCTCAGAGTGAGGGGGAGCATTAACACGCTGGAGCTTTCAGCCAAAGGGGACAAGGAGAACCTGGTCGCAGTTCCAGAGTGAAAAAGACTGCTTAGGATCACTCATAGAACAGAATACAGGTTGGGAGAGTAGTATACATATCTCTCTTTAGATCAGAGTACCTTAGAAGAAATGAACACTTACAGATCCCCATAACTAGCTCAAAGGACAGTAGCACACACACATACAAAAAACTCTGAAGCTTGGGACAATGCTTCCATTCTGGAAGCAAAGACCAATTTTCACATAGAGTTAAAAGTTTTAAAAAAAAAAGTCTTGGAAAATGAATAAACAAAAAGAACATGACCATATAAAGTTACTATGATGACAGGGAAGATCAAAACACAACTGCAGAAGAAAATAAAGTCCAAAATGCTACATTTAAAGCCTCAAAGAAAAAAATGTGAATTGGTTTCACTCCCTAAAAAAATTTCTGGAAGAGCTCAAAAATAAATTTAAAAATTAGATAGAAGAGGTAGAAGAAAAACTGGGAAAAGAAATGAAAGTGAAACAAGAAAATCATCAAAAAAAAGTTGACAAGTGTTCCAAAATATATATAGCAGCTCTCTTTGTTGTGAGAAAGAACTGGAAATTTCCAATCTTACCCTATAGGAAAGTAGGAGGGGAAGGGAAAAAGGAAGGGAGGCTGATAGAAGGGAGGGCAGATTGGGGGGAGCAGTAGTCAGAAACAAAATACTTTTGAGGATGGACAAGGTGAAAGAAAAGAGAGTAGAATAAATAAGAAGAAAATAGAATGGAGGGAAATACACAGTAACCAAAACTATAAATGTGAATGAGATAAATTCACTCACAAAATGGAAGTGAATAGTAGAGTGGATTAAAAACCAGAATTCTTACAAGAAACACAATTGAAATAGACACTTTCATGGACAAAATAAGGTCTGGAGCAGAATCTATTATGTTTCACCTAATATAAAAAAAAAAAAGGCAGGGGTTGCAATTAAGATCTTAGACAAAGCAAAAGCAAAACTATATCTAACTAAAGGAGATAAGTAGGGAAACTAATTTTGCTAAAAGGTACCATAGACAATCATACAGCATCAATAATAAACATATATGCACCAAATGATACAGTATCCACATTATTTTTTAAGGTTTTTAGAAATAATATATATTTTTCAGAATTGCATATAAAAACAATTTTTTACTTTTTTTTAAATTTTTGAGCTCCAAATTCTCTTCCTCCCTCTCTCTCCTCTCACCTCTCTGAAGTGGCAAACAATTAATATAGTTTATATAGGCGAAATCATACAAAACCTATTTCTATATTAGTCATATAATAAAAGAAGAACCAGAGCAAGAAAACACACAAAAAAAGTTCCAAAGAAGAAAATGAAAAAATATTAACTTCATTCTGTATTCAGACTCCTTTAGTTATTTCTCTGGAAGTGAACAGCATTTTTCATCATGAGTCCTTTAGGATTGTCTTGGACCAGTGTATTGGTGAGAATAGCTAAGTCATTCAAAGTTAATCATTGTACAATATTGCCATCACTGTCTCCAATGTTCTCTCGGTTCTCCTCACTTTATTTTGTACTAGATCATGTAAGTCTTATAAGTTTTTCTGAAAGTATTTCCCTTGTCATTTCTGATAACACCATAATATTCCATTACAATAATATATACTATACTTCATTTAGCCTGTCTCCAAAGTTTCCAAATATTTGCCACTGCAAAAAGAGCCATTATAAATAAATATTTTTGCACAAATAAGTCTTCTCTTTCTCTCTCTCTCTCTCTCTCTCTCTCTCTCTCTCTCTCTTTCTCTCTCTCTCTCTCT
>NC_058134.1:210406635-210543729 GCF_016433145.1 Gracilinanus agilis | reverse complement strand
GGGATAGCAAGTAATTATCTCAGTCAAGTTTAGAGCAGAAACAGATCTACTTAAAAGAGACAAACAGAATGAAGGATTGTCAATACTAAAAATACATGCACCAAATGTTATAGCATCCAGATTTTAAAAAAGAAAAGCTAAAGGAGTTACAGATGGAAATAGATAGCAAAACCCATAATAGTGGGAAATTAAAATCTTCCCTTTTCAGAACTAGGTAAATCTAACAAAAAAAATAGAAAAGAAGTTAAGGAGAGAAATAAAATTTTAGATAAGGTATATATGATAAAAATCTGGAGAGAATTATATGGGGACAGAAAGGAATATACTTTTTTCTCAGAGATACATGGTTCTTTTACAAAAATTGACCACATATTAAGATGCAAAAATTTTATAATTAAATGCAGAAAAGAAGAAATATTAAGTGCATCCTTTTCAGATCATATTGCAATAAAAAGTATGTTTAATAAAGGACAACCATAAAAAAACAGAATAAAAATTAATTGGAGACTAACAATCTTAAAGAATGAGTAGATTAAAGAACAAGTCATAGAAAAAATAATGAATTTTATTAAAGAAAATTCTAAAAATGAAATGATATACCAAAACTCATAGAATACTGCAAAAGCTGTAATTGGAGGAAAATGTATATCTCTAAATACTTGTGTTAATAAAATAGAGAAAGAACAGATAAAAAAATTGAGCATACAATTTAAAAAAATTAGAAAGATCAAATTAAAAACCCCAATTAAATTAAAATAAAAAGTTCTACGAATGTGCACTCTGGAAAAAAAAAATTTAATTAAAAAAAACTCCCCAAGAAACCTGATAGTAAAGTTATGCCATGCCTAAGGGGAACTTCATGAATATCCCACAAAGGGGAGAAAAAGACTTCCTAGAATCAGAAATTATGAGTTACCCTCTACTACATTCTAAGCTTGATCACACTTTATCCTAGACTTTCAATATATTGGTGGGAGAATGTATCACAGACTTTTGGGGTATGTTTTATATCAAGTCAACTTGATATACCACCTTAATATATTAATATTTTATTAATATTAATTATATTATATAATTTGTAAATTATATAAATGATTAATGTTAATTAATATTAATAATAAATAAAAATAAATATATTTTCAAAAAGCCAAGTAAGTCTGACTGACTAATCAATGGATAACCATGGTTGAAACACTGATGTTTATATAGCTCATGAACTCCACAGTACCAGAAGGACAAAAACAACTCCAATCTCTCAGGTTTATGTCTAGAATCCTGAGACAGCAGACTCCATTTAGGGACTCAACTTGCTAACTACAAGTAGGAAATGCGATAGTAGCCCCAAAGTATGTATTAAAGAGAGCAGTATTTTTTGTTCCTTTTTTTAAAAATTAATATTTTATCGTTCTTACATCACCATAGATATCCCAAGTATCCCTCTCCTCTCTCTCAGAGCTATTCACTATGATAAATAGTATTTTTTTATGAAAAGAAAAAACTCAGCAAACTGATCAATATACAGGGAAAAGTCTAAAAATAGATGCAGTGTGTAGCACCCACAGACATCTCACCTCCAAAAAAGAAGTAGGTTGGGGGTGTCTTTTCATATGTCTTCAATTGAGTCCCGCTTGATCTTTATAATTTTGTTACATTCATTTCTGGTTTGGTGTCCATTTCATTTACGTTGTTATACTCTCTGAGTCATTATGCATAGTCTTCCTTGCCTCTGTTTACTTCACTCTACCTTGGTTCATACAGATCTTTCCATGTTTCTCTGTTTTCATCACATATTTATTCCTTACAATACAATTAACATTCCATTACAATCATGTACCACGATTTGTTTGGCTATTCCCCGATCAATAGGCATCTGCTTTGTTTCCAATTCTTAGCTATTAAAAAAAAAAAGTTCTACTATAAATCTTTCGGAACGTATGGGGAGACTTTCTTATTACTGATGGCTCCCTTGAGGCATGAGCCCAGCCGTGGATTCGCAAGTTCAAAGGATATGGATATTTTAGTCATCTTATTTGCAAAATTCCAAATTTATTTCCTAAATGATTGGGCCATTTCCTAGCTCCACCAGCACTGCATTAGCATGTCTATCCTTTCACAATCCCTCCAACACTGACACCATTTTTTGTAGATACCTCTGTCAATAGGCAGAGGGTGAGATGAAACCTCAGGATTGTTTTGATTCCTATTTCTTTTATCACTAGTGATTTGGAGCATTCTTTCATGTGGTTGTGAATACTTTGCAATTGTGCTTTTAAGAACTGCTTGCTTTTGGGGGCAGCTGGGTAGCTCAGTGGATTGAGAGTCAGGCCTAGAGATGGGAGGTCCTAGGTTCAAATCTGGTCTCAGACACTTCCCAGCTGTGTGACCCTGGGCAAGTCACTTGACCCCCATTGCCCACCCTTACCACTCTTCTGCCTTGGAGCCAATGCACAGTATTGGTGCCAAGACAGAAGGTAAGGGTTAGAAAAAAAAAAAAAAGAACTGCTTGCTCTTATCATTTATCAATTGGGAAAATGACTAATAGTCTTATATAACAGATGTTTTGAAAAAGATCTATGATTTTTAGTGACCGGAAAACTCAATGTGAGTCATCAGTGTGCTATGGCAGCCCCCAAAAATCTAATGCCATCTTGAGCATTTAATTAAGTTAATTAATTAATTTTTAAAAATTAAGAGAGAATTTATATGGTTAGCACAGATTCCAGGAATCTGAAGTGATACTCCCACTTCGCTGTGCCTTCATTGGACCTCATCTGAAATATTGAGCACCATAGATTAAGCCAAGTTTTAGTAAGCTAGAGAATGTCCAGGGGTCCATGTAATAGGAAGATCTGCTGAAGGAACTATTCTGGAAAACACTAGGGGCCGAGCCGGGAAAAGAAGCTAACAATCTTCAGATATCAGAAGGGCTATCACTTGCCAGAGGGTTTAGTCTTCTTTTATTTGGGCCTATTAGTCTGGTACATTTTCTAGATCTGTTTGTAGAGGGGGTTTGGGGGGGTGGGGGAGAGCAGAGGTTTGGGGGGAGTTCAACTGTACTTCTTCCTGCTATTCCAGCATCTTGATTTCATCTTTTTACATAGATCATCCCTGTTGATTCTCAGTAACTTGCTCATGATCAAAGAGGCAGAGATCCTTTATATTTCATCATGCTGCTTTTTCTGAAGCAGATATTTTAAGTATTAATAACTCCACTAATACAGAGGAGAAAACTATCTCATAGCAATTCAGCGGTTTTCTGGTGTCACATAGTTTCAGAGCTAGGGTTTGTATCTAAGATTTCTGATTCATTCATGTATTCTTTCTACTCTATCAGGTTACCTTGAAAAAATTCTTCTTTGTCTTACAACAGGATTCTTAGCACTTTATATAATTCTCAACTAGCTTCACAACATTCTTTTGAGGTAGAGAAGGAAAATATTGAATTACCATTACCACTAATGAATATTTTTGAATACCCATGAATGAATATAGGTGTTGTCTGTTACACAGAAAATTCCTCTCCTCAAGTCATATCAATAACAATTAAGACCCAGGGAGGTCCAGTTAGCCCAGCTCAATCTTCTTTTTGAAAGGAGAAGGAAATTTTGTTTATTCTTATTCTGAATTTAACATCAAATAAAAAGGAAATGTCCTTTTCCATATACTGCAACAGGCATAAAAAGAGGATTGTATATGAAACTATGAATTCCTGTTTTATACAGATTGATTTACTTTTCACTTATAACTCAACAAAATACTTTTGAAGTTGTTTTATTTTTCTGTTATTTTTTCTGGCTTTACTTCAGTTATTTTCTGTTCATTTAAAAGTGGTTCAGCTATCCACATCCAAAGAAAGAACTGTGGGAGCAGAAACACAAAGGAAAAACAACTGCTTGATCACATGAGTCGATGGGGATATGATTGGGGATGCAGACTCTAAACAATCACCCTAGTGCAAATATCAATAACATGGAAATAGGTCTTGATCAATGACACATGTAAACCCCAGTGGAATTGTGCATTGGCTATGGGAGGGTGGTGGGAAGTATAAGGATAAAAAATAATAAAGGCTGATATAATAATATAAATTAGTATTTTAATTAAAGCCATGCTGATAGATAAAGTTATTAGACCACGTGCTTGTAAGAATTCAAAACTGCCGCCCTAGCCATTATTGTCTCCCGTCTCTTCCTGAGTCTGCTGGCCAAGAGGCCACTCCCCTCTAACCCAGGAGAGGAAGAAGGAAAGAATATGAATCATGTAACCATGGAAATTTTTTCACAAATAATCAATAAAATAAAAATAAATTTAAAATAAATAAATTAATTAAAATGGTTCAATAGCCATCTTTTATTTCTTTTTTTGGGGGGTCTACTTTACTACTAGCCTTCCTCCTGTACTCAGACTTCATGGGGGGGGGAACATCCTTATAATAAATATGTATAATCAAGCAAAAAGAGTTCCTGCATTGGCTATATTTAAAACATTTGTTTTATTTGTTTTATTTTTTATTTATTTTTACTTTATTGATTATGAAAATTTTCCCATGCTTACATGATTCATGTTCTTTCCCTCCCCTCCTCTCACCCCCCTCCCATAGCCAACGTGCAATTTTACTGGGTTTTACATGTGTCACTGATCAAGACCTATTTCCATATTATTGATATTTACATTAGAGTGATCGTTTAGAGTCTACATCCCCAATCATATCCCCATCGACCCATGTAGTCAAGCAGTTGTAAAACATGTTTTAGCTTGTACCTTGATTCTATCACTTCTATGTCAGGATTTAGTTAGTGTGCCTCTGGCTCACTCTTCTGTGTTGATCACAGTTAAACCTTTCAAGGATTTTTTTTTTTGCAAGGTTGTTATTACCAAATAAATTTCCCTTTTGGTACTGCTCTCTTCACTTGGCATTAGTCCATACAAATCTTCACAGTTTGCCCTGAAACTATCCCTTTAGTCATTTCATAGTAATATGTCATTCATAGTAATATGTCATTCATTTCATTCAATTCATATATATCATGGTTTGTTTAGCTATTCTACCTCCTTTGTTTCTCATTATTTTTCAGGCCAAAAAGAGCTGCTCTAAATATTTTTGTGCTACGGGCCATTTTCCACTTTCTTTAATATCTTTGGAGTACAGACCTAGTAGTGATATTGTCAATTCAGAGGGGGACTTCGGAATTCAAAATTGCTTTCCAGAATGGATTGACCAATCTACAGCTTCAACAACACTGCATCAATCAGCCAATAAACATTTTAAGCACCTTGTATGTGACAGGCACTGTGTTTAGCCTTGGGGATACATATGAGAAAAAAAAGGGTAATTCTTATCTTTAAGGAATTTATAATAGAATGAAAATAAATAATAATAATATAATATAATAAGTGTAAATAATATTTATAATAAAATGAAAATAGAAGGAAAACAATACATAAAAGGAAGCAGAAAAGGAGGGAGTTGGGGAAAGAGAAGTCCAAAAGGAAGCAGCCAAGTGGGAAACGAAGAGAGAATCTGCCTGGGTCCTCTTCTTAAATGAAGTTTCTAGAAGGAGCTCTCCCCACTTCTCCCCTCCAATGAGAGGATGGAGAGGATCCCAGGGGCATAAAAAAGATATTGGGCTCGTGATAAAGAAATCCAAAGGATCATTGCTGGTGGGAAATAAAGAATTGTCCGAAGTTGGAGGTTCTCACCTGGCCACCCTTGGACCATAAGGACAGAGGTGTGAGTGTCAGAGTGATGTGATTTTGTAGGATGGTGAAGTTTCTATCTTCCTATATAGCCCATCCAACAATTGTGATTTTCATCTTTCTTTCATCTTTTCCCATGTGATGGGTATGAGGTTGAACCTCATAATTGCTTAATTTGTATTTCTATAGTTATTGGTGTTTTACATTTCTTCATATGGTTATTAATAGCTTGCATTTCTTTACAAAACACTCTGTTCACGTGGTTTGACCACTTATCCATTGATAAATGTTTAGCATTCTTATATATTTGAACCAATTCCTTATATATCCTGTATATGAGACCTTTATCAGAGAAAATGGCTACAAAGTTCCCCCATCAGCTTTTTTTAACCTTTGATTTAACTACACTAGTTTTGTTTGTGCAACAATTTAATATTTTTACATAATCATTTAATCTTCTGTGACCTGCTTTATTCTTTGTAAGATCATAGATTATTCTGTGTGAAAGTTATTTTCTGGGGCAGCTAGATGGTTCAATGAAATGGTCGGCAACCTTTTTGGCCATGAGAGTCATAAACGCCTGTGGAAGGAGGAGGATGGAGGCAGAAGGCGCTGGAATATGGGGCGGGGGCTGAAGTACCCCCTGGGGCACATCCTGGGCCTCTACTCAGTCTGGCAAGGTAGAACCAGATATGGCTCAAGAGCCATACGTTGCCGACCCCTGGTTCAGTGGATAGAGAGCCAGGCTCAGAGATAGGAAGTCCTGGGTTAAAATTTGGCCTCAAATACTTCTTAGCTGTGTGACCTCAGGCAAGTCACTTGACCCCATTGCCTAGCCTTTACCACTTTCGTACCTTGGAACCAAAACTTAGTATCAATTCTAAGACAGAAAATAAAGGGTTTTTTTTTAAAAGACAAGAAATTTTTTTTTCTTATTTTTTCTCTAATTTGCTTATGATGTGATAGTTTTATATCTGCCACATTCCTTTGGATCAAAGTATCCATGGTATCTTAAAATGTGGTGTGAGATTTTGGTCTATACCTAATTTATGCCACACTATATTCCAACTTTCCCAGCAGTTTGTGCTTATCAAACTCCTAGTTACATATGTTCATATGTTGTATTCCTAATCAGTTTCATTAATTAACTTCTCTATTTTTTTTAACCAGTTCCTAATTGTTTTGTGAACTAATGCTTTATAGTACAGTCTGAAATCTGGGATTGCTAGGACCCTTCTATATATTTTTTATCATTATTTCACTTGAGATCTTACCATTTGTACTTCATGAATTTTGTTTCTTTTTCTAAATCTAGAAAGCAAGTATTTGGTAGTTTGAGTAGATGATAATGAATAAGTAAATGTATATTGTATTATCATCTTATTATATTGGCTAGCTTATCCATGAGCAATTAATATTTTTCAAGTAATTTAGGCCTATATTTCTATAGAGAATGTTTTATAGTAACATTCAAATACTTTCTGTGTATGTTTTAATTAACTCTCAAGTATTTTATACATCTTATATTTTAAAAATATTTTCATAATTCACATGTATATAATATCTTATTCTTCATACTTTACATGTCATATTACCTACATGAACACATTTCATCTTTGCAACCACACTCTAAATTACATATATAAAATAATAATTTTCTTCTAGCTATTTTTATAGGTATTTTTCAGGGAATTGAAACCACATGGAAGCAAAAGTACTTCCTCAAGGTCATACAACTTATGTCATACCTGGCATTCAAACTGAAGTCTCCAAATATTTGGTCCAGTCATTGTATTTCCTGATTAAGATAACTCAGAACATTGAATTTATAGATTGAGGACAGAATATTACATTAGTTATGTATCTATTTTATTGGTCTTTTCTGTCCCTTCTTCCAAAACCAGCTCTAGCTTTATTTAATTGTGGTTTTTTTCTTTTTATTAATTTCTGCCTTGATTTTTCAGACTTTCTACTGTGGTATATAGTTGAATTTTGTTAATTTGTTGATTATCTGGCTTTTTAATTGTCTTTACAACTTACCGATCTTTTTTTACTCTCTTGTTGACAAAAATGTTTAGAAATAGAATTTTTCTACTAATGACTGATTCAAATGCATACCTTTAGTTGTCTGATTGTCGTCCTTTTCTTTGATAAAATTTTCTATTTTCCTATGATTTATTCTTTGATGCAATAATTAAACAGTTTAAAATTTTTAATCAGTACCCCAAAGACCTTTAAGTAAATATTAATTTATTTAAAATTTATGTGGTCATTTGTTTTTCTGCATTTGTTTGAGGTTTTTATGCCCCAACACATGTTGAGTATTTGTAAAGGTGATATGCCCAGTATGTAAACTTCTTTTTTTTTCCTTTTAGTAATTGTCAGAGACATATCATATTTATAGTCAGTTAGGGGTTGGCCTTACATAAGCCAGTATCCTATTAGTCCTGGTTTGATGTTGGAAAAAATGAAGCAATCAGTAGTTAAGTTAACAAAAAGAGGTACATGTGCCCCAGCTTATCTCTCAAAATCCTTTTGGCATAGGAATAGTACTAAGGAGAGTAAAGGGAAGAAAAAAGAAAGAAAAACAAAAATTTAAAAAGCAAAGACAAGGGGGCAGCTGGGTAGCTCAGTGGATTGAGAGCCAGGCCTAGAGACGGGAGGTCCTAGGTTCAAATCTGGCCTCAGACATTTCCCAGCTGTGTGACCCTAGGCAAGTCACTTGACCCCCATTGCCTACCCTTACCACTCTTCTGCCTTGGAGCCAATACGCAGTATTGATGCCAAGACAGAAGGTAAGGGTTATTAAAAAAAAAAAAAAAAAAGCAAAGACAAAACACAGAACAATCAAACAAAGTTTCCCTCCCAAGAGCCCCCCAAAGAGTTACCATAAAGAAAAAGAAAAAAGTTGGAGAATAAATGCAAGAAATCCTAGACTCTTCCTTTCAGAAAGACCAAGTCTCAGATCTCAAAGATCTGGGGTAATGCCACATATTTGCAGGTCACTGTAGGGCTGGTTTTGCAGCAAATGAGCAGAAACAGTAACAGGAACATCACGGGCACAACACAGATAATGAAGCTTCCAATATAGTCACAGATTCTTCTCCTGATGTAATGATGGGCAAGAATGATAAGAACATCAGGGACACAGCGCAGAGGATGTATCCCCTCTGGCACAGCCAATACATCTTTATTACAAGTCAGACTCTTCTGTAGAGAGTGGCTAAGAGGACATAAGCTTCTTCCATGCAACCTTTCCAAGATCTAAACTGATTCTGAGTTTTCCCTACAGCCCCACTCTCACTGTGTTCTTTGGCTCACCTGCCAAAACCTCTCCCTTCCTGGGAGCCACATTAGAGTCAGTCAGTTAGTCAATAAATATTTATTAAATGTCTGTGAAGTGCCAGGAGGGCAATTAGGTGGTGCAGTGGATAGAGTGCCACATCTGGGGTCAAGAAGACCTGGGTTCAAATTCAGCCTTAGATACTGTGTGACCTTGGGTAAGTCACATCCCTCTATTTGCCCCGTTTCCTCATCTGTAAAATGAGTTAGAAAAGGAAATGGCAAATCACTCTGGTATCTTTGCCAAGAAAACCCCAAAAGGGGTCATGAAGAGTTGGACATGACTGAAAGAACTGAATAGCAACATGTGCCAGGTACTAGGCTAAGAACTGGTAATATAAAAAGAGGCAGAGAACAATTCCTTCCCTCAAGGACCTTACAGTCTAATAGGGAAGACAACAAGCAAGCAAATATGCACAAGTAAGCTATGTAGAGGATAAGTAGGCAGAAGGAAGGCACCAGAATTAAGAGGTTTGGGGAAAACTCTCTTCAGAAGATGGAATTTTAATTTTGATTTGAAGGAAGTTGGGGAGATGTGGAGATCCCAGGAGGTGAAGATGAAGAAGGAAAACATCTCAAGAGAGAAAATGACTGGAGACATGGAGATGGAGTATCTTGTTTGGGGAACAGCAAGGCCAGTATCATTAGACTGACGTATTCGGTGAGGAGTTCGGTGTAAGAAGCCTGGAAAAGGCAGGGCGCAGTGCTAGCTTATGAATGGCTTTGAATACCAGAGAATTTTGTATTTGATCCTGATCAAAGGAAGTCTGCTAATGGAGTTTATTGAGTGGGGGACTGACACAGTCGAATCGAGGTTTTAGGAAAATCACTTTGGGGACTGGAGGATGGAGAAGAGACTTGAGGCGGGCAGACCCACCACCAGCCCATGCTTGAGGCGAGGAGGATCTGTCCTGGGGGCGTTCCAGTATCAGAGGAGAGCAGGGGACATATATTTGAGACATGCTGCAAATTTAAAACTGCCGGGCCTTGGCAAGAGATTGGCTATGGCAAGTGAGAGGCAGGGAAGGGTCCAAGATGGCATCTAGCTTGCCGGGGTGGGTGCCTGGAAGGATGGTGCTATGCTCTATGTCAACAGGAAGTTAGGAGAAGGGCAGATTAGGGGGAAAGATAATGGGTTCAGTTTTGGTCATGTTTAGCTTAAGAAGTCTAATGGACATCTAGTTTAAGATCTGAAAGCGAGTTGGAGATGGGAGACAGAGATTTGAGAATCTTCAGCATAATAATTCATGAGACCCAAACAGATCATCACCTGAAATAATGCTTCGGGGTAAGAGAACCCAGGATGGAGCCCCATGGTACAGTAGGACACCTGTTAGAGGATGTGATTTGCATGAAGGTCTAAGAAATGAGACTTTCCTCTTCTTCTTTCCTCAGAGGCCAGCAGGAGATGGAAGACCTGGGGTCAGAGGGAAGGTCTCTCCTCTTCACATGGAGGCTCTTCACATCAAGCACTCAAGCTAAGTGGAACAACATGAAGTAGAAGTTATCCCATGCTGGTGCAGAGAAAAGCTTCCCCCAGACTTCCCCATGGAACCTGAGTCTAGCGATTAAGTCTGAGCAGTATAAAATGGAAGATGTGGTCAGAGGAACAAACTCCTCTTCTCACCTGAGGCTAGACATCAGGTAGGCAAAGCAAGAAGTGGAAGAGAAGCAATAGTCAATAAACATTAAGCACAAACTATGTGCCAGGCACTAAGTTAAGTGCTGGAATACAAACAACCTTTTTGTAGATGATACAGGATTCCTTTCTTCCAAGTAAATACACATTTACCAGAGTTATACAGTTTTGTAGGTGCAGCTCTATCACAGCACCCTCTTAGATTGGGCCCATTGTTGGGATGAAATGAGCCACTCAAAAGTCAGTGAATATTTAACAAAAAAAGTTTACTTTGCCCTAACACAAGCAAGAATATGCAAAAAGGATAAAATATCACTTAGCTTCTTGCATTTCCCCTTTGTCTTCATCTTGAAATGAGTCTATTCAATATATCATCAGGGTTTGGTGACTTGCATGATCTTGGGCATCCACCACATCTGAGAAACTCAATCTTCACATGGACTTTTTAAAAACTCTTAATTTCCATCTTAAAATTAATACTATGTATTGGTTCCAAGGGAGAAGAGAGCAGTAAGGGCTAGGCAATGGGGGTTAAGTGAGCTGCCCAGGGTCACACAGATGGGAAGTGTCTGAGGCCACATTTGGACCCAAGACATCTTTCTCAAGGTCTGACTCTCAATCCACTGAGCAACCTATGGCTGGGACTTTTTAGGCCCCAAATGATCCAGAAGCCATGTTGGGGAAATTGAAGGTCAATTGGATACAAAGTTGACTTTGTCCTATCAAATATGGCAATAGTTTTACCCACTTCAAGGCAACTAACTCTCAGTAATACTACCTATGACCCACCCTTATCCCCAAATGTTGTTGAAAGCATTCCAGAGGAAAGAAAACCTGCCAAATAAAAGGGACCTGAGCTATTTCTCCAGGACACACAGACCCTACTGAGGGGTCAAGGACCTCAAGACTGAATTTTAGTGTTGGGCAAGAAATGAGACAGTTGGATCTATATTCAAAAGCAGTCCATTCTTATCAGGTATATCTCTAGATCAAGGAACGCTGGAATGGAGAGTCCTTCCCCTTCCTAGAGTGACATTAATTCATTACAGGCATGACTTTTGGGAAGCTGGACATCTGACCTGAACATGAGGGACATGATGATGTAGATATTGATTAGCAGGGGCATACTTCTTGCCTTAAGATGGGCTAAGAGGAATATGATTCTAATGGGGATAGGTTGAAGTCCACTTAGGTAAGGCAGCTACTCCAAAAGGCAGCTATATCTGCCAGAGAGTAAGGAGTCAAAGATTCAAGTCTGAATGACTAAGAGGATGATGGTAACTTTGACAGTCATGGAGAAGTTAAGAGTTCTTTTGGGGAAAGATAGTTCTGTTTTGGACATGTTAAAGGTGCCTAAGGAACCTATGTCCAATGTTAAAGGTGCCTAAGGAACCTATGTCCAATAGGCAGTTGGAGATGTAAGACTGGAGGTCAGGACAGACATTAGGGCTGGATAAATATATTTTGAGAATCATCTGTAGTGAGGTTATATGGGAGCTGACAAGATCACCAAGAGAAATAGGTTAGAGGAATAAGAAGAGATTTGGGGACCAAAATAGGTTTTGAAATAGGCCTCTATAGTTAGTGGGCATAACCTAGAAGAAGATGCAGCAAAGGAGATTGAGTAGGAGTCATTAGATAGGAAGGAAGAAATTTAGGAAGGGGCATTATAAGGAAAACCCAGAAAGATGAGAGTATCCAGATGAATATTCAATAGCTGCAGAAATTGAAAAGGATGAGAATTGAGAAAAGGGCATTAGACCTAGAGAAAATTAATAGAGCATTGATAATTTTTGGAGAGGAGTTTCAGTTGAATGATGAAGTCAAAAGCCAGATTGCAGAAGAATTGAGGGAGGGACTGATTATAGATGGCCTACAAAGAAAGAGAGAGAGAGAGAGAGAGAGAGAGAGAGAGAGAGAGAGAGAGAGAGAGAGAGAGAGAGAAGAAATACAGGATTTTAAAAATGGACAGATCAAATGAGGGTTTCTTGAGGATGGAGGAGACAGAGGCATGTTTATAGGCAGTAGAGAAGCAGCCAGTAGAAAAAGATTGAAAGTGGGAATGATAGATGGAGCAATCTGTTAGAGATAAAATTGGATAGTTTATGTGGGTAAAGGTGGTAAATCTTCCTATAGGACTGGTGTGAAGGAAATAGTGGCTGAAGGATTTGGGGTAATGTGAGATGAGAAAGAGGGAAATTCAGTGAAAGGCCTCAATTTTTTACTTTAAAATATTGAGCAAAATTCTCAGCTGAGAGTATTGGGGAAGGGAGAGCTATGGGAAGTTTGAGGAGTGATGAAAAGGTTTAGAAAAGTCAATATGAAGAGTGGGATAGTAAGGGCCTAGTTGAGATTATATAACATAAATTTGTTGTGGTCTCAGCCAGCAACTGAATTATCTAAAGCAAGCTTTCAGAAAGTGTGATCACATCGGCTTCTTTCTCCATCAGTTCTTTATTGCTCCCTAAATCTGTATGTTGAGAATTCCTCTGTCTGTGCAGATACTCTTGAGACTCATCTTCCAAAAAAGAACAATCATTATTAAAATCAAACAAAACAACAAGCAGAGGATATTAAGTTTCCTCTAAGCTGAGCAATTGTCAGCAGCTGCTTATTTTTATGAAAGATCTAGATTAAACTAATTTAAATCTAAGTGTCTTTTTCCAAATAAGATCTGTGGTCTTTATTGATTGCTTTTAATTTTCCCTTTAAATGCAAACCTAAAACCATTTGCTGTTTCTCATTTTACTCCTAAGAACAGGTAGGGTGAGTGAAGTATTTTGCAGCCGCTGCTTCTAGGGATAAAGTGTGGTTAAGCCAGGAGGGAGTCAATTAACAAAAATTTAGGATCGTGGGCAGAGAATTCGGGTGCTGCAGTCTGTCGACTCACCACCTGCGCACCTGCCCGGAATACACGTTTCATCAATTTATCTCAGTGCCTTATTTTCTTCCGTCACACTACACTGGTAAGCTTTTTATCGTCATCTAATCCAAATTCTTCATTTTATAAAGGAGACTGAAGTCAAGGTAAATGAAGCAATTTGCCCAAGGTCAGAATTTTCTATGACCTTGTCCATCCTTTTCCTCCTCCCGCTCCCAGTCCAAACGTGGCCCCAGAAACAAAAGGGGAGTCTAAAGTCCAAGGGCAAGCAGCCGCACTAGCGTTCGGAAACGGAGCATCAGGCCAGACCGCAGCCAGATGCCAACGCAGCGTCAGCGCTGCGCTGCCCCGCCCAGTCCCCCGAGGTCCCAGGCGCTAAACCAAACGCTAGGCCCCAGCCCATGCGCATCACCTCCGCCTTTTCCCACCCCCCACCATACAGTCGTTCCTGCATGCAAAGCAGATGTCTGCGTGTGTGTTGGGGGGAGGAAGTAGGGAAGGAAGGAGAGATCTGGAGGGGGAGGGGACAAAGCCTCGCCCTTGTACCATTTCTCTCTCGCGTGACGTGGAAAAAGGAAGTACGGTAACGAACGAACCCGTTTCAGCCAATGGGAACGTGGCAAGCAAAGTGGAAAGCCCGTGATTGACAACCCCGGAGCGGTTCTCTCCTCCAGAGCCCGCCCCCTAGGCTGCAGAGTCTGGCTCCGCCCCCTTCCTCCTCGGCTCCTCCTGCTTACTCTTCCTGCAGCCCTTGCTCCTCTCTTCCAATCTGTGGCCGTGGGCGGTTTCTCCTCCAAGCCGCTCCATTTTATCTCCTCTGAGCTCGCCAAACGGCGCGAGGGGGTTTGCTATTCGCTCCTTTTGGGTCGGTTTTTCTTTCCTTTTACCTCTTGGCCCGCCCCCCCTCTTTTTCTTCCTTCCCCTTTTTCTCCTCTGACCCCCGCCATGAATGAGGAGTACGACGTGATCGTGCTGGGCACCGGCCTCACGGTGAGGGCTGGGAGGGGGAGGGGAGGAGGGTGGGTCGCTGCGGGGGACGGGGGAGGCAGGCCAGTGATCGTCTGCTGAGGGGGTGAGGGAGGAAATCTTGCTCTCGCATAGGGTGAACCGCGAGGGGGAGAAGGGGTGAGGGGCGCCCCTTTTGGGAAGGCGCATGTTGGGGTTTGGGTCTGGTGACAGCGGCCGCAGCCGCGCCTTCAAATGCCTCCTTCCCACAGCTTCCTGCTTTTATTCTCTTCCCTAGTCCTCATCCCTTCCCCTAACTTCTTTACTCTGGTCCGAGCGGTTGGGTCTGATATATTACATTTCTATTTCTATGGTATAATTGGTGATTCTCTGTCCATATTGAAGGCTTCATGATTCATGGGAGATAGGGCTTAAGAAAGGGCCCGCTTGTTCTGTGATTCTTTCATTTAGTTTTTTTTTTTTAAATCTTTTATATATCCTTCTATATTAATTTTATTTGTTACAGGGCTAGGCAATGGGGGTTAAGTGACTTGCCCAGGGTCACACAGCTAGGAAGTGTCAGGCCAGATTTGAACCTAGGACCTCCTGTCTCTAGGCCTGGCTCTCAATCCACTGAGCCATCCAGATGCCCCCTCTTTCATTTAGTTTTATAAACATCTTTTCCCTTCAAATAATAGGTTGGAGGGAAAGGGTGCCCCGGACAGACAGGATTTCCACCAGTTGGGGATGGGGACACTTGGCAGAGCTTAAGTAACCATCTCCCTATTACTTCGTGGCAACCTTCCCCATCCCTCACGTGAAAGGGCCCAGGAAATGGTTTAAGTTTTAGGGCGTTAAACTCAGTGAAGGAAGAGGACTAGAATTTAATTTCTCTCGTCCTTCATAGGTGGATAATTTTTAAACAAGATCCCAAACCGATCGCGGGGAATTAGCTTGTGCTTATTTCCCCTTTTGGCTGATGACCTCTCTGGTTGGGAGGCAGAGTAGCATTTGTCTCTTGGAGGGACTCTAAGTGGAAATGGTTCTCCGTACCTTAGGTTACTAAAACTCAATCCCTTGCAGCAATAGGTAGGCGAAGGGATTGTGTGATAACTGTAAGCATTAGATAATTCTAGAAAGCTTCCAGTGCATCGTCCAAACAAATTTCCTTTTTGTTTCTTAAGTTAAGGGACTCAGGTTTAATAGATGTCAAATATTGCGTTGAATTTTTTAGTTTTAGCAATACCTAGCTTCCTCTCCCTTTCGCCTCCAAGATTTACTACATGTTTACAGGCTAGAAATGAGAAAGACCTTGCTGTTAAATTTCGAGATTTCGTGTGTGTTTTGTCTTTTACTTTGCATTTGGTCTTTTTCTTTATCCACATTATCTGGCGTTCTAGTAGGATGTGGGTAAATGGATAGTAAAAGGCACAGATGACAGCCCCTTCCGGGACTGGAAGAGAAATCTATGCTGTATGTCTATGTGAGTGCTATCTTTACCCCATAGATGTTAAATCGTTTTACAGTGGTGACCAATGCCTGACATTTGTTTTTGTTTTGTTTTTTGGCAAAGATACTGGAGTGGTTTGCCATTTTCATATTTTACAGGTGAAGAAATGGAGGGGAACAGGGTTAAATGACTTGCCCAGGATCACAGAGCTAGTGACTGTTTGAGGCCAGATTTAAATTCAGGAAGAATCTTATTGACTTCAGGCCTAATATTCTACCCAAGGCTTCACCTAGCTGCCCCACTCCATAAATGACCTTGCCTAATTTGAGTGGCTTCTATTGAGGAAGAGGACAAAAAAAGTATTTTTAAGAGCCCTATCCTTCCAGAACTAATGTTATGCTCATTATTTTCATCCCAGAGTTAAACATACTTCATCATTTCCATCATTGCATTTTTTTTCTCAAAAGATTATGGCTTTAAAAAATTAATTTGGTTAGTTGATCCTATTAATGCTACAATATAAAAATACCAATAAAAGGCTTTTCTATGACCCATGGCATTTTATTGAATTCTAATAACCTATCCATACTTTGGGTAACTTACCCTGCAAAAATAAAAAAAAAAGAAAAGAAAGAAAGAAAAGGTAAATTCTTTATTGCATATCATTTCATGGTTTATTTTAAGCTGAATAAATATTTGTTGGATGAACAAATAAAGTATCCTTGAGAAAAATAGTGTTGGAGGACAAGGGCAAATCATTTTGAACCTCCACCCCTAAAAAATCTTAAAATGCTTTCTAGGAGCTCTATCTTGTCCTAACATTATATCTTGTGTCATCTGACTCATCTTAAAATTCCTGAATTTGTGTTAAGTTCTTGTACTCATTGAGCAATATTTGAATGTATCCTAGTCTTTTGGTATCCTAGTAAAAAAAGATATACTCCTAACTAGTTTTAGTCATTTTTGATTGATGGTAAAAGAACAATTTTCAGCTTTTATTTGTTTGGTTAACTGTTTACAAAAGTTACTAAAAATAACATAACATCTTTTCATTCTATCTAATACAAAGATTTGTGGTGTTTATTTATACTCATTTGTTATGTTGGGTCAGATTTATACTAAAGCTATAAACTGTTGCTATCAAAGAAACAGCTAATGTGGAAATTGAAAAAATGGGTATCACTTAGAAAATTATTTACATGCAAATATTTTTAATTTTAGGGATTGAATTGAGTCTCTGTGTGGTAGGTTGGAAAACAGCAAGACTTAAGAAAAGCAAACTTGTCCTTAGTTTGTGGTGGGTTAGGTTAGGTTGCTAGAGCATAGTAATATGTTCATTATCTTGGACTTAGTTCCTTTTGTATGATCCTTCATTTTGTAGTGCAGTTGTGAATTTTCAGTATTTTTCACTTAGTAGAATAGGCATGAGCCAGCATGGGTTCATCAAAAAACCATGCCAGGCAAACTTCATTTCCTTTTATTGTCAGGGTGACTAGATTGGGGAAGTGTTCTGGACTTGGGGTCAGAAGAGAATTGGTTTTGAATCCTGGATAACACTTAATAAGTATACTACCAGTGTCCTCATCTATAAACTGGAGAAGTTATACCTGTAATTTTTTACCTCATTATGATCCTTAAGTGAGATGATGAAAATGCCTAAGATATTCATTTTTTTGTATTAAGAACTAAAACTACAAAGATAAAAAAACATAGTATTCCTTACGTTTTATTGTTGTTCAGTCATTTTCACCCTTGTCTGATTCTTTGAGACCCCATTTGGGTTTTTTTGGGCAAAAATACTGGAGTGGTTTGCCATTTCATTCTCTAGCTCATTTTACAGATGAGAGGGAAACAGGGTTAAGTGGCTTGCCCAGTGTCACATAGCTATTAAATGTCTGAAGCTGCATTGGAATTTGGGAAGATAGGTCTTCCTGATTTCGGGTCCTGTACTCTATCCACTGTCACCTACTTGCCCCTTACATTTTATAGAGAGAGACTGTAGGTATAACACATGTAAATATATGCAAAATAAATAGAAGGTAATTTAGGGAATGATAAGTGTTAGGAACTGGGGAAATTAGAGAAAGACTTCTTTTTGAACATGATAGTTGAGTTAGGTTCTGAATGAACTAGGAATTTTAAGAACTGGAGGGGAGGAGAGAGAGAATACTTCTGGGGACAGCCATCAATGGCACCAAGATGGGATGTTGCTGAATGAATATCAAGATAATCAGTTAGATTGGGCCAAAATAAGTTCAAAGGAAAATAATGTGAGCCTGGAAAGGTAGGTAGGTTGGAGCCAGTCTGTTAAGATGTAGCTTGGGAATGTTTAGCCTGGTGAAAAGACTTAGGGGTTACATGTGATAGAAATCTTTAAACATTTAGAGGTAGACATATAAAGAAAGTCAGTAGATTTGTTCTGCTTGGCCCTAAACATAAAAATCCTAATGACAAAAGTTACTCAGAATTAGAACAAATACTTTGCTCTTTTGAGAGGGAGCATGGGAAAATGGATAAAGAACATTCTTCAAAGACAAGAAGGCCTGGGTTCAAGTGTTGCCTCTGTTATATACTGACTGGCTCTTTGACTCTGTGGCAAGTCACTTAGCTTCTCATGCTCTAAGCAGCTCTTTTAGACTATATATTGATAGAGGAAATCTCACCTGGAAGTTATTTTTAACCAATGAAATCACAGATTAATTTCCCAGCCATATCCTTATGTTCCTGTCATTGGAGTTGTTGGAATGGTATAAAGTTGGATTTATGATTTGAGTAGATGTTAGATCAGATGACTTTTATGAAGTCCCTTGTTTTGTTATTTTAATATATGCTGATTAATACTGACATATTAATAAGGCATATGCAATCTATTATTTTATTAGTCAGAGTCAGAGTCTTTGGTAGTTAGCAAATTAAGTACTCTAGAATGCCATTAATTTTGTTTCAGGCTTATCACCATAGATTGGAAAGAAATTTATAGTATTGTTATATTGCTGTTAGAATTTTAGGCTTAGAAATAAGGAGACTAGGGGCAGCTAGATATTTTATTTCAGTGGATTGAGAGCCAGGCTTAGAGACAGGAGGTCCTGGGTTCAAATGTGACCCCAGATACTTCCTAGCTGTGTGACCCTGGGCAAGTCACTTAACCCCCCAATTGCCTAGCACTTGCCACTCTTTTGCAAATATACAGTATTGCTTCTAAGAGAGAAGGTATGGGTTTAAAAAAAAAAGGAAGAAAACTTAGAGATATAATTGAGCCTCATTTTTCTAAATGAGTAGAAAAGAGACTCAGAAAAGTTAATGAATTGCCTCAAATCACATGTACCAAGTAAATGTCAGAACCAGAACTAGAATCCTATTTTTCCTGATTTTCAGTGAAATGTTCTTTACAAAATCAACCATTAAACCATCCTACCTCCTCTTGATTAGCATGTGGGTGGATATATTTTCTATAGGGTTCTAAATCTTATGAAAAAAAAATGTGCTAAAATTCATTCTGTGGGATGTGTATTATATTTTTCTTTCCTATGGACGACATTTTGCCTTAGCCACATTTTAAACAATTTAGGTAGATCATTTCCATTTATACAAGAAAATAAAGTACTAAATGGGTGAAGTTCTAACTTGAATATTGAAATTAGTGCTGTAATTTTGGTTTGACTTTTTGGTACATGTTATTCTGGTTGACTCCTTTGTTGATGTACTCTATAGAAATTTAAAAATGGATAGCATTTGGTAGTATTAAAACCAACATTTTTGGCATGTCAATTTATATATTAATTATTAGGTGGGAGTCACTAATGGAATACTGAAAGTATGTTATTAAAAAGCAAATGCAACTGATAAGGGGATTGAAGATTAAATACAGGGAAACCTTATTTGGAATAACATGGTTTTAATGCTCTTCTATTTAATCTAGTTTTCATTAGATAATAGCAAACTTTAATTTTATGCTATTTGAAATTGTAGATAAATTCTGTATATTTAGGAATTATTTTCATGTCTTAATGTTGAATCAATGACTTCCTTTTTTCAATGGCTTAACAAAGCTACTTGTATAGGATTTAGAACTAAAAGAGGTTCAGAAAATTCTTTACCTTGTAACATTTCTTAAAATCCCTTTCACATTTATTATAAGCATCATCGTAGTTATTCAGCAATTTAATGAATAAATAGTAATAATAGCTAGTATTTATATAGCACTTTAAAGCTTGCAGAATGCTTTACCAACTACAAGGGACATGAGAGATCATTTAGCCTAAACACCCCTTTTCTTTCCCCTTTTTATAAATAAGGAAAGAGTCTCAGAGATCACAGTGGTAAAACTAGGGTTTGAACCTAGATCTTTTACTCTAAGTCTTGTACTTTTTTCACTTAGTAAAATACTGCTTTTTTCTTTTTCTTTTAGATTAGTAAGCATCACTTTAAAAAACTGTCTTTTTACTGTTTTGTTTATTTAAAGTGTCAATCTGTTATGATTTTTTAAAAATACTTATGTTAATTTGCATGGAGTGTGAGATGCTGTTTTTTTTAATGAAGACTGTGTGACACTTGAGCACTTAAAAATATATGTGTAGATTTTTTTTCTTCCAAAAATGGAGTCCTAACACATACTTATGCTATCTGGGAAGGTGGCTATTTGGGCCCTTCAGTTGTTTGTCTTTGTATCCTATAGTGCGTTGCAAATAATGAGGATTCACTTGTTTGTTGAATTGAATAGGATGTATTATTTATTTTAAAATTCATTTTGAATTAATAATTGTCATATTACATTTACAAAATATGATAGTAATTAACACTGTGATCCAGTTTTAGCTGATTTACACTCTTGAGTTAAGTAGAATTCCTGCTTACATAAGATTTCAACTATGTCTAAGTTTTACTTTATAACTTTAAGATATCTAGATTTTCACCCTTTAATTTGTCATATTTTTTCCTTTGTGGCAAAAAGCCATGTCTTACTCAAATGGACCCAATGACACAAACATTGGACTAGAAAGATCTGACTTTACTCAGTTGTAGCTCAGAATCCAGCTTTATGGTCTTAGACAAGTTACTTTCCCTTTTCTGGGTCTCATCATTCTTATCTTTAAAGTGAGAGGGTTAGATTGGCCTAAGGCTCATTCTTCTATTGTTGCATGATTTCTCTGATAACTGGTCAAATAGTATTAGAAATATAGGATTCTGGCAAGATTCTCAAGGGAAATAATGGAGGGGAAAAAGGGAAAGAATGGGGCTTGGCAATAACATCTCAAACTATACTATAAGCAATAATCATCAAAGCTGTTGTCATTTCTGTCATGTCCATCTTTTCTTAGCAAAAATTCAGCAATGGTTTACCATTTCCTTCACCACATTTTGCAGGTGAGGAAACCAAGGCAAAGAGGGTTAAGTGACTTGCCCAGGGTTACACACCTAAGGGAGTATCCGAGGTCACATTTGAACTCAAGTCTTGCTGACACCAGACCCATCACTCCATCTATTGTACCACCTATCTGCTCCTTGCTATTTGAGACCAGTTAAAAAGAAAGGTCCATCAGTGCAAAGATTTGGTACTTGGCATATACAAAAAATGAATATATTAACACTGTTTAATAAACTAAAGGATGCTAATTATTTGCGACAGGACTTAATATTTGACAAAAACTACAGGGGAAACAGGAAAGAAGAAAGCAGACTGGCAGAAAGTGAGTTTAGACATTTTGTGATCTCCAAATGGCTACATTACCTCAAAATGAATGTTATAATCTAAACAAATTATGTAGATAATAACATACAACAAAAGAGAAAACAAAATTTCCAACAATATTTGGTACAGACTTTGTCCCTCATTAACCTGCTTTCAGAGTACTGAAAGCTTGTAGGACCCAGGCCTGAACTATCCCTGAGATCCTGGGATAACTCCAAATTCAGTATCTCAAGAAAGCTGGATTAATGGAAATAACATTTTGTTTAATTGAGGTTCAATGTTTTGCTATTTAAAAATATATTTTTCCAATTATAGATAAAAACAATTAACTTTTTTAAACTTTGAATTCCAAATTCCCTCCTTCCAGTTATCCTCCCTAAGGTGGCAGGCAATTTGAAAAAGGTTATACATGTGTGGTCATGCAAAACACATTTCCATATTAGTCATGTTGTGAAGGAAAACACAGACCAAAAAAAAAACCCAACCCTAGGAAAAAAGTATGCTTCAATTTGCATTCAGACTCTACTAATTTTTTTCTGGAGGTGGATAGCATTTTGTAACAGTAAGTCCTCTGGGATTGTCTTGGATCATTGAATTGCTGAGAATAGCCTAGCCATTCATAGTTGATCATTGTCCGGAGTTTGTGGTGGCTTAGATTTAAGTAGCTAGCTGCTAGAGCATAGTACTAAGTTCATCATCTTGGACTTAGTTCCTTTCGTGATCCTTCATTTTGTAGTGTGGTTGTGAATTTTCAGTATTTTTTACCACATTGAACTCTCCTCATTTCTTTTTATTGTGAGGGTGACTAAATTGGGGAAATGTTCTGGATTTGGAGTCAGGAGAGAATTGGTTTTGAATCCTCACTGACAATAAGTTGTGCCACTCTCAGACAGTTTGCTGAGTTTGTGTCCTCATCTGTAAACTGGAGAAATTATACCTCTCCATTACTGGAGTAATTTTTACCTCACAGGACTGTGATGCTCAAATGAGATGATGAAAATGCCTGAGATACATCTATTTTTTGTATTAAGAACTGAAACTACAAAGATAAAAATCAAATATATTGTTCCTTACCTTATTGTACTGTGTACAGTGTATGTATTTTTAGTTCTCACTTCAGTTTGTATCAATTCATGTAAGTCTTTTCAGGTTTTTCTGAAAGCATCTCAATCATTCTTTATAGTACAGAATATAACACTTTATATTCCATCATAATTATGTATCACAATTATTTAGCCATTCCCTAATTTATAGGCATGTCCTCAATTTCCATTTCTTTGCCATCACAAAAAAAAATATATATATATAAATATATTTGTACATAAAGGTCCTCTTTTTCCAACCTCTATAAAATCTCTTTGGTGAATAGATCTAGTAGTGGGGCATAGTTCCAAATTACTCATTGGAATGGTTGGATCAGTTCACAACTCCACCAACAGTGCATTAGTGTCCCAGTTTCCCCATATCCCCTCCAACATTTGTCATTTTCTCTCTCTCTCTCTCTCTCTCTCTCTCTCTCTCTCTCTCTCTCTCTTTCTTTCTTTCTTTCTTTCTTTCTTTCTTCTATATTAGTCAATTTGATAAGTGGGAGGTAGTGCCTCAGAGTTGTTTTAAATTCTATTTCTTGAATCGAGTGATTTAGAGCATTTTTATATTACTATAGTAGCTTTGATTTCTTCTGAAAATTGCCTGTTCATATCTTTTGACCACTTATCAATTGTAGAATGTCTTGCATTCTTAGAAACTTGACTCAATTCTCTATGTATTTGAGAAATAAATTTGGTTTTTATTAGAACTTGCCATAAAATTCTCCTCCCCCTCCTTTTCTGCTTGCTTTCTTGACTGTATTGGTTTTATTTGTGCAATTTAAAAAATTAATGTAATCAGAATTATACATTTTATATCCCTCTCTCTTATTTGGTTATAAATGATCCCCTTATTAATAGGTAATATGGATTTTAATACATTAATAGATAAAGTATTCCATGCTTCCCTAATTTGCTATGGAGGTACTTTTAATGTCCAAATCATGTACCTATTTTGACTTTATTCTGGTATACAGTGTGAAATATTGGTCTATACTTTAGTTTTTGCTAAACTATTTTCAGTAACTGGAGAAATGTTGATTTATTGTTGGTAGACCAAACCAATATAATAAAAATTATTTTATCTAAATTAATATACTTATTCAATGTTATCAACCTACCAAAGGATTACTTGATAGAGCTAGAAAAAAATAACTTCATTTGAAAGAACAAAAAGTCAAGAATATCAGGAGAATTAATGAAAAAAAAGGAAAGGAAGAAGACCTATCAAGTACCAAATCTAGCTAAGAGAGGTCCAGTGTCAAGTAGGATAAAGGAATACATGCCAGCTGGCAGCTCTGCTGCCCAAAACCCTGGCCTAGAGAGTGTTCAGTGTGAGGAGTGAATAGCTGCTGAATAAGAAGTAAACTTCAAAAGTGAGCATCAGCTCTGTTTTTCTGAATGCAGGAGTAGGGATAGTGGCCCCATCTGAAACCTTACAGTGGAATATGGGCAAGATCAGAGGGGATCCTGTAGTTCTGTTTCACTTGACCAGTAGAGCTTTCTAGCTGATCACTAGTGGCCGAGTCCAAAAGTAGTTTACTGGAGCTTCAGACAGAGTTACATTGCTCGACCTCAAATCTAGATCAAGAATTTAGAAAATTCAAACCAAAAGGCAAAAATCAACCATTGCCCTACATCAAACTGCTTTCAGAGCCCTGAAAGCTTGCAGGACCCAGGGCTTGAGCTTTCCCTAAAGTCCTGGAATAAGTATTCAGTATCTCAGGAAAGCAGCAGCATGACCAACTAGACCAGACATTCTTTTCAGATGTTTGTAGAGCTTGGTCCTAAAGTAAATTCTGAAATCAGCAAGTAGTATGGAAGAATGGGCAAATAGAAAAAAAGAATCTCACCATTAAAAGCCATTATGGTGACAAAGATCTTCAAAACAATCCCAGAAGTGAGTAACTAATACATCTGGAAACATTATTGCCCAAATCCAGAGTTCTGGATCAAAATGAAAATATTGTAAGCATCTGTAAAGAGCCACAATCAGCAGTCACCACTATAAAGGGAATGAAGAATTTATAATATGGTATTGTAGAAGTCAAAAGATAATGGTTTACAAGCAAGAATAGCTTACCCAGAAAAACTTGAGTCTAATCCTATGGAGGCAAAATATATCTTTAATGAAAAAGAGGATTTATAAACACAGGAGTTAAGAAGCAAACAAAACTGAACACGAGCAAGTAAATTATAAGAGTCTAAACAAGGATAATTTTTTTTTTAATTCTAGGAGATGACACATTTCCCCCTCAATTCTCATCACAGGTCATAGGGGCAGTCATACAGAGGACTTAGGAGTGATGGTTATGTTTTGTTGATCTTAATATTAATAGTAGGATGGAAAAGGAGGGCAAGAGGAATATACAATAGGGAAGAAGGGGAAGAGAAGAATGGGGGAAATTATCTCACATAGTTGGAGTGCACAAGGATTTATAAACTGGTCAAAAGAATGAAAAAGTTGTATATAGAAATACACTTACTCAACTAGGAAACAAGGGAAAAATAAAAGGGTAGTTTTAGGGAAGGAGTGGTAGTCTCAAGCAAAACTTTAGGGATGTTCAGAAATATTTATAGCAGCTTTTGTTCTTGTGACAAAGAATTTTAAACAGAGCCCTGAAAATTGGGGGATGGCTGAAGAAGTTATAAATGTGATGGAAATCTATTGATTGTGCTGTAAGTAAGATGAAGGGAATGGTTTTATAGAAACCTGAGAAGAGTTGTGTGATCTAATGTGGATTGAGATGAGCAGAACCAGGAGAATAAATAGTTTATATAGCAACAACAATATTGTAAAGCCCACTTTGAAAGACTTAGAAGCTTGGATCATTGGAATGGCCATGAATCTGGAAGACTCTTGAGTAACATGCTGCCCACTTCCTGATAAAGAGATAATGGATTCAGGATGCAGATGGATTGGTCCCAGAGCCAAAGCAGGATTTCTTTTACTTCATTATATGTTTACATTTTTTTAAACCTTACCTTCTGCTTTAGAATTGCTACTATTAGTTCCAAGGCACAAGAGAACTGACAATTAAAGTAAGTAACTTGTCCGGAGTCACATAGCAAGGCAATATTTGAAGTTAAATTTGAATCCAGAACCTCTTGTCTCTAGGCTTGGCTCTCTATCCACTGAACTACTTTGCTGCCCACAGCTGGGGTTTTGTTTCATCTTCCTCAGTAGGGTGAAGTGATGGTGAAACAGTGAGGTAGATTCTTTGTTCATTGTAAAAAATTTTAAATTAAGAAATAGCTTTTCATAGTGGGGTAAAAATCCCTATGTTCATAGCCACAGTACAGCAATTAGTAAATTTCTGTCACAGATGCTGGATGCACATGATTGGATGATTGTATTTTCCTCATTATTCTTCTTGGTTTTATTCCTAAGAATACATGCTCTTCATTTCCTTACCAGCCTATAGCTTTAAACCACAAATTCCATTTAAAACCTTGATTAAATTAAAATAGCTCTAGCACTGCTTGGTTTATACCCCAAAGAGATAATAAGGAAAAAGACCTGTACAAAAATATTTATAGCTGCACTCTTTGTGGTTGCAAAAAATTGGAAAATGAGAGAATGTCCTTCGATTGGGGAATGGCCGAACAAATTGTGGTATCTGTTGATGATGGAATACTATTGTGCTCAAAGGAATAAAGAACTGGAGGAATTCCATGTGAACTGGAATAACCTCCAGGAATTGATGCAGAGTGAAAGGAGCAGAACCAGAAGAACATAGTACACAGAGACTGATATACTGTGGTACAATTGAACATATCGGACTTCTCTACTAGCAGCAATGCAAGGATCCAGAGAAAGGCTGAGGGACTTATGAGAAAGAAAACTAGCCACATTCAGAGGAAGAACTGTGGGAGGAGAAACACAGAGGAAAAACAACTGCTTGAACACATGGGCTGACGGGGTATTATTGGGGATGAAGACAAACGATAACTCTAGGCCAACTATCAATAATATGGAATTAGGTCTTAATGATATATGTAAAACCCAGTGGAATTGTGCTTCCGCTAAGGGGGTGGTTTAGGGGGCTTGGGGAGAGGGAAAGAACACAACTATGTGGAAATATTCAAAATTAAAATAAAAATATAAAATAAAATACTAATTTAAAATAGCTCCTTGCCTACCTGCCTCCATTAATTTTTTTCTATATAGTATAATGAAAAAACATCATCCTCCATTTGAGGCAATTGTCAGGGAAAGGTGCTAGAAGGCTAGGAAATTTTCCTGAGTATTAGCACTTGCTACACACTTTTCTACCTTTAAAAATACTTATGTTTCTCTACAGGAATGCATCCTTTCTGGGATCATGTCAGTAAATGGAAAGAAGGTCCTTCACATGGATAGAAATTCCTATTATGGAGGTGAAAGTGCATCCATTACACCATTGGAAGATGTAAGTTGTAGTTAATTTTACTGTTATCATTATCATCAGGTTTATTTTTATTTTTACATATTTTTCCATGATTCATTTTCTTTCCCTCCCGTCTTCCCTTCCCCCTCCCAGAGCCGACAAGCAATTCTGCTCATCAGTTAGGTTTTTTTTTTTTTTTTTTTTTTTTTTTTAACCCTTGTACTTCGGTGTATTGTCTCATAGGTGGAAGATTGGTAAGGGTAGGCAATGGGGGTCAAGTGACTTGCCCAGGGTCACACAGCTGGGAAGTGGCTGAAGCCGGGTTTGAACCTAGGACCTCCTGTCTCTAGGCCTGACTCTCACTCCACTGAGCTACCCAGCTGCCCCTCATCAGTTAGGTTTTTAAGATGATCTCTTGTTATATGATACTGATATTTACATGGAGGTTATATTTATATGGTATTTAAAATTTCCAAAGCCCTTTATTTACTTTTGTATTCTTCTGAACAAGAGTTCAGTATTGAAGTATTGAAATACTTATACTCTAATAGGCTGCTGTATCCTGTACTTTTTTGTTAGTGTTTGGCCTATGGTTTCATTGTTGTAAAGAAGTTCTGGTATGGAAACTCTCTCTACCAGTACAAAATGGCAGTTATTCCCCAGATGCTGTCAGGTACTGAGCAAGGTTAAAGTGATTTGATTCAGAGATGTAATTAATCCTAACTTTAAAGTTCCCTGTATACTAAAATTCTCACTAATTTTTAACAAACTTCTTATTATAGATTTGGAATAATTTTTGTAGCTAATTTGTTAAGACTGGCTTTTTTACACTGTTAAATTTTCCTCTTAGTAGAAATTTTTTCTATATGATCATGCTTTAGAAAACCATACAGAATTTTGTTGTTTCATACCTAAAATGTAACAATATGAGAAACAAGATTACGTGAATTAGATTTCCTTCTTTTTTAGACTTAAGCAATAATGTACCCTTCTGTATTATCATAATAATTGCACGTATATTCTCAAATGTAATGTTGACTGTATTCTTGGAAACTTTAAACTTAATAGGTTGAAAAAAATTTGAACAGATTAATTTTTATTTGAACCAGCCTTATTTTGACAACTGAATTGTTAAATCTTGCTTTAAATTTCTCCAACCTGTATCCACTGAAGCAAAAGCTTGCTCTTATAACATGTATGTTCAGGGGGAAAAGGAGTTTGGAAGTATTTTACAAATAAAAAGGGTTATTCTTGAAGTCAGTGCTGTAAGTATGGGCTGCTTGCTGTATTTTTTATTTTTTGTTAAGTAGTCCTGTATGCTTGCTACTAAAAAATAACTGCTGGTTACTTTCTGTGGTTCAGTGTAATAGTTTTAAATAGATAGGTGGAACTTTTTTATAATATAGAAATACTTTAATAAATCTGATTGTCGACCTTGTTATTAGATATGCCAATCTATGAAGGTGTCACATATGAGATGGCCTTCAAGAACTAACTACATTTTAGTGAGACTTTGGTTATTGAATTTAGAGTAGTAATATAAACTTAGTGCAGAAACTGATAGATTTTTTCTTTGAATCTAATTTCATATTTAGAAAAATTAATATGCATTTAAATATGTATTATTTTCTTTTTTAGTTATACAAGAGGTTTAATATACCAGGATCACCACCAGCCTCAATGGGAAGGGGAAGAGATTGGAATGTGGACCTGATTCCTAAATTCCTTATGGCCAATGGTAAGGAATACTAATAATTTTTCATTTCTCTGTCTTACATCCAATTTAGAAGTAGGAAAAAAGGTTCTGATAATGACTAACTGGAAAATATAAGTTTCTTATTATTTCATCTTATTTCTATCAATAGGTATTTAAGATGATATTGATACTTATATAGCTTCTACATTTATGTAGTGGTCCAAAACTAGTGCTCCTTTGCAACAATGTGATAAGTGGCTTGTGGAATTCAAATCATCAAGATTGAGTATTAAATTGAGAAGTTTGGGAGGACCAGAAAGCAATAATATTTTCACATAGTAACATTAAAACCTTATGGTCTGCATACAGAAATGGCAGTCATTCTTAACAGATATGGTGGTACTTCTTCTTCTTCTTCTTCTTCTTCTTCTTATTATTATTATTATTATTATTATTATTATTGTAGGTGATTGTAAAAAGTTTCTAATCTGCATGTATTGGGGGGGGGAGAGGGGTAAGTGTATCCTTCCCTTACATACTAATTTATTACTTGAGGACCTACAGTTAGTTTTAATTTAGCTTAATTATAGATTTGAATTTTCTCCAAGTCGAATAATAAGCTTAAGAATCTGTGTGAGATGAATATGAAAGAGAATTCAGAATCCTAAATGTTAACTTAAAAAAAATCACTTGCATACATTTTTACTAGGTAACTCAAGTTATTCATTTAGTTTTTTACCAATATACGTTTGTGAAAAGTAATAGATATTTAATTCTGTGTTTAGTGTGAGAGTAAATTGGCAAAAAAAAATTATAGGTCTGTAATTAAGCTTGACTTAATGCAGTTAAAAATAATGGTTATTTAAAATGTAGACAGCTAGGACTGATCTTTAAGTTATAATCATAGTACAGTAGAATAGATGAATTTCCTAAATTTCTGAGTAATCAGATATGAGAAACTTGGAAAATAGATCTGGACTTACTGGGTAATAAGTAGCAAATGACTGCCATTTCTGTATGCAGACGAAAAGTCTCATGATAAAATAAAGCCATCTATTTCCAGAAGAAAAAAGAATTGAGTCTGAATCCAGACCAAAGCAAACTTTTTGCACTTTATTAATTTTTTCTATTCGAGTTTCTGTTCACAAAAGAATTAATATGGAAACATGTTTCACATGATTGCACATGTAAAATCTATATGAAATTGCTTACCATCTCAAGGGGGATGGTATCTTAGGATGGAGTTAGGGAGGGAGAGAATTTGAGACTCAGTATTCTTTGAAAAATGTCGATAACTTTTTATATGTAATTAGGGGGAAAGAAAATTAAATATAAAAAATAACATGTACTTTAGTTTTTAAAAGCAAAAAAGGAAATAACATGTCACAGCGAACTGATGACATAATTGGTTTTTTAAAAATTTAATAAGTTGCTATTAAAACAGAACTCAGCTTTAAAGTTGAATAATAGCTATGCTTCTTTGTTCTGCTTTAAAGTGGCTTTGATCAAGCAAAAGAGCATAAAAGGTACTGTAGTAACTTTTACAGAGATTACGTCTTAGAATCTATATCTTTCTCCAGTATAGCCATCATCTGACTTAAAATTTCTCTTTAACTAATACTGAGTACTCTACAGCTTGATGTAAGTCAGATTTTTCCTCAGGATCAGTCATCCACTGGGTCCATACAGTTGGAATGTCAAATATTTTTTCCCATGGCCATTCTTGATTTGTTCTGGAATGTTCTTCATATCTGCTTCTTGCCCTCCTTGGCTTCCTTAAAATTTCAGTTGAAATCTCATATTCTTCAAGAAGACTTCCCCCCTTCATTCTAATGCTTTCTCTCTATTGATTATTTCCAGTTTATTCTGATTGTATCTTATTTGTAAATAGTTATTTGTATATATATTGTCTTCCTTTGTCTTGTGGAGAACAAGGACTGTCTTTTGTTGTTGTTTTTAAATTAAAAAAAAAATCTCCATCACTTACCACTATATTTGGCACACGATAAGCACTTAAATGTTTATTTACTAACTGAAAGGTTTATAAGGTAAAAATGGACTTTCTGCTTGTTATGGGACAAGATTTTGTGTTGTTCTTTTTGTAATAGCAGTATAGTAATAGAAATCATTATTTTTAGTAGGAAGGAGGAAGAAGGGATTATACCAAGTGTTAAAACTATGTGATATGAATCTTTTTATAGGTCAGTTGGTTAAGATGCTGCTTTATACAGAAGTCACTCGATATCTGGACTTCAAAGTGACCGAAGGAAGCTTTGTGTACAAAGGAGGGAAAATCTACAAAGTTCCTTCCACTGAGGCAGAAGCCTTGGCATCTAGTAAGTAGTTCCACTTTAAATCTTGTTTTCTTAAAGCCTTAGAGCCAGAAGGGACCTTAGAGATAAGCCTAACTCCATCTTTTTTATAGATAAAGAATCTGAAATGCAGAGAATTTAAAGGAGCTATCTGTAAGTTGTTTGTTAAACATTTATTGGGGACTAGTCACTGTGTTAAATTAACGGTGAGTTTACAAAGAAAGGTTAAAAATAATCCTTAACCTCAGGAGACTTATTAATGAGAAAGCAATATAAATAATTAGGTACATAAAAGACACATAACCAGAGTAGGAGGAAGATATCTAATTAGTGACAGAGCTCACTAGAATTCAGTGTTCATTCCTTATCAGTGAGCTTAGCTTCTCCACTCCCCTTTTTCTAGCTCTCCTACCCCTCAAAATCTTAATTTGATGAGATTTAATGATTGACCTTAATAGAAAAACCTAAGTTCAAATTTAATTTCAGATACTTAGCATCTTGGTGACCCTGGGCAAGTCACTTAATCTGTTTCCCTCAGTTTCCCTAGTTTAAATGGGGATAATTTATTATCTCAGGGTTTTTATGAGGATAAAATTGTAAATTCTTACAGTAATTATAAAGTGCTAAGCAGAGTTTGTGGCATATAAGAAGTTCTATAGAAACATTAAATACTATTGTTATTATTATTATTAGCCTCCTAGCTTTGTTTGCTTTTCCTTGGTTTTTGGAGGAATAACAATCTGGGTAGAGAAGGATGAATTTGAAATTTTCCAGGGTGATCTCCAGCACTAAAATATCTCCCATATTAGCCTATTATTTATACCTTAAATATTAGCATCATATGCTTGTTCTTTGGGATTTGTTGCTCTTTTTAAACTAAGTATTTGAGTCCCTAGGAAGGCTGTGTCATCATCAACACAAGTTTATTGAACATCTGAGAATATAGCACTCATTGTGTTAAAGCTTAATGATAAAGTATATATAGGCTCTTTCCTCTTGGAACTTTATAGTCTATTTGGGGTTATAGAATATAAACACCAAAATATAAGTAGCAAAATATGATAGCATGTAAAGGCCTACTGGGTTGTATAAATAATTAGGGCTAGGGAAGAAGGAAGGCCATTTTTAGCTCTATTCAATTTCTAATAATCACCATCAATGGTTTTCCTTAATACCACATGCAGTCCTAACTGTACTTATTCTTACATTTCCTGTAACTCTGAATTTGTACCTTTTCTTATTTAATGCTAGCTGAGCAAATTAGGCATAGGGATAGGAATTGGGCCTGTTGTTCTGCTGCATCCACACAGTTGCAATATTTCAGAGGCATACTTGAATCCAGTTCTTCCTGATTTTGAGGCCTGCTGACGCTCCCCATTGCTTCACCCCTGGTTACCAATGGAAATTGTTTGGATTGGTCTAGCTTCTTTACCAATTATACTTCTTTCTTCTGATATCCTTTACAATACTACTTTTTTTCTTTCCCACTATTCCTTTTATGAGACTTCTGAATAGTAATATATTTTGGGCTACTTCCACCTACCTTACATCATCACTAGGAACAATGGGTGTCACAATGATAGGATTTTGTTTCGGGGAGAAGCTTTAAAGTTCATTCATTAAAAGCAGTGGACAATTTTACAAAATCAGGCCAGTCTAATTTTCTCCTTATCTGATCCTGGCCCCAGTATATAGGTACTGATGTCGTCTTCCTGTATAGCATAGTCTATAAAATAGACATTCCTCAGCCATTGGTTTTTCTTGTCTGAATAGTTAACCAAACTTTTGAGAGATTATGGATCTTTTAGAAGCCTTTTGTAATAGGTAGAAATTAGGTATTTTATAGATATATATTAAGGTGTGGTTGCCAGGAATCAATCAGATCTAGATTGATTCCATAATTAAAACAGACCCAAGTCAGGATCGGTTTTATGGTAGTTTATTTACAATTAGGAAGGTTGAAGGTAAGAAGAGAGAAAAACTCTGGGCCGGACCAGTGAGGTCTGGACCGAGTGAGAATTAAAAGATTAATTAAATTAGGCTACTAGCTACCAAGGCCTTAGCAATTAGAGAGGCAAGAAACCTACTTGAGGTAGAGAGTCTGGAAAACGCCAAAGTAGGCCCAAGGAAGTCAGCCTAACTTACCCACGTGACAATTCAGAGGGGAAGCTGCCTGAGGTCTCGGCTGAGATCCTTCAGCACCAAGTTCAAAGTGCAAACTGCCTCCTCAGGAAGTAACCAACATACTTGAAGAGATAGCATCTTTCGTCACTTCCCATGGGTCCACCTCTAATTCAGGTGGACAAATAGCAGCCTCAACACTGTTTTGGACTGCCCAAAGGGCAGTCCCTTGTTCTTGATTTGTTACTTATTATCACGTGTGGGTAACTCATCTCCCCTCCCCACTAAGGGAGGTGGGGATGATATTATATCTGATGGCAAGAGTTTTAACTATAAATGGGCTTGAGCTAATTCCATTTACACACTTTGTAATGTTCTGGGACTTAATAGGATCAGCCACCCACAAACAATAGTAAATGGAGGACCTCCCCAATTAAGGGAATCTTGTGGAAGGATTTTGATTTTGTATGTGACCTTCCCTATGATGCAAATATCTTTGGGAGTTTTTAGGCTTTCCTTCATCTGTTATTGGAGGGCCAAACTGGGGTCTTGTATATTTTTCAAGAAATCTAATGATTTTAACATTTGCATAGGAGATACCTTCACCTTTAAAGGTATCATTTTGCTCTAATGAATCAAATACTTATTTGATTATTATGTAGTCAACAAATAATGTGTATCATTCTTTTCCTTTTATTCTCTATGGACCTTATGTTCTCTATACCTTTCAGTCAATCTTAAGACTCTTTTAAGATGTGACATGATTTAGAGTATCATTTGTTGAATACCTTTCCTATTTCATGATGTCAGGGACACCTTTGATTCATGTAGAGATCAGTCATTCTCATAAAAACATTGTAGATATGGGAAAATAAGCATGAGTCATTTGTTAATATTTTTCTTTTTGATAATAGTGAGACCTAAGGTTTTGCCCAAATCTTTTTATACCTTCTCTACTTGGAGTTCAGTTAGTTGCTCAAAATTATTGTTTCCAACATGGCCTTCCTTTGGGTCTACTTGGTTTTGAACAACTGTTCTTTTCATCTTCATTTTATTTAGTGCTATTTCTGCATCTTATTATCTGATGTATCACATCGGGGATTTGGATGTTAGAAACCAAACTATCTTTGTAGAAAGGTTTTTGGTAAAAATATTTTAATATTTAAGTTTTTTCCTTTTTTTATCTGTTGTACTCTTTCTTTTTTTTTATTGTACTCTTTCCATTTAGATTTGTAAACGCCTTTTGGATAACTGCTTAATTGGATATGTTGATAAGCATTCTCCTAGGTTTTTGGATGAGAGCTATGATTTGATTGGTGCAGTATGCTCTTGGTGAGCAAACTTCCTCTGCCCAAATGGACCAGCACCTACTCTGCACCTTGGTCCTTAAGAGTTATCTGGGGCATTGAGAGGTTAGGTTTCTTGTCCAGAGGCTAGAGTTAGTCTAGCCAAGGCCAGCTTGCTGGATCCTGTGCTATACTATTTTTCTCACCAAACTTTCCCTAAAATTGCCTTTTGTTCTACACCTTCTTACTGTTTTATGAGATTATACTTCTCATAATCTTACCCCATTTTCCCATCAGATTTTACAAATGAATTTACTTTTTAAAATATATTTATAATGGGTTATTTTATATTATCAAAATTTTCCTTTCACCTTCCCAGCCATCCCATATAAAAAATTTTTTTTAAAGACAGAAAAAGAAGAGGAAAAAAATTTAAACTGATAAGTATATTGGCAAAGTCTGAAAATATATGCCTAGCTCTGCATAGGGCTGGTATTAAGGGTGTCTTTTTGTATCCCTTCTTTAAAGCATATTTATTCTTACAAAGGAGCTATATTATAAAACTCTTGCCTCACATTTCTTATTTTCTGACTAAAACAGTTTTTAGATTTATGTGGATTAAATTTATTTAGGAAATGGCTATAATATAAACTGTTACCACAGCAATAATGGAAATATTACCATTTAATATTCACATAAATTTTTTTAGCTTATTATGGTAATAGTTTGTGTTATTACCATTTCCTAAGTTTCATCCATATAAACCTAGCTACTTGGAGGAGTTAGGTGTCACAATGGATAGAGTGCTGGGCCTAGAGTCAGGAAGACTCATCTCTATGAGTTCAAATCCAGCTGTAGACACTTATTAGCTCTGTGACCGGGCAAGCTCCTTAACCTCACTTGCCTCAGTTTTCTCATCTGTAAAATGGGCTGGAGAATGAAATGGTAAGTCATTCCAGTATCTTTGTTAAGAAAACCCCAAATGGGATCATGAAGAGTCAGACATAACTGAAAACAACTGAACAACAATAGTGTTAATGTTTGTTCTTTTGTCCATTTCCCATTTGTTTGGTACTGATGTTGATCATTTATTTAAGGTAAAAACATGAATATAATGCTTTTTGCAAAGCACTTTACATGCATTTTGGTCCTCACAAAAACCTTGAGGGAAGAATAATTATTTTGATTTTATAGGTGAGGAAATTATGTCCTTACCTTGGCTGCAGAGCTGGTAAGTGGATGAATCAGGATTGGAGCTCTGATCATTCTGTCTCCAAGACCAGCACTCAAGAAGCTATAGCCAGCTATGCCACCCACCTACCTTAGGCATAGATAACTGATTCGGAAATTATTCTTACTTCAGTAATCCCTGTTTCCCAATTAAATATTTTTTTGTGGTGGTATTTGGTGCTTGTCATGTTCAATGTTTTCAGAATATTTTGAAGAAAGTATTAATGAGATTTTTGCATGAGGCATCTGTATAGTTTATAAACCTTTGACTTCTTTAACTTTTTACTCCTTAACTGTTTTGCCACATTTCTTGCCATCCTTCTTCATTGAAGTCACTGAATATTAAAGTATTTGTTGATTTTGTTTGGAAGGTCTTATCAAGTTTCTCTTCCCCTTCATCTTCTGCAATAATTATTAGTGTGTAAGCTGCAATTATTTTCATAGTAGTCTTTTTGCAAATGTTCATTAGAAGCACTGCCAGATATCATGATCAGATATCATATAATATTTCTTTTTTCCCCTTAATGTATGATAAAATCAACACTGCTTATTCCTTTAATTATTTTTTCAAGGAGAAATCATCAATACTCTTTCCATTTAGCTACAGCTTCCTTTATGTTTTATGGTTTTATTTACAGAGAATGTCAGTATTTATGGTTCAGTTTTCCACTTGTACGTCCACTGGATAAGAGCTTCTTACTTTTTAGCTTCATTAACCTTTGTTGTGAAAAAAGAAACATCAGAATTTCCTGAGTATCAGTATTTATGGCTGTGTATCTTCTGCCTAATAACCAGTTTCTAACAAGCTGACCTTTTGTCACCTTAGTCCTTCTTTTAAAATTATCCTTTGCTGTAGACTACATAAAATATTTCATGTGAAAATTCAGTCTCATTTTCTTCTTTTAGTTAGATCATTAGTTTATTTCAATCACATCTTCTGATTTTCCTTTTGAGATGCCTCCCTAGTTCACATGGGCTTTTATGTAGTATAGATAATGAAATATTAACACATTCCCCTAGTGGGCTGCAGGTTCAATGAGGGTAAGTACCATTGCATATATCTCACTAATGTAGTTAATAAAAACAGATGCATAATGTTTATTGATTTAGACATGCACAAATCCCATGGAGGTTGGATTCCAACTGAGCAGTATAAGAATGCATGAAAAATAAGAGGGAGGACACTCCAGAAAAGGGGAGGGATTGACATTAACTTTTTTTTCATTAAAATTTTTTTGCTAAAAATTTCTTAAAACAGTCCAAAAGCATCTCTAAAGGAAAATCGGAAGATTCTCAAAATGAGCTATTAGGGGTTATGGCTTATTACTCATTAGAGCTCTAGTCTAGTATCACCAGTTGCCTCATAGACATTTCAAACTAAAAGTCCTAGATAGGGATAAGAAAAGGAACTACACAAAAAATTTTGTTGTTATAGGGAACTCCCAAATGAGGAAATTCCATTAAAAAAGGAATAACAGGTTTCCCAAGGAAGTTCAATATCCTCTCTGAAACTTTTTGCCCTAGAGAGTTGTCATGAGTTTAAATTTTTAGGACCAACTACAGTCAGCTTTGTCACTAATTAGATTTAAATCCAAGTTTTGTTGGCTCCTTGCCCAGTTTTCTATCCATATTAAATTCAACATGTCCAAAACAGAACTTATCATTTCCTCCAACCTACCCTTCTTTCAGATTTCTTTATTTTTGTTAAGGACACCACCATTCTTTCAGACTCCTGGGTCGTAATGTTGGCGTTGTCCTTGAACAAACTTTATTCTCCCTATCTTGTTATTTCTACCTCTATCCCACATATAGGTCCTTCTCTACTTTGAAATCACTACCTTAGTCTCTTAATACCTCTTGCCAAAATTATTGCAACAGCCTCTTAATTGTTCCCCCTGCTTGAATCATCTCCCCACTGAGTTAGCCCTCCAGACAGTTGCCAAAGTGACTCTCCTTAAGAACAGATCTGACAATCTGAACACTGTTGCCTCTAGATTAAAATACAGACTTATTTTTTTAGCTTTTAAAACCCTTTACAGTCTAGCCAAATTGGTCTTTTCCCCATGTTTTAGAATAGTTCATTTCCGGTTTCTGAGCCTTTGAGGTGTCAGTTCCCCTCTGCATGAAATGTACTTCCTCCCCTCTGCCTCACAAAATCTCTTCTTATATGAAGTTACATCTTCTAGCTGAGGCCTTTAATACAACAGAGAGAGTGCTAGATTGGGAGTCAGAATCTGGGTTCAGATTTTGGTACTGCCTTTATTATTTGGGGAAACTTGGGCAAGTCACTCAAAATCTCTTGGCCCCAGTTCTTCAGTCACAAAATGAAGGTTTGGGTTAGATTGCCTCTTAAGATCTCTTTCATCTCTATATTTTTCATTCGTAATCCTTGCTAATGCAAGTTCCTTTTCCCCTAATTGCCATTTATTCTCTCTGTGTGTATATATATGTACAGAAATGTTCTTTACTCATTAGAATATAAGCTCCTTGAGGGTAGGGATTGTTTATTTGCTGAGTGCCTGGCATGTAGGCAGTGGTACTTAATAAATGGTTGTTGATTGAAGGCATCAGCAAGGCCTAAAGGGAAAAGGAAGTATTTGGTTTGAGCTTAAGCAATGGGAAGGTGAGTCCACAAAGTAAAACACCTCTTGAAATACAGCTGTTATGTTAAAATTAATATCTCCAGGTACTCATTTTCTATAAAGTTTATTAATAATCATTTCAAATAGAAAAAGCAGATATGTAGAGATTTAAGCCTAATCTAACCTAACTCTGACTATGTGGTCCTCCACATGGCTGACTGGCTTAGTCATGGTGTTCCACTGCCTCCTCCAAGAGAATAGAGCCCGCTAGGGTCACACCTACTCCTTTTTATTCACATTAATGGACACAGCGCTGGCATACAAAATGGGATGAACCAGGTAGGCAATCCAGGAGGGGGAAGGGATGAACCTCCCTCTACACATATCACAACTCTCTACCACACATGGAGGCAAATATACAAGGCAAATACAAGTTAATTTTGTAGGGGAGGCACTAGCAACTAAGGGGATTGGAAAATGACTTGTTAGGAGGGAATATTTGGTCTGAACTTAAGGAAATGAGAGATTTCCAGAGATAAAGTCACGGAAAGACTGCATTCTAAGCACACAGGGGGACAGCTTGTGCAAAGATCAGAAAAGAGATGAATTGTTAATATAGAAAAAGAGCAAGAGCTAAGTTTGGCTGGAAGTATTTGAAAGGTGGTAAGCCCCAAAAGGTGGGTTGAACCCTCATTGCAAAAGGCTTAAATGCCAAATAGAAGAGTTTGTTTCTTGATGATAATAGAAAGGCATTTGATCAAAGGACACGGTCAGACCTGTTATGGTTATGAGGAATTGAGCAAAGGTGGTAGCCATTTAAGGTGGAGGGAAGGGGACAGATGTGAAAGAGCTTAGAGAGGTAGAATTGAAAAGACTTAGCTACTGACAAGATATCAGGAAGAAGGGAGTATGAGGCTTCAAGGATGACTCCTAGGTTTTGAACCATGGTAGTTAGGAGGGTAGTGTTGCTTTCAGAGGAAATACACAGAAGTTAGAAAGAGAGTATCAATTTGGAGGGAAAAAGAGGGATATATATTTTAGATATGATGAGTTTGAGATGATGCCCTAGTACAGTGATTCCCAAAGTGGGCACCACCGCCCCCTGGTGGGTGCTGCAGTGAGCAGTGATGGCCACAGGTGCATTTATCTTTCCTATTAATTGCTATTAAAATTTAAAAAAAAAATTAATTTCCAAGGGGCTAAGTAATATTTTTTCTGGAAAGGGGGCAGTAGGCCAAAAAAGTTTGGGAACCACTGCACTAGTACATCCTTTTCAGAATGCCCATTAGGCAGTTAGTGAAGCAGTGTTTAGATCTTGGAGAAAATCATTGAATCTGTGAGAGTTGTGATCCTGGATATAGAGAATAAAAACGAGGCCTCTGGAACAAGGGTTGGTTAGGAGACAGAATATGATGAAGTCCTTAGAAAGAAGGCTGAGAAAAAGTGGCCAGATACGCTAGAGAACTGAGAGTAGTGTTGTGGAAACTTGAGAGGAGAGAGTATATAGAATGTGAGACTTAGTCACAGTGTCAAATGCTACATATAAGTTGAGAAGAATAAGAATTAAGGAAAGGCCATTGGATTTGGCTATTAAGACAGAACTGGTAATTGGAGAGCTCATTTTCATTTGAATGATAAGGTCAGAAGCCAGATTGCATTATGAATGCACATGTACCTAAAATGAGTCTTCCTTTGTTGTAATAGATAACACAGCATATAAAATTAACTATTTTGGAGATGATAAAGAAGGAGTCATGTTCAATAAGCTTACCTGAAACTTTATAATGAGTGATTTTTCAAATTTTCCAAAGAGCATTACTTTTGCTAAAAATTATGTTATGCAACAATTATGTTTGTGGCTTTTTCATAGAAGACTTTATCTGTAACACTCCAGTGCAGTTAATGCAATCTGATTTGTCTTAGTTATTTTTTATTTACACTCTCAACTTGCCATCTAATGGATTGCAAACTACTTGAGCATTGTCTTAATCATTTTTGTGTTGCTCTCAGGCACCTATTAGCACAGTGCTGTCATGGCAGGTATTTAGAAACATTTAACTTGAATTCTGCCCCAACTTTGTTGCATCTTCTCTAGTTAGTCCTATACAGGCTAGTTAAAAAAAGCAATTAGTCAATCACAGCTTCCCTACTATGTTATAAAATACAAATCAGCATTTTGCTAAATATTTTAGCATGTCAAGTTATAAATGTAGTTCAATCATTAAACTACCTAATTGTTTTTTTAAAAGCTTCAATACCTTAAAATAACTTAGCAGATAAGAATACTTATATGGACAAATTAGAAATTTATCCAGATGGCACTTATCTGAGTTAACAGACTAGTTAGTTACCAGTAGTCATTTTGTCCAATGGGAAGGTCTGGAAGTGTTTAAAGTAGATACTGATAGCTGATGTGTCCTACTTTTTTACTTTTGATATCTTCATCTGAATGAGTTTGAACTAAAACTAAAGCGTGTTTCAAAGCTTCAGCCTAAAAAATATGCACATAAGCCTTTTTTCACTTTACAGTTGGTTTTAAGTAAATGTCTCCTAGCATGTTTATTACCTAAGCTGATCCTAGATTGGCTTTGGTGGGGTAGGCCTGTTGGGTGGCAGGGTAACCTTAAGCTTCTTTTCTAATACTACCCAAAGACTTCTGTGATAAGTAAAAGGGAAAAATATCCCATAATGTCTGAATATTGACCCATACTTGCTTTCTGACCTTAATCAAGAGGTTAAACTGCCCAATCTTCATTGCTAAAGGAGTAATGACAACAGAAGTATGCCTTGGAATATTTTTTCAAGAGGTTTGTTACCCTTTTTCTCAACAGTAATAGTTAAAAATGGACACTTCATACTTTACTAATGGTGATTAAAATGAACAAAGCTTTCATTATTATATTTTAGTTGAAAATTTATAACTGTTTTAGTTGTACTACTTAAGTTTTGAGATGGTCTGTGAAATTTGGAATGTATCACTACTCTTTCCAATATTTCCATATTATATCTTGAACGTTATATTGGACTCTTTATTCTCAATTATTGACTTGGTTCTTAAATTTTCCTCTGGAATACCTTATTACTCAATTCTTGTTTTGTTTTGTGTGTTTTTTTCCTTCATGTTTGCATATATTCAGGTCTGATGGGGCTGTTTGAGAAACGTCGGTTCAGGAAATTCTTAGTATATGTTGCCAACTTTGACGAAAAAGACTCCAGAACTTTTGAGGGTATTGATCCTAGGAAGACTACAATGCGAGATGTGTACAAGAAGTTTGATTTGGGCCAAGATGTCATAGATTTCACTGGTCATGCCCTTGCCCTTTACAGAACTGATGAGTGAGTGTGTTTAGTGGTCTTAATTTTGAAAAATCCCAAGATTTTTCATTAGAGGTCCCTGAACTGTAAAAGTCTTACAACTTAGCTATTTCAAGTAAACTTTCCATAACATTTGAGATGAAATTGTAGAAACCTATACTTTGAAAAGTAGCCTTTTCTCTTTAAACAAGACAAACATGAAGGGTTTTGTGCAGGGAATATTTTTTGGTATCTTTTTGTTTACTCCCTACCTTTTAGTTTGTGAGGCAGCATGTCATAAGAGAGTTAGAAAAGATCTGGGTCTTCATCTAATCTCTTAATACATACTGGCTGTGTGATCCTGTGTAAATCCTTGTTTCAGGCAACTCTCTTAATGCTTGAGTTGATAGTCTACATCATTGAAGGGAATTTCCTCACCAGGGGTTCTTATATCATTAAGGTCACAGATATGTCCCTTTTCCCTAATAATGTTTCAACTCCTAGTCCAAATACTTAGTATAATTTAAGTATAATTACATACTACCCCTGAATTTTTCATTTTATGTTTTATACTATTGTTTAAAGACAGTCTGTCTTTTTGGAGTTTTCTCCAAGTGCATTTTTTAGTCTATTCTTTGATGAAGGTATTTCATTGAGACAAATGCATTGTTATACCCTGAAAGTTAAGTCAGACACTTAGACACGGTTCAGTTGAGTAATGAAATTAGTGTTGGAAACAAATAGCTGAAAGGAAAACCTTTTACTAATTGCCATTAAATTTTTTCCAGCTATTTAGATCAACCATGTTATGAAACCATCAACAGGATTAAACTTTATAGCGACTCTTTGGCAAGATATGGCAAGAGCCCATATCTTTATCCACTTTATGGCCTTGGAGAGCTGCCTCAAGGATTTGCAAGGTAAGCATACCTATCTTTGCTCCTGAGGGAGCATGGATATAGTCTTCTACTTAAGCTGAATGAATGCTATTAATGTGCAGCATTTGGTTGTCACATCAAAGTAGTCATCTCAAAAGAAGGTATATGCCTGTCTGATGTCACTTAGCAGTAGAAAATTTTTAGGGGGCAGCTGGGTAGCTCAGTGGACTGAAAGCCAGGCCTAGAGATGGGAGGTCCTAGGTTCAAATCTGAATTCAGACACTTCCCAGCTGTGTGACCCTGGGCTGCCGGAAGCCATCGAGGCTGTGAGGTTAGCACAGCTACTCACAAGCTCTGACAATCCAGCACGGCAGGTTGTCAGGAGGATGGAAATTCCACACTCAGTTTACCCTATATGATTCTTTTTACAGTGACATTCACTTGCATTGAAATTATTACAATCAATATCCTTATCCAGCTCAAAGGAGACACAGAAAAAAAATACAGGTTCATGGCAAGAACAATCATAGCCATAGACTACCCACTCTCCCAAAATAAACCCCTGTACAACCCCCTAGAGTATAGAAATTTCCACTAGAATCAGCCTAGCAAAAAACCATCAATTAGTGAGTTAATGCAAGTTTCTAAAGTTCCCAGCAAGAAAATACCTGGCCTGAGTTTGTTCCCAAACTCCTACAGACCATAGAAACAGTGAAACACAAAGAAATTAAGGCAATGACAAACTAGCACAGAATCACCCTACCAGAACTGTATTCTTAATGATCCTATAACAGAAAAAACACCATGGGGACAAAACATTGGACCAGACTGATATTATTGTATCTCATTGGATGTAATCAACTACCATAACTATCTCCTTAATTTATGATGGGAATGAATAGTATAACATAACTATATACATAATATAATTAGTTAAAATATAATTAACTATTATGTTTAGCTAGGAACTGATGTACTTGTACCTTATGCATGGCTGAAAAGAATAAGTTCAAACTAAGCCAGCCCATAATGAATAATTTTTGACAAGCTTGCTTCTTTGTTTAACCACAGTAAGATAATTAGAAATGTCAATCTTGTGATGTTTCAGAAGTTAATATGTGATTTTGAATGTATGGGAAGAAAAAAACCTGTATGAGATCATAAAGAAAAGAGGGTATAAAAATAAAAATCAGCAGATGACACTTCAGATCAGCCACTGCAAACCTACTCGGTCTCTGGCTCTTCTCACTCCATTTTCGCTCAATTGTCCCGCCCCCCAAGGGGAATTGGACTGCTGGTAACCCCGTAGCACTGGGCAAGTCACTTGACCCCCATTGCCTACCCTTACCACTCTTCTGCCTTGGAGCCCAATACACAGTATTGACTCCAAGTTGGAAGGTAAGGGTTTAAAAAAAAAGAAAGACAATTTTTATTCTTTAAGAGTGAATTTGGGGGGCAGCTGGGTGGCTCAGTGGATTGAGAGCCAGGCCTAGAGACTAGAGGTCCTGGGTTCAAATCTAGCCTCAGAGGCACTTCCTAGCTGTGATCCTGGGTAAGTCATTGAACCCCATTGCCTAGCCCTTACAGCTCTTCTGCCTTAGAACCAATACACAGTGTTGATTCTAAGGCAGAAGGTAAGGGGTTTTTTTGGGGGGGGGGGGAAGAGTGAATTTAATCTTTGGAAAAAATAAAACTGATAGTAATTCAGAGGCAAGTTTTGTGTTAATAAGATGAGTAATAATATTGTGGTTCAGAAAGTATGGCTGTAGCACAAAGTCAAATTTTCTTAACCAGGCTTGATGCTGAAGACAATTTCAAAATTATTGTTGCATTATTGGAATAAATGAGAAAGTCCCTTTACCACATAGTTTAAAGATAACATAGAATTGGCAGGTCTAATTATGGCATTCATCAGTGCTTTTTTCAGAAGAAAGTATCTTTTCATGAAAAAATTTAAATATTTCAAAGAAATTAAATTTTACTTTTCTAAATTTGCAATATAAAACAGCAGAGGAAAACAGGCAATAGGGAGGAGTAAAGGACATTAGAGGCAAACAGAAATAGGAGTTGAGAACTTTGGTTCCAACTTTTTCTGGCATTTATTCCTTGTGTGTTATCATCTTAGGACAAGCCATTTAACCTCTTTGTACCTTTGTTTCCTCTATAAAATGAAGGGGCTAGATGTCTCACTTTGAGTTGAATTACTAACAGGTCTTTTGCATTTGTATGAGCAGTAGTAATGTTCCTGATCACTACTTTTTGGTTTTGGAATGACTGCTATCCTACAAAAATTTAATCAGTAACATTTATTGAGTGTCTACTGTGTGGAAAACACAGGTAAAGTGAAGGAACTTCACATATGGTTGGGGAGACAGAAGATTAAGCAAGGTGGAGATATGATGATCTTTTTTTAAAAATTAAATACTTTTTATTTTCACACAGTGATCAGCCTTCTCTCTCTCTCTCACTTTCCTCCCCATACTTCCTATTGGGAAAGTAAGCAAAACAAAACTATCCAAGCATGTATAGTCAAGCCAAACAAAATTTCTCCTTGGCCATATCTAAAAAATTAGGTCTCAGTATGATCATTTTTCTAAGCTAAGCTCAAAAAACTCCCCCCAAACCTTGAGTTGAACTTTGGTGACTGAATCAGATTCCATTATCCTTAGATCCAGCTTTTGGATCACCTTAGTTCTTGGTAGTTTGCCAGACGTGATTGGTTGTTAGAATGAGGATTTCCCTTTACTTGGCATAAATGCTTTCCTTCAGGGCAACTTTGAATCAGCTCTATGTGGGATGCATGTAAATCTTGATTACCAAACTTCCCTGGCTCTAAGTTGCTGAAATGAGGACTGTTGTTTTTGTCTGTGGTAACTTCCCCCAAATTCTCCTCCTTTTCCAATTTCCCTGTTACTGTACCACCTTCGTCACAGCCAACCAGACTTGCAAGCAGTTAGGTGTCCCTCTTGGCTCCTTTTTCTCTCTTTCCACTGTATCAAATCTGTTGACAGCACTTGTCATTATTTCCTTTTGTAACATGGCATAGAGAACACCCTTCCCGCCAAAGCCAATGCCACCACCCTGGCCTGGGCCCTCTCCTCATCTTCACTCATGCTGGGCCTGACCTCTTCCGCTGTCAAAGTGATCTGACTAAATAGTAAATACTCTGTTTGACTTCCAAAGCCTTCCGTGACATGACTCCTTCCCACCTTTCCAGTCTTTCTTATGCCTTCCTCTCTTCAACCTACTCTGAGACATTTTCACTAGCTATCCCTCTTCCTGGACTCCTCTCCCTCCTCATCTCTGCCCCCCTTGCTTCCTACTTTCTTCAAGTCCCAGCTAAAATCTCATTTTCTATAGGAAGCCTTTCCACATCTCCATATGTTCTAGTGCTTTTCCATCGTTGATTATTTCCAGTTTATCCTGTACATAGTTTGTTGGTATGTAGTTGTTTTCATGTTGCCTTTCCCATGAATCTGTTTTTCTTTGTATCCCCAGTACTTCGCACAGAGCACATAGCAGATATTTTTATAATTTTTTTATTGACTAACTTGTTTTCATTGGTGTGGGAAAATCCTTTCACCAATGTATATCAGCAACTTGGTTGATAGTTTTATAGTTAGTCTTAGAGAATTGATTGGATTCTTTATTTTTCCTTTTTTTTTTGGTTGAAAAACTAGATGCTTAAAGATGAAAAAAACAAATTTTATTGAACTATCCTAGAAGTGGTAATTCTTAGTGCTTTTTTTTTTTTTAATTTTTTTTTAAACCCTTAACTTCTGTGTATTGACTTATAGATGGAAGAGTGGTAAGGGTAGGCAATGGGGGTCAAGTGACTTGCCCAGGGTCACACAGCTGGGAAGTGTCTGAGGCCAGATTTGAACCTAGGACCTCCCGTCTCCAGGCATGGCTCCCAATCCACTGAGCTACCCAGCTGCCCCCTTTCTTAGTGCTTTTTAACCATTATCCATCTATTAAATGATAGTTAAATTCTTTCTTTGAGGGCCATTTGGAATCAGCATATGCTTGAAAATCTTGATTACCAAACTTCTTGGATCTAAGTTGAGATGAAAGCTATTGTTTTTGGCCTGAATTTATGACACTTATCTTTCCCCCTTTAAACCCTCTCGTTTTTTATTTCCCTTTTGCTATCGAAGGTACCTCCACCCTGGTAAATTGTATCACTTCAATTAAGAAATTGTGGTTTAAAAGAAGAAACTTGTGTTTGGAAGACAATTTTGGAAGCTGTGCTTTAAAAAACAAATCTAAGCTACGTTTACTAGCCTACAGGGGGTCAGTAATCTTTGAATTAGTAATAAAAAATTCTTAACTTTAGAGATTACACAGCTTTATCCCAAGTTCTACATTTGTTGCTCTTGACAGTTAAAAAAAAGCATTTTTTATTCTGAATTTCAGCACCAAAAAAGAATTTCCATGAATATAGAATATGAAAAAGAATCACATAAGAAATATAGAATCTCCATTTCATGGTGCTTACTTATAAAAAAAAAGAATATAATAATTACACATTTTACTTTCAAAACTGTCCTGCTTTTCTGGGCTTCCTTCTGTTTTCTAATTAACTTTTTTTTTTACATCATTGTTGCTTATTCCCTTTCTCCTATCTTCCTCCTTCCTCCCATATTAAAAAATGAGAGGGAAAAAAACCTTGTAATGAATAAGCAACATCAAGCAAAACCATCTATACATCACTCCTGTCTAAAAATCTTCCTACTAGCTAAGATTCTTTGAAATCATCTGTTTCATCATTTCTTATGGTTCAGTCTATTTAATTAAATTTATTTAATTTTTTATTTACCACAGTTGATTTAGCAATTTCCAATTTAATTGGACTCCTTTGGATTTCAGTTTTTTCTTTTTTTCATTTACTTTTAGTTAAAAATTAGTTTTAATTTTACTTTTGTTTTACTTTCATTCTGATCAGGACCTGGATGTTGTTTTTGTTTGTGACTATTCCCTCCCCAGGATTAGCCCCTCTCTCTTTAGCACCCATCTGCATTTGTTTTCTTGTTGAGTTTGATGCATTTCTACACCAAACTGTTTACTTTTATTCATTTCTCTTTTGTCTGTTTCAGATAAGATTGGGGTTCACTTGGTTGCCTACTCTACTCTGCCCTTCCTTTATGTTTGTGAACTCTTTTTTTCCACATCTCAGTTATGAGAAATGGCAGTCTATTTCTTTTATTTTCCCTTCTCTTTTCCTTCTTCAAATTCTTAGAACAGAAACAATGTACCCCCAGGACCTCTATTTCTCTTATTTCTCCCTTTGTATGCTTCAAAGTAAAGTTCTGAAGGGACAGTTGTTTCTTCTTTCCTTGTTAGCACTAAATCATACAGAACAATTAAATTCACCTTCTAGATTTCTCTGGATTTTTGTTTGTATTTTAAGGTTCCTACTTAGCTTTGGTCTTTTCATAGAAAATATTCAAAAATTCCCTATTCCAATACTGGTCCATGTAGGATTATAATTCACTTTTAAGGGCAAGTTATTCTTTTTTTTTTTTATGTTCAGTATTTATCTTTGTATTTTTTTATTTGAAGATAGTTTATTTTCCTAATTACCTGTAATAACAATTTTCAGTATATGTTTTCTGAAATTATAAGATCTAAATTGTTTCCCTCCCTCCTTTCCCTTTTTCCTCTCCCCTCTCTGAGATGGTAAGCAATTTGATCTGGATGTATCTACATGTAGCATCATGCAAAACATATTTCCATATTTGTCATTGTTGTAAGAGAATACTCATATAAAACCAAAACCCCAAAGGTAAAAATGCAAATAAGCTAATGTGAAAGATAGTATGCTCTGATTTGCATCTGACCCCAATAGTTCTTTCTCTGGAAGTGGATAGCATTCTTTGTTGTAAGTCCTTCAGAATGGTCTGGAATCATTATATTGCTGAGAATAGCTAAGTCTTTCACAGTAGATCATCATATGATATTGCTGTTACTTTTGTGTACAGTGTTCTCCCAGTTCTGCTTATTTTGCTCTACATCTGTTCTTGTAGATCTTTCCAGTTCTTTCTGAAATCATCCTGCTTTATCATTTCTTATAGCATAATAATACTCCATCACCAATATATACCACAATTTGTTCAGCCATTCTCCAAATGATGGACATTCCATCAATTTCTAATTTTTTTCCACCACAAAAAGAGCTACTATATTTTTGTACAAGTAGGTCCTTTGAGGGTAAGGTATTCTTCTTTGTAAGCCTCTCTTTTTTTGTCTTTTTGAATACTGAATTCCCAAATCTCCATTTATTATAGAAGCTTCCAGGTGATCTGTGATTCCTTTTGTGATCCCGACTATGGTTCCTTGGTTCTTGAACTGCTTATTTCTTGCCACTGTAGTATTTTTTTGAGAGATGGGAGCTCTTAATTTTTTCTTTGTCATTCCTGGGACTATTCTTTCTGAAGTTCAGTGGATTCTTTCTGTCTTAACTTGACCTGCTGGTTTTAATAGATCTGATCTGTCTTCATTAAATAAAAATGAAAGAAAATCTAAAGCCTTTTTTTTAAACCATGATTTTCAGGGACACTAATGATCCTTAAATTGTCTTTCCTTTACGTGTTCTCTTAAGTCAGTTTTTGATATCAGACATCTTACTTTTCTTTGATTTGTCCTACTATTTCTTGCTGTTCATGGATACATTGATTTGTTTGTTTTATTCTAGTTTCCAAGAAGTGTACTTCTTGGGTAAGGTTTATCCCATTCTCTTCTAAGCTCTTCTTCCAGTTCTTTTTTCCTAAATCTTTAAATCTTTGATTTCTAGCTTCACGTCTTGTAGGTATTCAAATAGTCCTTGGGGAAAATTCCTTTTCCCCTTTTGTACCTCTATTTACAGTTTTCACAATTTTTCTTCTTTTGGGGAGATGTCTAGATCTATATTACTTTATTGTTGGGTTAGAGCCAGGCTTTGGCTCCTTGTGCTTTTAGTTACAGTGGTCAGCCTTGCTTGAACTTGCCTGGTTCTTCTAGGTTCCTGTACTTCTCACCCTACCCTGGACCTTTTAAGATTTAGAGCACTGGATTTTCAGGGCCCTCTCTGGTGTCCCAGGATAGAATGCTAGTGTTTATGGGCTCTTCTGGTCTGAGTGTTGCTGGGCCTTATTGGTCAACACAATCACTGCTTCTTAAACTCTTAAGGTCCCCACTCTGGGGCATTCTGATGTTCCTGAGTCTTCTCTGGGATAGGGATGGGGCCTTTAGCCTCTTTATCTCTAGACGTCCTTTGCTCACACTGGAAGGTTGCTGCTTGTTTGCCTGAACAAGTACCTGTGCTGGCTCTGCTAGCAGCCCCATTTCCTATTCCCATGGATTTCTGGCTGCCTTTCTGTGCAGTTCTGGGGTAGAAGTCGTCACTTTACTGTTAAGTTTTCATTGGGGTTCTTGATCATTTGGTCTAGATTGGATTTCAGGTTTTTGCTGGCATTGATGTGTGGGAGCTGTGTAGTCTGCATCTGTTCAGGTAGCCATTTGTCTAAAGGTCCTTATTAACTTTTAAATCAAAGTCTTCTAGACTTCCTTCATGAAGGTTTTGGAAAATTTTTGTCAACTAGAACAATTTAAAATTTTTACTGAGGTGTATTCTTTTTTCCCTTTCATTTATAGGCTAAGTGCCATTTATGGAGGTACCTATATGTTGAACAAGCCAATTGAAGAAATCATTGTAAAAGATGGAAAAGTGATTGGTGTAAAATCTGAAGGAGAGGTATAGTACCTTTGGATTTGGGGGAAGATATCTGATATGTAACAACATTTTATAATTTAATAAGTACTTGTTATTATAAGCTGTATTTGATAGCTTCCAGATTATATAAGAAATCTGTTTAGTACTACTAATCATAATGACTACAATTTATATAGCACTTAAATGTTCATATGGAAAATTACCAGTGATTATTTTGAACTCGTAGGCGCAAAGTATTAAGTAATCAAATATCATTCATATCTTCAGTTTTGATCCACTTTATGTCTCTTCTAGCGACATAAGTTTTGGATAAGTTGCAATTGATAAGGTTCAAAGTACTTCTTTACACAAATTATATTCCTGGCTGTAAATTAGCTTTTGTTGGATTGAGTTATACTTTCACTCTAGAAGTATACTAATAATAGAAAAAATATTATTGGACTAGAAGTCAAAGGATCTGGATTCTAGTCTCAGTTGTTGAGGTTGGACTATTTAGTCTCTTGCAACTCATACACTACGGTTTTATAATTTTATCAATGAAGTCATTTGGTTAACACTGATAGTTTGTACTTGTTTAACATTATAGTATGGTTATATGAAAGTGCTAAAATAAGAAGTTGCTCTCCATAAAATCCCATTGTTAAAAGAGGTTATGTTTATGGACCCTGATAAAATAAAAATAAACTGGGGAGAGGCAAGCTATTAGCTATATCTTTATTTTAATTTTTAAAATTTCACTAATTTAGAATATTTTTTTATGGTTCCATGATTCATGTTCTTTCCCTCCCCTCCTCCCTCAGCCAATGAGCAATTCAACTGGGTTTTACATGTATCATTGGTTAAGACCTATTTCCATATTATTAATATTTGCAATAGTGTGATCATTTAGAGCAGTGATGGGCAAACTACAGCCCATGGGCCCAATGTGGCCCCCTGAAATGTTCTATCTGGCCATGGGACATTATTCCTAATCTGACGAATACAATGAGTAGGATACAATACAAACTTCGAAAGAGCTGCCTTAGAAGCAGACTGACAGATGAGAATTTCCTTTCCTTTGGCCCCCTCTTTAAAGAGTTTGCCCACCACTGGTTTAGAGTATTAGACATTTCTTAATGAGAATGAAGGGGCAGCTGGGTGCACAGTGGATAGAGTGCCAGGTTTGGAGTCAGGAAGACCTGATAATCAGCCTCATGACGCTACCTTGTTGTGACCCTAGGCAAGTTGCTTAATTCTGTTTACCTCAGTTTCTTCATATGTAAAATGGGCTGGAGAAGGAAATGGCAAACTACTCTGGAATCTTTGCCAAGAAAACCTCAAATGGGATCTCAAAGAATTGGACACAACTGAAATGACTGAACAGCAACAAGAATAAAAAAATGAATAGATTTTGCTAGATTTTAGGAGAAAGAGTGATGTTATTGGGCTCTGGGGAAAGAGGGAGTGGGAAAGGGAGATTGGGTAACTGAATTGCTGCTTTGATCTATAATTTTGTGTTCAGAATTGCGTTTATATTTGAAGTGTAAAAGAATAGGTGTAGGCAAAGAGATTCCTGTGTAAAATTTGTCACTTGTGCTAAGATAAGTAATCTTTGGAGTATTCTTTCCTCTTATTTAAACATTTGTTCTTTTTTAAGGATCATTTCCAAAACATAGCTCTTTATTTCTTTATTTAGTCCAAGTCTGATTAAACTTATTATATAGGCTAGCCTGACAACTTTCAACCAGGCTAGGAACAAGATGAAAATTTAAGGTTTTTCTTTGTTGTGGATCTTGTAGTGAAAAAGGACAATTTCTGTACAGCTGAGTACTAGGTTTGGCCATGTGAGCCTTTACTGTTACTCCTCTTGGAGCTTGATCTTGATGATTAGTCTAAAATAGGGGCAGCTGGGTAGCTCAGTGGATTGAGAGCCAGGCCTAGAGACAGGAGGTCCTAGGTTCAAATCCAGCCTCAGCCACTTCCCAGCCGTGTGACCCTGGGCAAGCCACTTGACCCTCATTGCCCCACCCTTACCACTCTTCCACCTAGGAGCCAATACACAGAAGTTAAGGATTTTTAAAAAAAAAGTCATCTAAAATGGCCAAATGTAGTAAATAATCTTATTGAAGACAAATGTGGTAAATATCTTATTTTACGACTTTTTTTCTTACTCTTCATTCTTTGCATAATGTAGCTAAGCTTTATTTTTAGAATTTTAGGTTTACAAAGGATATTATAGGAAATAAGAATCTTCATATAGATGTGTATATATGTTTATTGGAAACCTTTGAAATGCCATTTATCATGTATTTTTAAGAGTTTCCAGTTTGTCACTGGAGATATAGTGGCTTTAGATGTCAAATATTTTTGTTTATATAGTATGATGTGGAATTCATATATATATACGAGGAAAAATTACTGCCAAAGTAGTGCAGTGTAAAAACCCCTGGATTCCAAGTTTGAAATCAGAAGACCTGGAGTTGTTTCTCCTCAATAGCCCCCTCATCCCACCATCAACCTTCCCACCATTCCTGTTACTGTCAAGGGCATCATCGCCCGCCTGCTTGTCACCCAGGTTTGTAAGCTCGGGGTCATCCTCGATTCCTCACTTGCATTCATCCTGTAGACTGTATAGTCTATTATAAATCTTGTCATTTCTACCTTCACAACATGTTGTACTGGCCACCTCTTCATTGACACGGTCATTATCACACTATTACAAAACCGATTCAGATTGATTTTCTTGGCTTAAATCTTTCCTGTCTACCGTCTATTCTGCTGTCGGTGATTTTCCTAATGTTCAGGTCTGACCGTGTCACACCCATCCTACTCAGTAAACTTCAGCAGCAACCCATTACCTCCAAGATCAAATATATAATTTATTGCATTTAAATCCCATCATAATCTGGCCCCTTCCAATGTTTCCAGTCTTACACATTCCCCTTCTCCAGGCTCAGATAGAGCTGTGCTGCCCTGCTTGCTATTTCCAGCCTGGGATGTTCTTTCCCAGCACAGTTGGTTGCTCTCCCATGTCTAGAAGGCAGAAGGCAGAGTTGAGGAAGAGCCCTAAACTGGTCTAATTCTTTACCTTAAGAAATCCAGTTCTAGTCCCAGCCCTCTGAAGTTACCACCTTCCATTTACACTGTATGTATTTATTTGCATGTTGTCTTCCTCTATTAGAATGTGGGTTTCTCCAGGGTACACAGTGTTTTTACATCTCTTTTTTGTGTTTTTGGAACTTAGCATACACAGTGCCTACGTGGCACATTAACTGTTTCTAGCCTTTATTTGTACCTCCATCCAGCACATGAATCAGACTGGATGTCAGCTTCTAATTAGGGTTTCTTTCACCTGACAATCCCAGTTCCAAATAATTATTAATTTTTTTATTCAGCTTTATGCACAATTAACTACCTAGAAATACATTTTTTCAAAGAAGTAGTCATTGGAAGACTTTTGAAACTTTTACTGATGCTTTAATGTGCTAAACAATTTATTAAGAAGGTCTTTTGTTTTGTTTCAGATTGCCCGTTGCAAGCAGCTCATCTGTGACCCTAGTTATGTAAAAGATAGAGTAAAAAAAGTAGGCCAGGTGATCAGAGTTATCTGCATCCTGAGCCACCCAATTAAGAACACCAATGATGCCAATTCGTGCCAGATCATCATTCCGCAGAACCAGGTCAACCGGAAATCAGGTGAGTTGTAAAGATTGGAGAATGCTCAAGAAGTGTTCTCTTTGGGATTTTTGTTTCATTATACTATTGATTGTTTAAGCACGTTAAGAAGAAAAACAGTTTACTGGCTGGAAACCTCAAAGTTTAAGAATTGATATCTACAAATTGAATTTGTAGGGAGCTTAGTGGATATATACTATTTCTAACCTAATGGGACAGAACCTCCAGTGCCAGTTTTTGTCTTGTTACTTAATTTTACTTATTTGTATGACATTTGGTTATTTATTAGCACTCTTATGTGATAAAACCATAGCTTGACACAAAAAGTGGATGACATCAACATCTAAGGAAAAAAGCAGTTTGGTAGAAACAACCAGTAAATTAACTGGGTCCTCACCTCTTCTAGTTAGGAGGGGGATATCTTCTTACCTCTGATTTGGGTTCCAGGTTGATCACAGTTGTTTAAGACTCAAAACATTCAGATTTGATTTTTGTTGTCTTGTTTATGTCATTGTACTCTAGTCATTATAGGTGCTTTATTGGCGACCTATTTCACTTTCCATCCATTCATATATTCCCCCCTCCTTATTTTGTGAGACACTGTGCTAGTTTATCAAAAATCCTAGGCTCAGTAGATCTAATCCTAGTCAAGAAGTTTAAAATACAAATGAAGAAATGCATAACTTAAAACATACAAATATTCAACACTTAAAAATGTAGAAAATGTGCTTTAATGGTTTGTTGCAGATATCTACGTTTGCATGATTTCTTCTGCACACAATGTGGCTGCACAAGGAAAGTATATTGCTATCGTTAGTACTACTGTGGAAACCAAAGAACCTGAGAAGGAAATCAGACCAGCATTAGAGCTTTTGGAGCCAATCGAACAGCAGTGAGTCTTACATTTATGTATCGGTCCCATTGGTTGGTTGAAAATTAGGTTCTGGTTATTAACTCTTGTTTTCTCATCTTGGGTCCAGGTGAGGGCAAACAAATAGCTGCTAGACACCTTGCATGAGAATATCTAATTTTCTTGCCCCTTGATTTGCTGCTCTGAGTTTTTACTTTCATTAGAAAGGTACTGGTTTTTCAAGGCAAAGCTTTGATTGCAAGTGGTGTCATCTTTCCTCTTCCAATGTATTGAATGTTTTGGGTGCCAAGTAATCTTGGGAGCACTATTAACGGTTTGTTCAATAAACATTCAAGTGCCTATTACGTACAATTTCCTGGTATAAGTACAAAAAAGAAATGAGTTCCTTGCCCTCAATGAAACTTAACATTCTGACCCATTCTCTTTTCAGATTTGTTAGCATCAATGATCTGTATATTCCAACTGATTTGGGAACAGAAAGCCAGGTTAGTATTAGAGTTGGGGATTTTTAAGTTTGCACTTTTCCAGGAGGCATTTCAAAATCATCTAAGTGTCTCAACTTTATTTTTCCAGATCTTTATTTCCCGTACTTATGATGCTACAACTCACTTTGAGACAACTTGTGACGATATTAAAGACATCTACAAGAGGATGATGGGGTCTGAGTTTGACTTTGAAGAAATGAAACGAAAGAAAAATGACATTTATGGGGAAGACTAATAGCAGTAATATGCTACTATCCAATTAGGAGAAATTTAAATTTCAGCTAATACAGAGTTATATCAAGAACCTAATGAACATTATATGAAATCAATATTGTATGGCCTGCTTTTGTAATCACTTCTTTGAGATTGAAGAGTACTATGCCCCTAAATGTTCCCCTCTATTCCCCCTTTTTAATATCATTTAATATCATGTATTACTGTCTTTCTCCTGGGATGACTGTCCAGAAGTGACAGATTGCTAACATTATGTTCAATTTCCCTGAGTGTGTGTGCGTGTGTGTATGTCTGTGTGTTTTTTAAGGGAAAGCACAGTTTAAACATACACTCACTGAGGCAGACAAATAGAACTCGATACAGTATTTGTATCTTTTAATAGTATAGCCTTTTCAAATGTATGCTTTTTGGGTTCATGTTGATTCTCTAAGTTCATGTACTATCTATTCTCCTAACATTAAGGAAACTTGAACACTCCAGTGTTGGACAGCATCCCTCCAGGTTCCATAACTCTTAGTTTTTGTTTCACGTCAAGTATTATGACGGTGCCCGGATATCATAGCCATTAGTCATGGGCATAGATTTCTAACCCAGCTTTAGCTTTTGAAACTGTTTACATAATTTGGGAGGGGCGGAGGGGCCTGTGTGCCTAAGGGCTCCTTCGGTGTTTTAATCTAATAAAACTGATGAAAAAAAAAAAAGTAATAATAGCAGGCAAGATGTGAAAGTACCTTCTATCCCCCTGGCTTTTTGGATGGACCAAATCACAATGCAGTATTAATTTGACAGAGCCTCCAAGTCCGTGATGTTTTATAAATGGCTCCAAATGATTTCTGTACTGCAAAGTAAAGCCAAACTGGAAACCAGTACCTGTTTATTGGTCTATTTGCTTCCCACTGTAAGTTCTGTCATTGGCCATACCCGCTGTTTCCCATATTACTTTTGTAAATAGCATTCTCATTAATATACACCCATCCACCAGAAATGTAACTTTTAATTTGGAAGACCAAAGAAGACCTGATTATGAATCATAATCATTAGGTAATAGAACTATAATCTTTTTTAGCAACCACAGGACTCCTTTTATTTTTGTTATTTGGCATAGTTCTGTCATAAAATTCTTAAGTGGGCATCATCTGTTTAAAGTATTAACTGGGATTTGGCTTATCAGCAACCATTTAAGGGGAAATAACCAAGTCTGTCTTGGCATGTAGGAAGTTAGTTAACACAACAGAAAAAAATCTGTTCTTGCTCACCCTTGTTAAAATTAATAGTTGTTAAAAGGAGGGAAGGCTCTGACCTGCTCCTATCACTTTCTCCCAATGCGTACACAAAGTTTTCAAGCTTTTAGGTAAATGGGACACTTCTAAAGGGGTTTGGTACAGAATGGAAATGCATAGTTAGTTAGGAATGCTGGAGGGGAGAAGAGGTGGGATACTTGGCTGTGAGAAACCAGGCCCTGAGCTCTTGATTTTTTTTTAACCTTTACACTCGTTTATTTGGGCAGAGTTGTAGTTAAAGTGCTGACTTTATGTGTGTCTGACACCAGGTGGTAGGGGAGAGTATGACATGGAAGCTGATAACTTTTCCCTTTTCTAGTATTCTTCCTCCCACCTCAAGGAAGGATTGAGTATAACTAACCCTGCTAATTTTTCTGTCAAAGTCACCAACTTTGAATTTTCCATCAAGGAATTAGCCTGCTCTTCACTGCCTATATAAGCCTAAAAAGATGTAATGCAGAGTTCCAAAGCCACTGCTTTTACAGTGAGTCATAGGAATCATATCATGTATGGAAGGAAAACCAAAAACAGCCATCTTAAGTTTAAAAGTATCTGGGGAGTTCATGCAAGTAAAGTACAATTGTGGAAGTACAATCACACCCCACCAAACAAACAACCAGTTTCCTTCTTGGGGACAGTGGCACACAGGGTGTTAAAATAACTGATATTTCAGTGCTTTAAGATTTTCTTTTAATTGAGGCAATGTGTTAATTAGCTTTGTAAACATGAGTCAGTTCTCAAAAATAAAAACTATAGAAGGCTACAAGGAATAACAAGATCCTTGAAGTAAAAGTAATCATTTAACATGGCAGTAGCCAAGATAGAATGGTAGTAGGGGCCAAACAGTCAGGCTCTACTGGCCAATCAGATTTTTTTTTTTTGTCTGACCTGGGGCAAAAATTAATTGAACACCCAAATCAGGATCCCTTGAAAAGCTTTAGTATTCTAGTGACTTGTCATTATCAAAGTTGCAAAAGTTTTTAAAGAAAATGCTTGTGAGGAGCTAATAACACCAAAATTTAAAAAGGCCTAGCGGGGAATTTGTTTTTTAATAGTTATAAAATCATTCAGGGAAAAATATTTTACTTGTTTTTATTTTTTAAAAATTATTAGGTATAAAACCTACCCTCCAAATAGATACCACATATCTTATACAAAGTTTCTGTTAAGCTTTGAGGTGTTCAAAGACTACTATAGAAATTTTTGAAATACAATAAACATATGATTATTATTCCTCAGAATATTGACGTAGTGAGCTATTTACAAAAACCAAACAGAGTGGAAAAATGTCATTGCAAATAGGTACCATTTGGGAAAAAAAATTAACTTCACGTAGTGTAGCTGTAGACTAATACATTTAGATTAATTTCCTAGATGGACAAAGTGTATAAAAAGAATTTCAGACCATAACATGTACTACTTATGCCTTATTTACATAAACAACCATAAAAAATACACTTGTTAAAATGGACTTTTACATTACAGTTTTCCAACTTGTAGCGCCTTTCGGTAACATTTTCCTATTGTTCATTTTAATAATGTATACTACTAGCTTTGTTAAAATGCATCCTGTTTAAAAATAATTTAAAACCCTATAATCCAAAGCTTAACAATTAAGTCTACTGTGCCATTCTGAAATAAATCACATTTCAGCAGACTATATATAAATTGAAAGAAAAATAATCCCCTAAGGATGTCTGCATTATAATGGAAAATTTATAGTTTTAAATGTGAAAAGTGGATTCATTTCTTCCTGAAGGTGTTTAGGGTTGGGGAAGGCAGAATGGAAAGGGGGAATTAGCTCATCGTTGTAGTTCGTCTTGGAAGTCATCAGAGCTGGTACTTTCATCACCTAGACAAAGACAAAATTCACAATGGTTAACATAAACCCAGAGCTAAGCAAATCTGTGCATTTCTGCAACAAAATTGGAACAGACTTCATCCTACAAATCCAGGCCAGTGAAAACAACTGCTTACCATTGAGATAAAAACAAGCACTCTGGGACTGGCAATGTGGTTGTGTATACATTTGGAATTCTGTCCATATGGTGAAAGCAAGTGTGATTGGTTTCTCCAAGTCCTTATGGACTTTTAAAAGATGTCACCTGCGGTTCATAAAAATGTCCATCTCTATACTTATGGTTTACGACTTCGACCAACCCTTTACCTTGATGCCTTAGTGTGTAGCATGAAGGTGATCATAAGTTCTCAAAGGTTATGCCAGCAGAATGAAAGTTCTACTACAGTTTTCAGATATAGATTTGGTGACAGCAAATCTACATTTCAGGTCTGTTCACTGTCCAAGAATAAGTAATCACACTAAACTGGTTAAAGGATGATGGTGTAGGCTTATATAGCCTAAGTCCCAGAGGAGTTGCAGTCTGGGTTTGTAGGTGTATCTACACTAAGGAAATCATTCAAGAACTCAAGTACAGCTTCTCTGCTTGTTTGCAGTGTCATGAGACAGACATGAGGAAACTGTAGAACAGAGCATAAGGCAAGTTTCCCAAGGTTATACGGCAATATTTAAACCAGCATGTCTGGTTTTCTGAAAATGCATGTTTATATCTGTAGAATGCTGTTTAATCACACGGTAGAGCAGAGAGAAAAAGGCTATGACAAATTATACTCACCAATAAGTTGCCTTAAATGGGGCTGCTTTCTGTACAATTCCAGCAAAGTTACTTATATCAGTAACAAGGATTCCATTATTTTCAAATATTTCTCTGGAGGTACTGAGTTTATCTATTAAAAGAAAATCAAAATCACTAATTACTTGGTTGCCAAAAAGATCACAAATGCAAGTTCAGGTGCTGTTCCTCATCCCCTGCCATGACCCATAGTCATTGGACGCAATCTTACGGGTAAAGAGCAGGAAATACACAGGAACTCACAGGATTCAAAGTCCAAGAAAGAAGGCAGCAGTAAACTCCATGTACAAATGTGGAATACTATTAGGAAGAAGCAAAATAAACTCTAGATCCTCAGGCAAATTGAGGCTTGGAATGGAACTGGGCTCTTCAAGGGTAAATCTTACCCAAAGAATACAGCAGGTAAAAAGGGGGCAGTAACTGCATTTATATGTTAAGATATTGTCATGTAAGGAAATTCTGGAAGCAGAAAAGGGCTGCTCTGGGGTAAAAGATCAATGCAGGCTGAAAGTAGAGATCTTTCCATTAAGGTGTATTACAGATGAGAAATTTGAAACGTCACAAACCTGGTACAAAGGCATTCATAACACAGGACTTCAGTCATCAGCCATATTATGCTGGAACCCTGCCCAAAGCAGGACAACCAACTACTTCTTGTCTTAAAAACAATTCCAGGAACTATGATTTTTAATCTATGTAACTGAAGAGGCAGGTTAAGGTACAAAGGGGTTGAAGAAGGGGAGACGTGACCACTGTTAGAAAAGTTTATGACAGAGTTTAAGGCAGAATCTGACAAGCGTCCTGTACTTAGAACAACAGGTGTCAGTGGATTCAGAATTCATTCAGGGAGGAAAAATTGTTTAAAAAGACCAGCACCAGGGATTCACCAACCAACTTAAGTTTTAAACAGCATGAATACAATAATGTAGCAGTGCTACATCTCAACATGAGCTGGGCAATGAAAAAACGAAAAATAATTTTTTAAAAGCTCTATGGGGAAGAAAAAGATTCAAGGGACAGAACTACTTCTTGGTATGGATGAGATAACAGTGATGGAAAGCAGGAAGTGGAATTGTTCAGCTCTTTCCTCAGTGCTGAGGGAAATTCTCTTTAGCCTGGAAAGGACAACCACCACCATCACCAAATGGCAAATAATGGAGCTGTGACCAATGATACCAGCTTAGAAGAAAATCATACCCCCAGCGTCAGTTACCATGAAACATTTTTATAAATAATTTGGATTTATTCTCTTCTGGAGAAGAGAAGACTCAGGAGAAGCAAAACATAACTTCAATTATTCCAGTACAGCTGGTGAAATGGAATAGAGAAATGAATAGCAGCTCTGTTTGGCCTCGGAGCACAGATCAAAGAGTAAAGGGGGAGAAGCTGCAAAGAACCAGGCTTAAGCTTGATATAATTGAACAACTTTGACAATTTAAGCTATCCAAATGTGGAACAGTGATAGGAAGTCTTCAAGCCAAACCTGGATTCTCATTTGCCAGGTATACTGTAGAATGGATTCTTTTGCCTGTATAGATTGGTCAAATGTCTGTCTTTTGAGGCGTCTATATCAACTCTTGTGTGTTTGATTCTGATTCAGACTCATGAGAAAAATCACACTGAAAAACTACTCTTACGGCACAAATTAATTCAGTGTGGTGAAATAAAAAGCAAATTACCAAATTTAAATATGGCTAGTGAAAAGTCCATTAACATGCAGATAAACTCAAACTGGACAATAACCCTGTTTTGCAAGTCACAGGATGTGACAGAACATGAGAGAATATACCAGTTAGTCATTAGGACGGATCACTAGTCCATACAAACTTGCAACACCTGCTAGGTGTTGTGGCATCCTAGTGACTGTAATGAGGACGGAAGGCCGATTTTAGCCAGCTATTTACCTGTTAGGTACACAGCAAACCTGGCATTGATGTGCAGAACTTGCAAATTCAGAAGACATTTCAAATACTCTGATTTTGTTGAAGATTTGGAGTCACACTGGTGATAATGAAGTACTTCAATGATATTTGCACTCTGGTATGATTTCAATATTGAATTCTTGCTATGAGCAATTGAGTCTACTCTGAAAAAGCAAGTAGAAATGTTAATTAGCCAATTTGTCTGAGACAAAGAATATAAACTATGAATTTTACATATTTCATTCCTATTTTTCTTGCACGTATTTCTATTCTAACTTGACATTATTATACCTAGATATTTAAATAACTAAGTAATAGAAAGCAGGCCAGAGAAAGAAAAGGCCTCCAGCCACATTCCCTTAGCAAACCTCCTTAGAAGGCTAGGCCGGGCCAAAGGCTGAGACCAGGAGTTGGCCCACAAACACCTTCTTGCTTTGGATTTCCAGCCCCAGAGCCCTCAATTCCTCTCCACACTCTTTACTTTTCAAAGCGAAAGCCCCTCCAATTGGAGGACTGACTTCACTCTGGGTGAATGAAGACTTCACTCTCATTCCTCTCCCCAATATCTTAAGAGAAACAATAGGCTTTTGTTTGCATTCTTAATTTGAGAGTGGGGTGACAATATCAAACAATATTCTTTTAAAAAATCCAATCTTTATTTTGGGGTGCCCAAGTGAGTTAGTGTTAAATTTTCATGATAGCAGTTTTTAAGTTGAAAAACCTTAAAGGTCATCTAAGCACAAGGTTTCTAACATTCCACATCCATAGGCCACACATAGCCCCAAAACACTGAGTGTGGCCTAAAACAGATTAAAATGAAATTGGAAAGGGGGCAGCTGGGTGGCTCAGGGGATTGAGAGCAAGGCCTAGAGACGGGAAGTCCTGGGTTCAAATATGACCTCAGACACTTCCTAGTTGTGTGACTCTGGGCAACTCTCTTAACCCCCATTGCCTAGCCTTAATATTCTTCTGTCTCAGAACCAATATCTAGAGCTTAAAAAAATGCAATTGGGAAATAATTGGCAAAATGAAATATATATAACCACAGATTATATTACATTTAAAATTAAGTCAACATATAGCCTAGAGAGATCCTTAGTTATGACTGATCAAGGCCATTCTCATTTTACAGATGTGGAAACAGGCCCAAAGATACGATGTAATCTGTTCAAGCCACACAGCTAGTTTAGTGGCAGAGCTAGGATTTGAAATCAAAGACCCAATTCCCAGATCAGTGTGTCAGTCAGTGCTCCTTATTTTTTTCAGGGGGAATGTGGTGGTGGTACTGGTGATGAAGTAAGTGCTTGGATTACTTGGAGAATGGGAAAATTTTATCTCTCAACCAATGATATGTTTCAATTATTTTTGTAATGTTAAATGATTTGTTAAGAATGTAGCAGGTACTTAAATTCTTGCTGAATGGTTCAATACTAAACCTAGAAAGAAAGATATCTCTATCCTGTACGCAGATCTACATGCAAACCATCTCTAATGAAAGTGAATTCTGATTTTGACGTCCTTTAAAATACAGCTTGTTCTTCACAAAGCAGCAGTACATCTTTCCAGTATTCTTATTCCTAACTGCCAAGTAACAGTCATACACCTCAGGATCTGCATTTAAGATTCTAGGATGGATTTTTAATTTGTGAGACAGGGAAAACTCAAAGAGCCTTACCTTACATCCTCTTTTAGCTTTTTACTTTCTCTATAATGAAGCAACCATTTCCACCTTCCATTTGCATTTAGTTTTTCCAAGATTTTGACAATTTCCTTTAGCTGAACTGTAGAAAAGAATGATCAATTTCAACAAAAGAAAAACCGGTGGGCCTGAATCCACTTGTCTCAGTTTATAAGCAGCACATTTCTAGATTTTCTGAACTTAGGGCAGTAAGTAGATGCCAACCCTACTCATGTACATTGCATTTCAAATAGACATTTTAATCTCCTGTCCTCCAAATTTATACCAACCACCATATATTGGCACGGAAGGGGAAGCACGACACTGAAATAATAGTAACATTCTATTACTAGCTGAAATGCTGGGGTATATTAAAGAATACAAGAAACTGGCATCACAACTGAGTGACAACTTTCAAATAAACTATCTGCCTGAGTTCCAAAGCCCAAAAGGGCAGAGAGGGGAAAAAAACAAAAAGGACAAACCTAAAGTTACAGCTTCTAATACTTTGTCATCCGACACCACAAAGCCTCCTGTACGAAACAGCTCCTGATGGGTACAGTCCAGGACGTCCCCTGGGCTGTCCACTCCAGCAAACATGACACTGGGGAACTGCTTCAGCCTCAGCAAAGAAGGAATCTGTCCAAAACAAAATGACCATCTTGTAAAGGCAAATCCATGGCAGTCTGTGTATAGAAACACATTTTCACTTGGCCTTTTTTCTTTCCCACTATCTTCTAGGCTTTTAAAGTATATTGATCTCGATGACCCTCCTCTGTGATATCCTAGTTATTAGTGTTCTCTCCTTCCTCAAATTACCATGTAGATTTGCTTCTTCATATATGTAGTTACTAGTTCCTGGAGGATAAGAACAGTTTCATTATTTTTTAAAACTTGTTTTTAAAATTACTTTTTAAAACTAAAGACATTGCTGAGCTGAGAACCCTCTCCATTTAAGCTGGTTATTTTAAGAGGAGTCTGTTAAAACCTGGAGGTGCTTTGTGAGAAAATGACAGGTGACAAACTAAAATATAAATCATCAAAAGTAGATCTCTGAACTTCAAAAGCAGGAAGATAAGGAAATATTGAGATTGACATAAATTAATGGTGACAAACTACTAAGAAAGGCATGTAAAGTAATTGGCAATGTCATGCAGCTGCTCACTTCTATTTCTATATCATAAAATGACATCCTGGTGCCAGTGCTACCTACAAATTTCATGTTATAGCTGGCTGACAGGAGGCCACTTGTAGCATGTGCCTGGTTTATGTAAGTAGAGCAAATCTTGAAATATAGAACGTGACTGTAAATATCCAGTTCAAAAGGCTGCAAATATCATTCAGTAGGCATTTCCTTATATATTCCAGGTAATTAAGAATTAAGTACATTTTGGCTTTCTTGATGAAAAAATGAAATGATCACATGGAAAATTATGAAAAAAGTAGGAAGATCTTGCTAAGAGGTGAAAAAGAAACCAATGTATGTACAGTCTAATGTGAGTTATGTCCCTGGGTATTTCTTAGCAAACTTCCAGAGGGAATTCTTTACATCTTTGCAGCATGTTTTGAAAACATTCTCTCTCTGTTTCAATAGATTTTGGCCATTTTTATTCAAAGATTCAAAAGGATGGTATTTGACATCAAGTTTTTATAATGGATAAAAGGCCAAAAAATATAAACAATTTTCAAGAGGATCCAGAAATATAACCACTTTACAATATATTCAATCTACTTAATATATTAGGTAAAGAAATATATATGCTATCTTCAAGGTATCCCATTACCCATCAAACTGAGAAAAATAAGAAAAAGTAAGAGAAGGAAAAAAATTATGCACCTCAGAGTTTAATAAATGTGAACTGGTGAGGTTCAGGAACAATAAAACATGTTCATTCATACACTATTAGTCTGTGTACACTCTGGAATATTCCAGGAAATTGAAAGAGGAATGAAGCTATTTACCAGGGCAAGGAGTCCTGGAGCCACACACAGGCACCTAGACCTTGTGCAGAATGCAGGATAGACATCTTGTAGAAGTTGTCACAAGTTACAAAACAAGGGTAGACCAAGTAAGGAATGTGCAATTAGGCAGCGTAGAGTGACAGCTAAAAACTACAGGAGCAAGTAACAATGGAGGAGCTCTGACTCCGGGAGTAGAGCAGAAGAATGTCAGTTCTTGTCCCCTTTCTAGCAAGAAGCCTGAAGAGAAATTGAGCAGGGGCAAGAAATCCAAACTAAAGGGGAGCCAGTAATTCTGTCATCCTGAACCTGCAGAGCTTTCCTGAATGTTGAGAGTAACTGAGTCCAAGAGCAGTCTACTGGAAATCCAGCTCTGGGCAAGCCCAAGGTGTGATGCTCTGATCCAAACCATGACAACAATCTTCAAATATTTAAAGGTCTATCACACAGAAAAGAGGTTAGACATATGTTGTCTAGCTCCAGAGGGCAGGCCAAGACAACGACTGGAAGACATAAAAGGCAAATTTGGCCTTGGTTTAAAGACAAGCTTCCATACTATTGTGCTCAAAGGAATAATAAACTGGAGGAATTCCATGTGAACTGGAAAGACCTCCAGGAACTGATGCAGAGTGAAAGGAGCAGAGCCAGAAGAACATTGTATACAGAGACTGATACACTGTGGTAAAATCGAATGTAATGGACTTCTGTACTGGCAGCAATGCTATAATCCAGGACAATTTTGAGGGACTTATGGTAAAGAACGCTACCCACATCCAGAGGAATAACTGTGGGAGGAGAAACACAGAGGAAAAACAACTGCTTGAACACATGGGCTGACGGGGTATTATTGGGGATGTAGACACTAAATGATAACTCTAGTCCAACTATCTATAATATGGAATTAGGTCTTGATCAAAGATACATGTAAAACCCAATGGAATTGTGCGTTGGCTATGGGGGCTTAGGGGGGTTTGGGGAGAGGGAAAGAACATGAAATATGTAACTATGGGAAAATATTCAAACTTCCAAATAATAAGAGCTTTCCAAAAGACAATGAATTTTTTCAATGGAAGTCTTTAAACAATGGCTCAATGATCCTATGTTAGATATGACAGCAGGGGAATTCTTGGTTCAGATAGGTTGGGCTCTTACAATGTTGTAATTCTGTGACTGGGTTTATTTTTAAAATTAAATTTATAAAAAGATAATGAGAAAATGAAGTGAAATACTATACTAAATACTAAAAGGCAGCCAATATCCTGCATATTGTGAATTGAAACAAAATTATTTTAAATTAGTATTCTGCAAGAAATGTTTTTGAACCTACTTGATGCACGTGTGTTGATATATCCTCATTTTTAATGATGACTACTAGTGTATCAGTATCCCTGTGCAATGCCTGACAGAAATGCTGGGGTTCAATTTCTTTGTGGCCTTCTTTCCTCAGTAAATTCTGAAATACAGGAAAATAACCATGTCAGCAAAAATACCATATTTTATTAAAAATAATACAAATACAAGAGTTTATAGAATTTTTCAAATTACATTCTAGCAAAGAAAAACAAATAGCTTTTAGTCTTCTTACTATAAGGTAATTAATAATTGCAATATTAATAATAATGATGAATGAAATAAGAGTCCTCTACTTTTTAGGATAAGGGTCAAAACATAATCTCAGGTGATAATAATTCAGCTGTTTCTAGTGATCACAAAATGATAGCATTAACTTTAAAATAAAATTAATCACATTGGATAGAGCACCAGGCCCGGAGTCGGGAGACCTAGGTTCAAATCTGGCCTCAGACACTTGTGGCCTCTAGCCATGTGATGTTGGACAAGTTACTTAATTGTAACAACCTTAATTGCCTATCTATCCCTTTTCATTTTTCTGTTTTAGAATTGATACTACTAAGGCAGAAGCTAAGGTTTTAAAAAAGAAACCAAAAAAACTCAACAGAATTAATTCTGACATTCTTAGTGTTGCAATGACCTATGATTTAACTGTAATTTACCTAATAGAAGAAAATCATCCCATAATATTTTTAGAAAACATGAGGGCAATGACATGGTATAGAAATTCTATAAATATATATTATTTATCAAATGTCAGAAAGACTGAAAAATCTGGGGAAAAAAATAGAGATGAAATTCTACCTATGCAAGGAGAGAAGGATCCTTGTAAAAAAAATCTGATTGTCACATAATAGTATATTAGATCTTAAACAGAAAAATACATTTCTGAGGACAAAAATAGCTTGTTGACTGACTGGCCACTCAAAACAGCAATAAAGATAACCTAAATTTATAGTTACTTAATTCCATAATTTCTATAAAAGGATTATTATTTCTTCTTTTCATGTATAATTCAAATTTATTCAACTAAAAAAGATCTCTTCTACATGCTGTCTAATCATGAAACCATTACTTAAGCATAATAAATATCTCCAATGTTTTTCTGGTGGGCAAATTTAGTCTGATCAAATAATTAATCAAAGGTTAATAGCAGGGGGCAGCTGGGTAGCTCAGTGGAGTGAGAATCAGGCCTAGAGGCAGGAGGTCCTAGGTTCAAACCCGGCCTCAGCCACTTCCCAGCTGTGTGACCCTGGGCAAGTCACTTGACCCCCATTGCCCACCCTTACCAATCTTCCACCTATGAGACAATACACCGAAGTACAAGGGTTAAAAAAAAAAAAAGGTTAATAGCATACTCTCAGGTTTTATAAATGGGAAAATTGAGGTTTGAGGTAAAAGGCTTATAACAAATAGATGACATGAATACATAATTTTTTTTTAAAAACCATAATATCCCTAATTTGAGATATCTGGCACTCGTGGGTATCCTCAAAATTACTGAGATTTAAAAAAAGAGAAGTTGTGTTTCTTTTTTTATCATGTCATACCCAGTCTACATTATTCTTGTGCTAACCTCTGTGAAATCTGGGCACATGTAAAAATAATAATAAGGCAAGCACACAAAGGACAAATTTTCTAATATCCTTATACACAACACCTTTTTTTTTCCTGAAAGACCTACAGAATTTATGTAAAATACCAAAGTAAGGTCATGAAGATAAGCTAAGGTAGACATGAAGGACTGATTTATTAGTCTTTATTAAATAAGGTCCAGAGAAGCTAAATCAAACCTGTAGTATTTTTGTCTTAAAAAAATGAAAATAAAATTCTAACCACAAGCAGATATAACAACTAAAGATGGGAAACAAATATCTACATGAAAACAGTTAACAAACGAATCAAAGTTTTGTTAATGTTTCTATTTGACTGACAGTCTTTTGTTTGCATATAAGTTTCTATTCTTGTCCAATCCAGGTGATAATTCAAGTGGCACAAAAAAAAGAAGTAGTCTTTCGCTGTGTAGATCCTCTAGGGAGCATTTATAACAAAACATTTACAAGTCACATACAATGAGAAAATCACTGAGGGTGTGGCAACCTGTATTACTGAAAAGATGATCCAGACAAATGAATTATGGACTCTGCAAAGTTTCAAAGTGATGGTTAAATCTGGATCTATGATAAACCAAATATTCAAACATAGAATTTACTGATGGCCATTAATGAATTTAACAAAGGCAGAGCATTTTAGTTAAAATCAGAACTGATCTTTTAAAAAAGAAGTATAAACAAGATGTGACAGCTAAATTATTCTTTCTATATCAACCAGACCAGTACTTAGCTATGTCAAATGTGGCATAATCGATTTTATATGTTAATAAATTAAATATTATTTGGATGGCATCTAGTACAACACCCAAAAATGAATCTCTTAAAATACTTACCAACTTTTTTTACTCCTTTTCCAAATCCTATATAGACAAATCTGCTCTGCTTTAGACTAACATTTTCCAATCAGAGAGGTATATTGTGTATTCCTTATAAAACAGCATAAAGAAATTCTTGACAAGGCTAGGATTAGCAATTAGATGGGCAATCTGGCTAATTTTCTGGTTCCTCCTAAAGTAAAATCTTCACAAGATGGATACATTATTTGGCTACAAATACTCAAAGAATAAAGAGATTTGTTACAGATGAAAGAAAACTATTTCCAGAATGTAAGAAATAATGATATTCAAAATGCCAAATATAAGCAAGGTTCAATTAACTTGACTAACATTTAGTTGTGAGCTTCTTGAGGGCAAAGGAATGCCTTCTGCCTCTTTTTAGTGCAGTGAATAGCACACATGCTTAATAAATGCATACTGAGTTATTGACAACAGAGCAACACATCCATGTAAATTAAATAATCCAAAAGCCATCTCTATTTGCCTCTGGAACTTTTAAAGTTATATTTAGATATGTTAGTTAAACTGATGATGCCTAATTCTATTTATTTTCATCCCTGGTTTGGGTATATGAAGAATCTTCTAGCAGCAGTATAAATAACAGAAGCACTAAAATGGAGATATATAATTTGAACCATGGGAAGTTTATATACTACCTTACAGTATGATTCAAACCAAGAATGTTGAAAATTAAATTAAAATAATCAAAGTAATAAAAAAATTAAAATGGACATCTTACCCTTGTTCTGATAAAGAATGAACTATCTTCTGTTTCAACCAGGTAGAAAAGGAAGGTGCTTTTACAAGCCTCTTTTATAACGCTTTTTAGTTTGATGTGTAAATTAGAACACAAATCCGTAATCATGTTTTCATAGGAAGCCATTCTCCTTGGGAAAGATGACACCTTTGGTGACGTGGCCTTTCCAGAGGTAAGGCTCAGATCATTAGCTTGGTAGTTCCGTTGGCTATTGTTAAGCATCACTTTATTGAATTCAGCATATTCACTCAAAATGAGTGAAATGTCATTCCGAGATTCTTTCAGTTTACTATCATATTTTAACTTATTGAGATGGAATGAAGAGGATGGATCTCTCTCAGCATTTGGAATATTTCGACTTTGGCTACCACACTTGTCTTGCCCAGAAGGGGAAAGACTGTCAAAATCACCACGCTTATGACTTTTCATGTGCCAGCTTGAGGTATGTTGTCTTGGCTCTGAGTGAACAATTGTTACCAACAGAGGGCTTCTGCTCCTGGAGGTTGGATGTGTAACTGGAGTCTCGGTTACTTTTGTCAAGGGAAAGACCCCAACAGCTGTCTGAATATGTGATTCCTTTGTCAAAGGATTGGGAGAAGTAGTTGAAAGCTGAGATTTCCCCTTCTTTACCATTTGTTTTAGCTTATGCACAAATCGCAGATATTCTAGGTCCAAAGTATTCTGGGTAGGATCATCTGCCACCTGCCAGGTACTTGTCCAGGAGCTGATTAAACCACACCGAGCTGTGGCACAAGGGTGCTGCTTCAGGTTATGCAAAGTCCTAGTGGTATCTTTAAGCTTCTTAGTTACAGTAAAATTAGTATAGCTCCTGGGAGTGCCATGAAGATCTCGGATTTTAATGTAAAATGGTACATACTTATCCCCTCTCTTTAATCCAGTTGACCAGTTTCTTTCCTGGGTACTTTCATCTGACACTGGACCTTTATGAGAATAATTCCAGCTATCAATGTCATTGCTTGCTGTGATAGTTCTATTATGCACCAGAGTATCATAATTAGTTATAGTAGCTTCTTCCACTTTGTTTGGATGAATGGTTTTCAAAGGACAAGAATCTTCTGACTGGTATTGAGGAAGTTTAATATCCCCAAAACATTCTTGGTCAGATTCTCCAGAAAGTGATTCATAATAAATTTCAGTGTTCAAATCCATACTCATATTTCTATCAGGGGATTTTATATCTTTGTCATTTCCAATTTTTTCTACAACATTCTCATGTTCCACAAGCTCTTTAGAGGCTTCCCAAGGTGGTTTCTGAGTAGTTAAAGCAGAATATTCTTCTCCTGAATTTCTGGTTATGTTTGCCTTTTCTTGGTATGCACCACTGCATGCCAAGTTAGATTCTTTGGTGGCAAAAATGCCACTTGATTGATTTTTTGTTTCACACACAGAAACTTCTTGGTGAACCTGTGTTTTCCCCTCTGCTTTTGACAATGGAATAAGGCTTGACCCAGGGCTAATTCCTTTTAGACTGATGGATTCTTCATGCAAACTGGCAGTAACTTTATCATTATTGAGAATTTTGACCAGTGAAATTCCATGCTCTTGAGAACTCTCTTCATTTGGTTGCTCTGAACCACTTTTAAGTGAAGCAGTATCCATGGAAATACAAATATCTGGGTTCTTTGAGGTCATACACATTTGTATAAAATCAGATTGATCAACTGGAGTTGAATTCAGTGATTTATTATGTAAATAATCAGATTCATTTTGCTTTAATTTACAGTCACGTAAATCCTTTCTACTCTTCAAAGGACTAGTCTTGTGGTCTAAGGAATTGCTTGTCATACCCAATTCAGCTGAAGAATGGATTTTCTCAGCTAAAGACCTATTTTCTATCAACTTTCTAAGACAAAGTGGAGCCTTTTGGGGGTCCAAAACAGTATTTGTTAGGTCCAAACTTTTGTTTTCCTCACTAGTTTGTTGTAAAGGATTCTCCAATCTTTCCAATTCCTGAAAAGAAGTCTTATAGTCCTCATATTTAGTAACTGAGGCAATCTGGTTTAATGCTGCATCACAACACTGAAATTTACCTGAGAAAAATCTAGAATCATATTTATTTTGGGCAACATTGTCTTCAGCTGCTCTCCTGTGAAGAACTAAATGACTTTCTTTTTGTTCTGTATAATCAATTAGGGGAAAAGACATTTCAGGAGAAAGTTTTGTTAATTTCCCCTGTGTTATAGTCTGCTTTCCTTCTGGTAAAATATGACTAATAGAAACATTTTCTTCTCCTAAATCTACTGGCTGAATCTGGGTGGCTTTACTAACTTCCTTAGACATTGTACTGTGGAGTTCTAACATTTGAAGGGGCATATCCTGAGATAGTGTTGTTTCTTTAGATGACATCTGGTCATCAGGAATTGAAGCTGGTGACACTGGCTCAATTAAGGCACCATCAAAAGGAGAATTAGAGATAATATTAACTTCCTGTCCAATCTCAAGTGTACATGATTCCTTAGCAAGTACTAAAGTAACTGGCTCTACAGCATCTCTTTTACACTCTTTGTTTTCTAATGGTTTGTGTGATACTGAAGTACAAAGTGAGGAATAGTCAGAAGAATTAGTTTCTTTGTTTTTGGGGAAAGTTGTGTTTACTGGATCAATTATTTCTTCAGCTACAACTTGAAGTTCTACGTTCTCTAATGGAACAGCCTGAATCTGCATAATTTCATCAGATTGTGTTTGGTCTCGAGGACTCGTAGGTGGTGATATTGTTAGTGCTAGTTCAATATCTGAATCATCTGATAATTCTATGCTGACAGCCTCTCTGCCCAAAGATATACGTGTTTCTTTGGTAAATGCCAAGTTAACTGATTCAAAATTCATTCTTTCATTGTTCAGGTCACTCTCTTTTGTTTCCTTTTCTAAAGGATAATTTAATTTAGTAGATCCTGATGGAATATAACCACCTGAACCAGTTTGCTTGTTTTCCAAGGGAGCAAAAGTAGGCGCTAAAACGATTTCTTCAACCTGGGATGATTCTATAACCTCTTCAGAAGATATGCTATAGAGTCCAGGAGTCTGTAGAAATGTATCCTGAGGCAATTTTATTTCGTTAGAGGTTGCCTGTTCACCAGAATTTACAACTGATGTGACTGCCTCAATTAACACTGTATTAGATGATGATGATGTTGACAGTGGAATGGGAACTTCTTTCTGAAGTGAGCCAGTGTCTTTAGCAAGAGTCTCTCTAGTGCCAGAAGATGTACAGAGGTATTTAGTTCCTGTTGACACAGATGCTGCCAAGGATGAAATGTCTTGGAAATCCTGATTTGCAGATGAAGCACTTTGTGCTTGGGCCATTTCATGGAAAGGGATTTGTTGTCTAAGACTTTCAACAGGTGAAACTTTTTTCATTAATTCTCTATCAGTGTCTGGCACTTTATCAGATCCATTTGCAAATCCTGTTTCTATAGGTAGACAGGCATTTTTCTCAAAAGTGAAAGTGATTGGTTCCAAATTGATCATTACATATTCCAAATCACCATCTTTGTTTTCTAATGACTCCTGGCTCTCTGTCACCTTGTTTCTGGGGCTATTTTGCTCTGCAATGTTCTGTAAATTACTTGATTTTGTGCCTAGTGCTTCATAGACAGAATCGTCTCTGTTTTCTAAAGCTCTGTTCACTGAAGTTCCACAGATAGTTGTCTGATCGTTGATCCCATTTTGAGATACTGTCCTTGAGTTAACAAGTTTCTGTGAATTTTCATTTTCATCAGCAACAGAAGGTTCTCTAGTCTGGGTACTTGCATTACTGGAAAGCACAATGTTAGGTGTCTCTACATTACTTGGCAATTCTTGTTCCGTTCTTTTTCTAATTATCTGAAATGATAAAAATAATTTAGAATTTAGTATATCAAATATAAGAAGTTTTAACTTGTGTTTCTATTAAACCAGCAAAATGTAAGCTACTTAAAGGAAGAGGCAGTTTCATTTTTGTCTTTTTCCTAGCACCTGATGTAACACCATAAAGCAAGTGCTTAATAAATATTTGCTGGAAAATGGATAATCATCATCTGTTTTCTTTGTCATGATGGGGTTCAGAAATCCAGGTGGTGGTAGGAAGAAGGAAAGGGGTCTAGAAATGACTTCCATGTAAAGACAAAAATATCTATAAAATTTATATTTAAAAATTTTTGTCAGGGACAGCTGGTGGCACAGTGGATAAAGTAGTAGGTCTAGAATTGGGAGGATTTGAACTCAAATCTAGACTTAGAAACTTCCTAGCTATGTGGACCTGGAAGTCAGTTAACTGCCTAGGCCTTGACACTCTTCTTAGAATCCATACTAACAAAGAAAGTAGGGTTTAAAAAAAAAAGGTTTGTCACCATCCACCTGCTCTGCTTCTAATTCCTGTTCTCTGAACAGAGAGAGATGGAGGAAGTTATCTGACTCTGCTGCCTGGGCACATTATAAATTCATGGTACCCAATTCTAATTGGGTCCCCATTATTTATTCCCTAATTAATTTCCTATTTTTTCCCCCAGAAGCTATTCTCTTCCCTTACTTTCTTAGTTGATGACCCATCTCTTGCTTTAGTGAGAAAATGGAGTTCTTTTGCCCTGAGCTCCCTCTTATCATCATCTTCTTCCTTGTCATCACACCTATCACAATCTCAAAACTATGTTTAGAGCCTTGTCTTTTTTTTAAATTCATTTTAAAAATTCTGAGTTTCAAATCCTATCCCTCTCTCTAGCCCCTTCCCTACCCCAAAGGCAAGAAATATATCATTATATAAGCAAAGTTATGCAAAACACATCTCCATTGGCCATGTTGACATCCACTACTCCCCCACCCCACCTGCAAGAAAAATAAAGTGAAAAAAATATGCTTCAATCTACACTTGGAGTTCATCAGTTCTCCCTCTGGAGGTCAACAGAATTTCTCATCACGAGTCCTTTAAAGTGTTGTGGATCATTGTACTGATGAGGGAAGCCAAGTCTTTCACAACTGATCCTTATTACAATACTGCTATTACTTCATTCAGTCTTCTCCTGGGCCTGTTCACTCCATTTTGTTCACTCATTTATGAATCTCCAGGTTTTTCCCCAACTCATCCCCCTCATCATTTCTTGGAGCAAAACAGTAATTCCTACACAAACAGTAATTCCTACAACTTGTTCAGCCACTCTCCAACTGATGGAGAGTCCTCTTCTCTCTCTCCTTTTCTGATCTCATCAGCTCTCTTGAGTTTAATTATCATCTCCATGCAGATGATCACAGAGCTATGTAATCAACCCTACTCATTTCCCTGAGATTTAGTCCTGAATTAACATCTGTGCACTGGATATTTCAATCTGAGTGTTCTGCAGGTATCTGAAACTCAACATACCCAAAGCACAGAATTCACCATCATTATGATCATTTTTATCATTTTACATTAAAATCTGAGATCTCAGCATTCTCAAAACTTACAGTAAATTTTACTATAAGTAGGAAGCTCAAAGGCATCATTAAAACTTTATTATTACCTGAAGAGGCACCCCAGTTTCATAGTTCAACATGGCTTGATCAACTTTTGGACAAATACCTATGGCAATTTAACCTCTTCTCCTTCCAGTTTTTGACTTATTACTTTACTCTCACTCTCTCATCTTACATGTCTTATGATAAACCTATACCATTCTCACTTTTTAAAAAAAGAGATAAACTATAAAGTTTTAATAATAAAAATAACCTGTTCTTCATATCCAAAGCTCTACTGAAACTGTATACTTTTCCTCTTACACTTTGTCATTTAGTGGGAGAATTAGCTCACAAACTAATCTAACACCATCTACTAAATATCATTTGTTGACAAAATAATGGAAACTACCCTCAAAAGAACATCAACATTGTTTTATATAGTCCTACCTCATTGTTAGAACAGATAGTACTCTGGAATTCTGGAGCATCTTGATGGTCTTCTCCTGCTAAAGAAGCTTTCTCTTCCAAGCCACTCGTAGATGGCTTGATGTTGGTACAGGACAATAATATTCCAGGGGCAGAACTACTTGAAGTCCAACTAGCCTCCAATGGAGAATCTAAAGAATGTCGTTTCATACCCAGACATTCTTCACCAACTTCATTGAAATCCAAGGGATCCAAAGTGCTATTTATGGACACATATTTTGCTGGATTGCTATGTTCTACCACCTTCCGAGCTGAAGGTATAACTTTATTTTGATTGCTGTAAAACAGAGCTACCCACATATGAAGAATAAGTTTCACTTCTTCAACATTATCTGGCACATCAGCATTCCAGGGTCTGAACAGATCAAAGAGGAAAAAAAAGTCATAGTGAACCACTGACAATAACTTTGGGTGAATATTATATTGAGCAGAAATTCTTTATTATTACAGATACATCCATTAAAAATATATAAAGTATGAAGAAACAATTAAAGGAGAAAACCTAGAAGTCTGTTTAACAAATTATTAATATTAAGGGATTTAAGCTACAACTCTAATATTAAGGGATTTAAGCTGCTCCCAGGACAGGAGGCATGCAGGATTTCAAGTCGGGAATGGAGTTAAAATTCCAGTTCCATTACTTCTACTTAAAATCCTGGGCAGGTGGCTTAACTTTGATGAGCTTTTAATTCCTCATTTGTGAAAAGACAGGGTTAGGTTAGACAATCTTTACATATGCTTCCAGCTCTAATACTCTGCCCCATTCTAGTCATTGCTTTATGAACTCACATGTATCACATTTTTTTTTTCCTTCAGGAGGAAAAGAATAACTATTGGCTAACAACCCCTTTGCTGTACTTCTGAAAACCAAGAGATTAATAAAACTAGTACCCAGATAAACATGAAATCCAAAAATCAAATGTGAAGAATTTCTTAATGTGATATTTCTTAAAATGTGATATATTATTTACATCTTGAATAGGTTAAGATGTACAGATTATCTTTGTATATAAAATGTTTCTTTTAACAGATCTAGCTTTATTTTTTTAAAAAAGACTAAAATTATTCTTAAGTTCCACATTGAAGGTGCATTTTCCTTTAAAAGTTTAGTCTTAAAAAATGATTTTTTAAAAATACTATGTTTTGATCTTTATAATTTATATCTTTTCAATTTAAACTGAAAAGCCTTGGTGTCTCTATAGTCTAATGGAGATAGCTAAGGCCTTTATTATGCCTAATACCATTCATCTGTTAAATTATTTCTTCAGAGTCAGAGGGCCCCAGTGGCAGAAGCAGCCATGTCTAAATTCTCAGCCTTGTAACTATGGTTCCCTTCTTCCCTCAATAGGCATCCAAGGAATAGAAACAACTTCTTTACATAAATTTACTCTAATGGAAAAAAATTATACCAAAATCAATTTGCATTCATACTTACCCATGTAAAGCTCGTATTACAGTTTTCTCCAGTGGGTTGTTAGTATATTTACTATCTAAGCTGAAGACATATTCTGTTTCACACTTACAAGTAACCTTGAAGGAGCCATCACAGCTAAATACTGTGTGAGAATGGCAAAAATCTTCTTTTAAATTGGAAGGCAACAATCGAGTCTTATGCTTTATAATAGGATCCTGCAAAAGCTTTTGAACAGGTGGAGTGTTATGCTGGTGCCGAAATGGCATCACTTTGCCCACTGGAGTAGTCCCTGCCTCAGGGCCTTTTGTCCCATTCTTTGCAAAGGTTGGACCTTGGGTTCCGCGCTGCTGTAGATGTTTCTTTGAGTGTTCAGCGGTGAGTAAGGCGTAAGAATGTTCTATGGCAATAAAAGAGCTAGTGCTAGTGTTTTCATCCACAGAGTCTAGCGTATCTTTAGGAAGTGCTTCCTGGGTCACAGATATCTGACTATAGTGAGTCAAGTTCTTTTCACGCTGGCTATCGGGCAAATTTGTCCTTGAATCAGTTTGTTCATAAGATGGCTTGGATAGTTCAAGAGAATATAATGCACATCTTTGGTTCTTAGCCAGCCTGTGATATTCATGATCATAAGTACCTTGCAAAGAATTTTCTTTATAGAACAAAATATTATTGTTTTGGGCCAAGTCAGAGGAGGAAGACAGGTCTCTGTGAATAGATGATGAGGTGGTAGAGGTAGCAGAGCTTAGAGCTAGATCAGCCAACATATTTAGGGCCTGGGAGTCAAAGTGACCAATGCAGTTTCCTTGAAGATCTGACTGAACAACAGCAGTGTTTCCAAGTTGGGCAGTGTTTTCACTATTATCATGTCCTTGGTTATTTGACAGAATTTTAACTGGTGGCTGGGAAGAAATTTCTCTTTTGGCTGAAGCATAACAAAGAAAAAAGAAACGGTATTTGATTTTCATGACATTCAATGTAGTGTCCTATAATTGCCTACAAAAAAATTACTTTTATTTCATTACATACTATCCATCACCAGCTTGCACTCTGCTGGCATAATCTTTAAGGAATTATAATCATTTCCACACTTCTATGAGATTTTGGAGAACTTCAATAGAATAAATGAAAAATCAGTAGTTAACTATATCTACCAAGAAAAATCTCTATTAACTAAATTATACATCTGTATGAAATTTTGAAATATTTATATAAATTTCTGAAATATTTAATTCATTATAAACTATTTTCTAGATATGTAAAACTAATTTGTTTATTTTCATTCATTCAAAATTTCACTGATTAATTTACATTAATTGATTAATCAATCCACAAGTATTTAAGTGATAGGTACTGGGGATACAATGACAAAAGTGAGCCAGTCTCTATTCTCAAGGAGGTTACATTCTACAGGAGGGTACAATGTGCCCACAATGCATGCATATGTATGTCCAGACATACATAAAGACAAAAGCTTTCACATAAATATGTGCATAAGTACATGTATATTCCAAATAAATAAAAGAGAGTGGAAGGAAGGGAATGAAGAGTTGGAGAACTGAGAGAAGTCTTCAGGCAGAAGGTGCTGAGCAGAATACTAAAGGAAGTGAAGGATTCTATAAGACAAAGTCGAGAAGAGTGCATGCATTAAAGACTGGGGGAATGGCCAGTGCAAATTCTAGGAGATGAGAGATGGAGTGCCACATGTGAGGAAGAACAGAAAGATGTGTTTGGCTGGACTGTAGAGTATGAGAAGGGAAATAGTGTATAATGAGGCACCAGGGCTAGTGTTGGATTGTGAAGACCTTTAAAAACCAAGCAAAATTTATATCCTAGAAGTAACAGGGGAACATTAGAATTTTCCCAAAAAGGAAATGATATGGCAAGATCTCTGTTTAAGGATGGCAGCTGAGAAGATTAGAGCGGAAAGGGAGACCAATCTGAAGACAAATGCAATCGTCTAGAAGAGGGGTGATGAGAGCCTGAACTAAGGTGATGATTATGTGAATAGTGATGATATATACGGACGTGAGAGATGTCGTAGAAATAGAAATGACAATATATTTGGCAACTGGCTCGAAATGTGGTGTTTGGGAAAATGAAGATTCTCCATTACTATAGAGGTTATGGATTCAGGAGACTGGAATGATAGTGGGCATCCTTGAAAGAAGTAGGGAAGGTCAGAAAAAGGATGGATTTTGGGGGAGGGCAGAGGATGAAGATAATAAGTTCCATTTAGGAGTTTGCAGGAATCTTCTATAAGACCCTTCTACTTTTATTCTTCTTTGCTACAAACTAATAGCATAATTATGTAGGGTATAGAATGTTGGGCTCGAAGTTAGAAATGCTTAAGTATAAATTTCAACTCTGACAATAGCTAAATAAATATGAAGAAATCATTTAATCTCTCATCCTTATTTTCCTCATCTATAAAAATGGGGACAATATCCATATTATCTATCCTACAGTATTATTGTGAGATGTGGTGAAGCTTCTATAAAGTAATATGCTTTGAAAATCCTAAAGTGTATATCAACTATTGTTACTAGTCTTAATAACTGGAATTGTCCCCAAAGATGTTTTTAATGATGATATTAAAAATAAGCTTACATCCCAGGAACTTTATTCAGTTATAAAAAAAGCCATTATTTCATCTAACTGTGCAATAGTCTGCATACTATTAAGTATAAAAGAATAAGATCAAGGGAGCTTAGGTCCTAGGAATGTTACTATCAGAACTCCATAGAAAAAATAAGAAGAATGAAATTAATAACAACAATGACTTTCTTCTGCATGAAGGTATTGTGGCATAAGAGATAGGAAACTGGCCTCAGAATCAGAAAGACCTGGCTATATGGCCCTAGACAAGTAACTGAAAGGTAACTTTCTATTTTAGAATATGAGCTGCCTAAGCAAGCACTTAAGGGTGCTGATCTGCCGTGGTGGAAAAGTATCTCACAAGGAAATTCCTAATTCCAATAAAATCACAGGTCTTGTTCTTATGTGTAGACTAGTCAGGCCACTTATCTGCTCAAAATTCTAATGTCTAATGATTTAAACCCAGACTTTTTTCTCTGTCATATAAGTCCTCCATAATATAGTGTTATGCTCTTCCAACCTTACCAGTCCTTTCTATATATTCTCTTCCAGTCATACTTGGACTACTTGTTTAGTACCCTATGCTTTTTCTGTTCCCTATACCTCCTAGGGGTATAGTATACCTCTTAGATTTCAGGGAAGAGATTTAGGTCCCATAGATGGATTTAGGTTTAAGCTATGTATAAGACTTAAATTAGAGCTTGAGAAACACCCACACTTTTGAGCATGGGAGGAGCACCAGTAGGTACAAGAGTAGAAAGTCACTTAACCTCTCTCAGCCTTAGTTTCCTCATCTGTCAAATTGGGGACAATAATAGTATTACCAGGCTCACAGAGTTCTTGTGAAGATCAAATTAGACAATATATGTAAAAGGCTTTGCAAATTTCAAGTGCTATACAAAATATTAGACGTCAAATATTATCAAATATCTTTAAAATTGTATTAATTTCACATGCTACTGTGTAATTTAATTTAATCTGTATCATGGAATTTTAATTCAGATGGATAACATAGTCTTACCAGGTTGTAGTTGCTTTCTCATTCTTGGATTCTGATTGCTTTTTACTATATTTACTCTCTGTTTCTGTGGAGGTTTTTTCATGGCTTGGCTAACCCTTGGCACAGTTTTGATTGGAGATGTCTCTGGTTTCTTTACCTTTTTAGCATTCATTACCACTGGCACACTCTCAGAAACAGAGGTCTCTTGGCTTTTCTGATCCAGTCTTGTTGTCTGTATAAACTGTGCTGTCAGCACTTCAGCACCTCAAAGAGATGACATTTTTTTCTTAAAGGAGGGTTCAGATTATTAACAACATGATCATGGCTTTTCCATTTTTTACAATGATAACCTGTTATTTAACATAAGACACATCAACTCTTCAAAAGAAAATTTTATTTTCTTTGATTTTTCTTTTTAAAAATTTATTTCAATAACAAAAATCGAAACTTAAAAATTTGAGGTTACCAAAGTAACTTAAACAAAGCCATAACTTAAAGTTCTCAAGTAAATTACACATTTTAAAATTTGTTAAACTGCACCTTGTAAAGCAGACGAAGAAAAACAAAAAGGTACAATTTTAAAAATGGCAAGCACAATGATTCAATGCAGCCTTCTCTAACACCAATCTGAGAAACATGAAGCTGGCCCAGAATGCTGAAGGAAAAAGCAGTACATTTTAAACAAAGTATGCTGAAACTCATCTAGAAATAAAGGAAAGAAACAAAGCATTTATAAGTACCTATTTGTGTGCCAGGCTCAACTTAGAAGGCAGTAAGGAAAACAGCCTACATTCTGATTATCACTTAAGATTCAGAGCCATGGAGAAATATTTAAAAACAACGTGGTATTTCTGAAGAGAGTCCCCACTCACAGAATCAATGAGAAGTGACATCAGCATGACAAAAGACCTTTTAATTACAAAATAATTCATAGAAATGAAGTTCTTGAGAATTCTATGATGTAAATACAAGAAGTGATTGGTATTTTCTAGGTCTTAAACTACGCTTCTCTTAGAGGTTACCAGTCTGTAACCACAATTCTGTGTGTACATATACATTTTCACTTAGTGAGAATCTGGGTGTGAAGCAGTTTGTTTGTGCATATGCATAAATATGCTTAAAATGAATGAATCTTCAAGATTAATAGACTTTTGGAGATATTACATCTTTGAAAATGAAAATCCTGTGCCCTAATCTTCATATCTCTTATATCCAAAAGTATTGTTATAAATGGGGAATTTTAAAGACTCAACAATCCCTTGGCTTACATCTTTACTCCTTTCCAAGCACATACACTGGAATATAAAGATGCCTTTCTGTTCCTCTTGTTCCTTGAACAACATCTCCTCATTTTTACTGGCTGCCCTTTATGCCTAGAACTTTCCACTCTTCATTTCTACCTCCTGGCTCTCTTGACTTTCTCCAAACCTTAGCTAAAGTTCTACCTTTTCAAAAGAGCCTTTCCCAGACCCCAATCTTAGCACCATCCAGGCTCTGAGAGAACCCCAATTTAATCCTGTATATATCTTGGTATACATGAGCTTTTTTAAAGTAAGGACTATTTTTTGTATCCCCAGAGCTTGTAAAGTACCAGCCATATTAGTAGGTGCTTAATAAATGCTTCTTGACTTAAATGATGCTCTAGATATGTAAAGTTGCTTCTACTGATATTCCCTGATATTTTAAAATTACACCCAAATAGAACTTACCTCTTTTCCTTTTCTGAGGAAATTGACCTTTTGCTAGCTTAACAGTAGTTTCAATGGTTGTTACAGGTCCTGTTTTTTTGGAGAAAGGGCGGCATAAGTTCACCTTTTTATTCTGCATCACAACTGACATACTTGCTTTTCTCTTCGGCTGAACTCTCAGATTTGATGCTGGACATAACTGTAGAGAATCCCCATTAGCCTTTCCTAACCCCTCAGAATTCTTGGATTTTTCAAGTTCCTTTTTCATTTGAGCCTCTAAGTCAACAAATTCAGAATCCGGAGGCATAAAGAGAGAGAAGCCAACATCACAGATTTCATCAGAAACAGGAAAAGATGATGGAGAAAGCCTTGTTAGCATATCCAAGGCTGTGGTTATTTCCAAAGCATAACCATTAGGATTTGAAAAGTAAGACTTAAGACAGTTTAAACTCTTCTGAGTACATTTTTCAGAATGATGATCCGACATAAATTCATTGGATGATGTGTCAGATGGAAAAAATTCTGATTCTTCAATTGGATTTGGGGGAGACAATGAAGAATTTTTGTTCAGCCTGACAAATTCTTGCAAATGATGCTTCACTAATACATTTGGATGCATCTCTTCCTCAGACAAAAATTTCTTTGCTTCCAGTAGAGCATAATGAAGAGTAGGCAAAAAGGGTACAACTCTCACAGAAATATCATCTTCACATTTTGGTTCTTTTCTACCTAAAATACATATGTACACACACATAATACATAGTTATGTTAAGTATAGAATGCAAAATTAAAGCCTTAGATTTTACATATTCTGAGAAGGTGAAAAAAATGACTAAAGTAATCCAAAATAATAATCAAAACAAGGGTAACAGGTTATTATGCACATTTATACTCACTGGTAATATCTAAATAATGGTAGAGAGAAATGAAAATGAGTAAATCAAAACAAACTTTGAGCGAACTCCCAATTAAAATATGGTAAGAGAGATTAGCACAGTGGTAAAGACTGGAATAGTGACTTCATTTACAAAGGTAAATACCAGTTGAGTAAAATCCTCAAACTATTGAAGGTCAGAATTTTATCTACAATTTATAATTTTAAGTTGTCTATAGCATCAAATAAATGGTGAAGTGATTTGCTCAATTCACAATAACAATGTGTCAGGGATGCGACTTAAACTAAGATCATCTTCCTGAATCTATCTAGTTTCTATCAGCGCTCTATATCACACTCTCTCTCCAAAAGATAATTAAAACTCCTACACAATAATCACTTTTAAAAAATAACAGTGACAATAAGGATGTAAAAAAGACCATTTTGAGTTTGTCTGCCTCATCCTGCTATCTTTGGTTGAAGTACTAACTTAAAAGGAAACAGACTGAAGTATGAGAAACATTTATGGTTCCTTCAAGCTCTACAATCTATAATCATAAGAGATAGGAAAATTGTGAACTAGATAATCAGTTCATGGTAGTACTATATTTAGAACTGCCAAAAATGGTCAATTTCCATCTAGAAATAAAACCTCAGGGAGGTTCAAGCTTATAAAATTCAATTAACATAACATACAGAGCTATTTAATAGAAATTAAAGTTGCATGTCCATTCAGAAAATATCATGTAAATATTAAAAATTCCTTACAATAGAGCATAATAACTAATTTCTCAAGTGACATTCCAACTCCTTCCTTAATCCCTTTTGCAAATTCGAGAAGTAACAATGTAACACTAATAGTAGCTAATAATAATCCTTATAACCATATTTTCTAATCAGTTGATATTTGTCTAAAATAGAAGTGATATAATTGTGAAAATTTGTTTGTACAACAACAATATGGTATTTTTCTAAGTAAATGATGTTTAGTTAAGATAGAGATCAAAGAAAAATGGGTTTCCACCTTTGCACTGGTTGTTCATCATGCATGCCTAGAGGGCACTCACTCTTCAACTTTGCTTTTTGGAATTCTCTTATTTACTTCAAAACTCAGCTCAAGGGCTTCCTTCTAGAGAAAGCTACTCCTAATCACCCTAGTTGCTAATGCCCCTCAATAATAATCCAAGCTTATATTTATTTTGTATATAGTATACTTTGAATATATGTATGTATGTATATATATATATATATATATGTATATGTATATGTATGTGCTTTGTGTATATCTATCTATTTATTTATTTTTGCCCTTGCCTTGTCTTGGAGTTAATATTGTGCATTGGTTCCAAGGCAGAAGAACGATAAGGGCTAGGCAATGGGGGTCAAGTGACTTTCCCAGGGTCACACAGCTGGGAAGGGTCTGAGGTCAAATTTGAACCCAGGATCTCCTGTCTCTAGGCCTGGCTCTCAATCCACTGAGCATCCAGCTGCCCCCTTGTGTATATTTATATAAGCCTAAGTTTCCTCCTTCCCCAGTAGAACAATGAAGGCAGGGACTTTCATTTTGGTCTTATATCCCTAATGTCTAACACGGTGGCTAACACATAGTAGACAATTTAATAAATGCTTGATTGGTTGATTGATGAATCTATAAATTAAGCTGGGATTATGGCTATTCAGAAAAAAAATTCTGTAATTTGTTCTATGTTCAAAAAGAAGTTTTAGAATGATCTGCCTAATCGAGAACACGGAAAAAGTTTCATTATATAGAATTGTACAGTATAATTCCATGTTCCAATTTTTATACACACACAGTTTTTGCTTATAGATAAGCTTATTCTACATGTACATATTTACACATTTATTGAAAATGCACTGAATTAATGCAGTAATCAGCTGTATAAATAATTTCATCTACCCTCTAAACATTTTTTAAAAAACAGCAAAACTTCTAAAACATACCCATCAGAAAACGTTATTTAGAATCTAAGGAAAATCCCTTGGATAAACACAATTTGTAAACAAATAAGTGACTTTTTTGGCTACCAGATTTCTGATAGATATATTTTAAGATAGTTTATTTAGGTTTTAGATGGTTAGGCAAGCTGTTATAATAAGGACATTTATATCGGGAATTTTAAATAATAATAGATAAGGAGGCAAACTAATACTTTTTGTTTTGTTTTAAGAAAAAATCTTGTTTCTTTTAGGCTACATGAAAACAGTGAAATTTTCAGCTTTGCCCTTGTGGTGTATACAACCTAAGCATATCCCTTAATTTTCTATACCTGTTGTCAAGGATGAAGGAAATAAAAACAAGGCATATAGATTCATATGTTCATCACCAAAATCTGTAAAAAAAAAAAAAAAAAAAAGGAAAGACAGAAGATGTTAAAAGCTGTGGGATGTTATGAAAAGAAAACAAATTAAAAATATATTTCAAAATAGTTCCTCCTTACCTGTGTCCCACAGTAAGGCTGATGATGTAAGCAAAATAAGGAATCCTTGATCTTTTAAACATTTGATAATTGCCTAAAATATATACCAAAAACCACATATGAAAGTGTATTCCTCTCCCCATATACTACACTTTGATAGACATTTTTCTGCTCATGAAAAGGAAAATGACAGAAAAAAACTAAGCACTTATATGCAATCAATAAGAATTTCCCCCCACCCCTTTCCCTAAAGTAAAGTTTCAAGATTCTTTTCCTTGTGGCTCTCTTAACTGCATAAACATCCTTCTTTTCTGCTAACTGTTCAACTACAAAAGTAAAAATGTACCACTAGTCATTATAGTTATACTATTAGTTTTGTTTAATCAAATGTCTTTAGGGATGTATTTTCTGAGGGGACTTGTTGGAAAGTATCTATTCTGTCTAAATTTTTAAAAGGTTGCACAGTGGTGCCAAAAATAATGGGTTACCTGCCAAAAAGAAACTAAAATGAGATCTCCAGATTATATCAGAAATATTTACTTCTTCCCTTTTAAATGTTAAAAATTAAATTAATTAATTGAAATAATGACCTAGGAACTTCAAGTCATGTTTTTTTACACTGGGTCAAATCATGGAAGCTTACTATTGGAAAGAACCTTAGGCATCATTTAATGTAATTTCCTACCCAGTGTTAACAAACCATTTAACAGTATCACTAGCATTGACATATAGCCATCACTTAAATATCTCCAAGGATAAAATGCTCCCTTTTCTATACAAGTAGTCCAGTCTATTATCAAGAGCTCTACAATGTGATTAAGTTTTTTTTTTTAATTTTTAGGCCAAATCTATGCTTTTCCTTACAAATTCTACCCACCAGTCCTAGTTCCACTAAATACAGTACTACATCCACTTAACTTGGGATCTGTTCAATAACTATTTCAATAAGGAACAGATTAATCACAGAATAAATTATAACAAAGCTAATAATTTGAGACATATTAATGAAAACGCCTTATTTAGAAAATTAAGTGGAACACTGCACATATACAATGTCTCATATGCAATGATAAAATTAAGCATTTATTTGATATCTCCTGCCCACTTGAACTATTTGCCAAAATATATACTGCCTAACAAAGAATGTAATCAAATATTAAGGCACAAATTTGCTAGATTTTAAGGATAGCTAATGCAAAATATAGAAAATATTAGGTGGCCAAATTAGAGAACTTAAATAATCCAATTTCAGAAAAGAAAGCAGATCTAGCTGAAAAGGAAAGAAAAAACAAAAACCTTATTGGTCTTGATTGATTCACAGGCAAATTCTATCAAACTTATAAAGAAAATATGGTACCAATAAATTCGACAAATTATTCTGTCTTTTGTAAGCCTGTCTTACTTTGGTTTGGTTAGGAATAGATTTTCTACTTGTAGCTGTGAGATTTATGATTTGCTTCTAATAAAGTTTTTTTACAGAAGGATCTTTTAATATTAAGGTTGCATATTCATTTGTACATGTTTTTAGACTTCAATATGTACATCAATTGTGATTTTTTCCTCTTTAAAAAGAAATATTTCTTATTTGGGATGGCTCTCTGAAAGAGGGAAGGGGAAGAATACTAGAGATAACTATGATAATGTCAGAAAGAGGTTATAAAATAAAAACTTATTTTAATTTAATTTATTTATAATTTATGTGAAGTATAATGTAAATATTTATCATTTAATTTGTTATAATTAATTTGATTATTATTAATATATTAAGGATAGCTAAACTTTGTTTTACAAACTGAAGCTATATTGTAGCTAGAATAAAGTGATTAAAAGGTTTTTAAAAAAGGAACAATCCACCAAAACAATAAATTAATTCAATAAAAATATCACAATGAAAATAGGAAACTACAAGATCTTTTTTCATTTAGTTTCAGTTTTATTTCTAACATGAGAGGAAAATGAAAGTAAAAACAATTAGGTCTTTCATTGTTTACCTTTTCAAGGGGGTGAGGGAACAAAAGTGAAAGTAAAATTCTTTAGACTCAAAATTGAAAGCAGATACAATTTTTTTTTCAGGCATAATTTTTCTTTTTTTCTTTTTTAAAACATACAAAGTAAAACAGAAATGTTTGGTATGTTTTCCATGAACTGGAAGCCACAGATCATTATGACTTCATATTTAGAGCTGGAAGGGACCTTAAAGATTATCCACTAGTCCAATCCTCTTGTTACACAGGTGAGGAAAACTGAGTCCTTCGGGAAGAGACTTGCTTAATGTCAAGAGTTAGTAACAGAACCAGAATGTTAATTCAGGCCCTTTCTAAAAAGTAAGTGGAAACTTCTCCTTCTTAACTTACACTTTCTTAAGGAAAAATATCATTAGAATTGTTAACATGTTAGGACTCATTTAACAGTTTCTACTGACCCAAAAAAAAAAAAAAAAAGGAATTTATTGCTATGGCATAGGCAGAATCTAGCACCCTATCCATTCATTGTTAATACAAGGTGTCCCAAAAGTCTTAGTGCCGTTTTATATTATTAAGGCTGTGTGCTATTAAGCCTTAACAGCTCAAAATTACATTAAGTCTTTTGGGTCACCCCATATAACAAACATTTAAAAAAACATGAAGATTGGCTTTTAAAGGAAAATTTGATTCATTTCATTTAAGTGTTTCAACACTGACATCTTCAATTCAACAAGAATATTTATTAAGTACCTTGTTGGGAGCAAGACAAATACTATGTGATAAATGCTCAAATGAAAATAAAAAGAAAATAAAAGCTCTTATCGCAAGAAAGGTTGCATAGTCAATTGAGGAAATGAACTAATTTTCAGGGTCACAGAAAGGCATATAAAATATAAAGTACCATTCATAAAGTCAAGATGGAGGCTCAAGCATCAAATGATGTTGCATGACTTAAGTCCAAAAGAAACATATTTTGCTCTAAACTAATTTTCTATTAATTTTAATTTCCTTAAGTACCTAAAAGCAATTCTAGATCCATTAGTATGTTTCCTGAAAATAATTAGAAAATTTCATTCCTATTTGTACCCAATTACCACATAAACCTTATTCATAAAATACCACTTGCACCTCTAGTTTAAATGATCTTCAGACTGAATTATTAAAAAAGAGTATATTTTTCCCCTTGCAACCTCCATAGGTAAGTGGTATTAATGTGAATATTTCTGAGACACTGGCTGCCAGAGAACCACCCCATCTTTGTCCCTTAGCTTCTACTCTCCAAATAAACTCTAGCACACATCTGAGGATTACCTCCTTTCAAAACTGAATAAAGTAAAAACAACTTCCTTTCTACAACATCAGCAAAGTTGTTGGTCCTTGCAACTTCCTGTAGTTCAATCTGGATACTTTAATTAAAAGTCAATTTGCACCAGATGCTTTATATTAGAGGAAATTCTAGAAACGTTATCTATTCTTCTGAGATAATTTTGAGAAAGCCCTCCTTATTCTCTTATATTCCTATAATACATCTTTTCTAGAGAATTTCTAGACTTTTAAAAAGTCTTTTCTTCCTACACTGCTAAGATTTAAGACTAAAAAGAGGTTAAGAATGTGTCTTAGGGTACTCAAGAAAGATCAAGAATAAAAACTCTAATCATCATTGATCTAGCTAAAAATGAAAAGCTAAATTTTCAATTATTTAAGAAATAACGATACTTAAGTCCATGCCCTTACCAATTCCTTAGTTTTTATGTATTCTGTTAGTTGATCTAATTTCTTCCCCTGTTTGTTTGATGTTTCCACTTCATACATGCTGAAGCATAAATCTTGGTAACAGACTATAAAGAAGAAAAATAAGATGTGTGAAAACAGTAACACATACAAAAAACACTTCCAAGACCTTTCTTTGCTTTGAGTTTCACAAGAAGCTTTATAAAATAACAAACCAATTTATCAACTTGTGAACACCTACTGATGAAAATTCCTCAGGCAATAGACATCGTGAGGCCTGTGCTTGAACCGTTTCCAGCATGGAAGGACCTACCAGAGCTTATAATCTGCTTATGCAGATAACAGAGTCTTTGATAACAGAGGATAACCTACCAAATCTTTTATCTGTCACTTCAAAAAGAATCTATAATAATCATCCTACCATTTAGCTTCAGCTTCCTCCTGTCTTTTGATTTTACTTATAAATCAAATGTCAACTATGTTATGATCCAACTTCTTAAATGATGGACAATGATCTCTCTTTTAGTACAATAATATTTAAAATTAATGTTTAAAGATGATATAAAAACGGTATGATTATTACCCTCTGCCTTGTTTTTCACTTCTCTCCCACTATCACTGCAGAAATGTAAGGGGACAGGAGGTCACTTTATATTTTTGCTTTGTGGATTACAGTGGCCAAAGAATTTATCACTTAAGATGATCTCACTGGTGATAAATTTCTAAACTAAAGTATGGTCTTTTGACAAGAGATAGTCTTGTTGGAACTGTGCTCAAAAATCTGTTAAGAATGGTAGAACTAGGGGCAGCTGGGTGGCTCAGTGGATTGAGAGCCAGGCCTAGAGACGGGAGGTCCTAGGTTCAAATCTGGCCTCAGACACTTCCCAGCTGTGTGACCCTGGGCAAGTCACTTGACCCCCATTGCCTACCCTTACCAATCTTCCACCTATAAGTCAATACACAGAAGTTAAGGGTTTAAAATTAAAAAAAAAAAAAAAAAAAAGAATGGTAGAACTTGCCAAAGTTTCTAATCCTCTGGAAAAGTTTTAAGAGAAGATATAATATCACTTCATAATGAAACACACTGGATTATTTTGTTTAACTTGAATGATATATTCCAAATCTCTGAAACTTTTTAAAATAAAAAAGTGTATTTTTATTTAATGACTCTTTGTAATAACGTTTCCTAATGAAATTACAAAAATGAATTGGAATTGGTTTTTAGAATACAGATAATGAACCTTCTCTCTTAGTGCACAAGCAGAGATTAGGCCCATCAGATGCAGTCCTTATGTTGAACCATTTTATTTAATTATCTCTTTGAGACAAAGGAAAGTTCCTTTGGATAAATATGTCAGGAAAATGTCTGAGGTATTTTTGAAAAAAGGTTATTAAGAGAAAGCTTTAAAAAAAATAGAAGTATTTACTCTGGCATTATGAATTAAAAGTTCTTTAAAAATCATGGCTTTCTGGAACAACATAAAGGACTACAGAATTTCCTGTTTTGTTTTTATGTTCATTTTGCTTGGTTTTGACAAAAGACTTTTTGTCTCATTGAAAGAATCTGGAGTATTTTCGAGGCTCTATTACCCTTAAGGATTCTATTTTTCCCCCACTCATTTTCAGAAGTTCTTGCTTTGTGGATTACAATGGCCAAAGAATTCATCACTTAAGGCAATGTTACTGGAGGATAAGTTTCTAAACTAAAGCATGGCCCTCATTTGTATTTGTATTTGTCTCTCCAATAGGGAAGGGTGAAAGTACTCAAATTTCCCACCATGAATGTTGTCATATTTTGCCAGACCTTCAGAGAAGACCTAAAAACAGAAGGTCCTAAGACAAGTTTCTATGAAACATCCAATTAAAAGTTTGGGGATTGAGAGAAGAAAGAAAACATAAATGTTATTTGAATGATACCTTTTTCTTCCAAATAATTGCTTTTTCTAAAAGCAGATTCTGGTAGCTTCTTCTTCAAAGTAGATACCTCCATAACATATTTGGCATCTAGCTGCCGAGGTCTATTGAAAGAATACCAGTATATAATCAACATTAAAGACAAATATACCACTCAATTTTAAACTTACTTAAAAACAAAATTCTACTATTACTACAATCCTTAAAAGTGAATATGCAGATTCACTACTTTTCTGTATTAAAATGTCTATTATAGGACCTGATATGATATACAAATATTTTAAAGAATATTCTGAATTTTTTTTTTAATTTCCCTGTTGTCTTTCCAGGATAAAAGTTGATACAATTAGTATAGAGACAAAATTAGAGTAATTTTCTCAAAGTGCTAATCTAAATAAAAAGAACCTAATTTAAAATCTTGTTACTACTATTACTACTACTACTACTACCACTATTACCACTACCTACTACTACTACTACTACTACCATCACCAATCACCAGCACCACCATTCCCACCTCCTATCACTTCTCCTACTAGTTTACATTTATACAGTGCTTTTATTTTTGCAAAGTGCTTTATATTCTGATCCTCATAGCTCTGTGAGGTAGGTGCTATTGATATCTATAATTTATAAGTGAAGAAAAAGAGGCTAGGCAACATTGTGACTTGTTCCAAGTCACATAGCTAGTAGAAGTATGAGGCAGGATTGAATACAGATCTTTCTGTTTCCAAGTTCAATATTCTATTCACTATACCAAGCTGCCTTTCACTAACTGGGAAAGAAAAAAAATGGAATTATTTTATCTATTATCTTTGCATTTAAGCCTACACTTTCAACAGTTTGAAAATAAACTAAGAGCTCAATGGGAAACCATACAAATCTAGTGATAACTTCATAAAAGATGAATTTCCTCCATATGATATAGATGACAGCATAACAGCTACCACATATTGTGACTCTTGAGATTTTAAAGCACATACTGCAAATCAAACCACATATTTAGAGAATAGCGGCTTTAAAAAAATAATCCTTATGATTAGAAAGATGCCTCTTTTCACACATGTAAAATATTTTCCATATCAGACATCTCTCTCTCCCCCCTAGCATTTGATTTCTATTGTTATGCTTGGTGATCCTCATCTTTCATGTATTATGAAGATCATAATTTCCTATGTGGAAGGTGAAGAAGTAAGAAGGCAATACACAAAGATTTGGATAAGATTTTATTTTTCTTTATTTGTAAGGCTAAACTTGAACAATGATGACTTACATTTCTGTTATAATTTTAATATTTCAAAGTCACTTTACTTTTATTATTTGGTTTTAACCTATGAACAATTACATAAGATTGGCAGGGTAAGTATCTGACAGATCAAGAAACTTATAGGTGTTCAAAATGATTTGTTTAATGTCACAGAACTAGTTGGTGGAAAAGCAAATACCAAAACTTGCATGAAAATCTCAACATCCTGACTCATATATACCTCATTAGTAATTCTCTAAAAGTTCAGGCACGTACGTATCTTACATAAATATAAACCAAAGTTTCAAAATATTTCTTAATGTTATACAAGTATCAAAGAAAATAAAAGTAAAAACTTACAACTGGGCTGGAATCACTGCACCATGAGGGGACCACAGTGTTAAATCACATATCAGTTGTCCCTGAATAGTTAACTGCCCTCTCCAGGGGGAGATGAGAACTTTAAAAAAAAAATAGAAAGGGAAAAATTGATAAATACACTCAGAATTAATTTCTTTAAAGAATCTAAATGAAAGTTCAATTAAATATTCCCTTACCTTCATCATCAAATTCAATCCTATAAGAAAAGAGGGAGAAAAAGAAAGCTAAAAATATATATTTTTTAAGACATAGGAATAAAGCCAAGAAAAATATCAATGGAGACATTACTTACATATTTTTATGAGCTAAAGTTGACATCTTGTTAGGTTCACTGTACTGAAAGGCTACAATTACGTAGGGAAGGATTTGCCTGGGTCGTTCAACAACACTGTTGTCTAAAAATTCATAGAAGTAATACTAAAAAGAAAAACAAAAATATTACTGAGGTAACATTGCTGAATCAATCATGTACACATGTTTAAATCATCCATAAATCTACCACATTCTATACAAAAATTTTTATTTATCATACATTTATTTATTGTCCATCTTAAGTGACTATACCTGACTCAGCTCAAATGCTCGAAAGTGGCTTGTCTTGAGAGAAACATTGTTGATATTTGCAGCCACATGGCAATCATAGCCAGAAGACGGACTGGTATAGTTAGTTGTGTAATTCTCAGGTACAGCCTTGACTTTTCCCTAGGATAAAAAAAAACAGAGGCCTTCAAATAACAATGAACAAAAACTGAAGATATAGGTAAAACAGTTTTATTAAGAATTCAATTCTCCATTTGGATTAAAACACCTAGCAAAACTGGCAAGATCATTGCAGAAGTATTCTAAGCTAAGATTTTAACTATAAGTCAACAATACAGTTATATATAATTCATTATCTGAAGCAGAGAAAGCAAAGAAGCACAACATGAGAGAACTTTTACTATTTGTTTAAAAAAAAGCATAAGGAGACATGAGGGGGAAAATAAAAGCCATAAGAGTCTAATGTGCCAAAAAAGGCTATACAACCATGCCTATGACATAAAAGATCTCAAGTGACCTGAAGTTTCTTAAGAGATTCCAAATCCAAACATTTAGATATTAAAATGTAAAGTGTAGTGTAAGTTATCATCACCAACAAGCCAAGGTACAAGAGTAACAGTACTAGGGCAAATTACTGTGAAGTCAACAAAAAAACACTTCTTATTGAATAGTTTTGGCTACCACCAAAAACCCCAGTTCCGAAAGAGAGCCAGTACTACGGAGTTTTAAAAAAATCTGATTCTCTCATATTCCAGTTATGAGGAAACTAAATTATATATGTAGTACTCTTCAGAAGAAACAGACTACAGCTTATCCTGCTGCTCATGTTGCTAAATTAAAAGCAGTGAACAATGAATATTGGAACCAATTATGTAAAATATCAATCAATAATCTTTCAAGTGACTATGCCTAACATAACCCAGCAAGGTGATTTGTAAAATTGTATAGCAAGAGACATTAGGCATTATTATTTAATTAGGCATTTCAGTATAATTTCATAATGAATTAAAATGCAAATTTAGAAAATATTTAAGTTGATAGGAACAAAGGCAAGAACTGTGTTTTAATAAGTTTTGTGCCTACTTCAAGTCTGCTTTTACATCTTAGGTGCTCAATAAATATTTGGTGAATGAATAAAAGTGATGAGTGGAAAAAAAAAGTGATGAGTGACCTTTGAATCTCACTTCCTAACTTAACAATATTTTCAGTCATTACCAAAAAAAATTCAATGACATCTTAGCATTGTCTCTCTATTGTTGTAGTGGAGTTATTTTCAGTTATGTTTGACCCTGTAACACTCTTTGGAGTTTTCTTGGCAAAGATACTGAAGTAGTTTGCCAATTCCTTCTCCAAATCTAGCTCTCTAGATATAAGAATTCCTGACTTCTTGGTAAGGGACTTTTCTCTAACAATCCTAAAGTTAAGGTGAGAAATTTATGATAGTGAATTCCACTCTTCTTAAAAATGCATTTTTCAAATCTCATTTGTTTATCCTGGAGAAACAAACCACGTAGTACCATGAAAGGAGTGTGGGATCAGGTCAAGAGACATGGTTTGATTCTTGGTTCTGCCATCTATGTGCCCTTGGAAAAATAAACTAACCTCTCTGGGATTCATGGTCCTTGCCTATAAAATGAAGAAGCTGGACCAGGTAAGCTAAGATTCCAATTGAAGATCTAAATATAACCTCTACCATCCTATGTAACCATTGATTTAACTGTACTCAGTAAAAAATTATAAACAATATATTTATTTTGTTATTTTAATATTTATAAAACATCAAAAACATTTTTCCTCAATTTAGATGATATCCTTTCTAATGATGACATAACACAGGGAAATAAATGTTAGTAAATTTTTATAATAAAATTACATAAATACACATGTTTTACCTTAATTAGATTAAAAATGACAACATAACCAGATTTTCCATGATACCAGGGTCTTGGGTGAAGGTAATCTGAATATCTGGAAATGTATACACCTATAAATGTACAGAAGTATACGTGATTATTAGAGCCTATTAACTGACACTAAAAAGATTACCTGCAAGCTTAAGAAATGTAATATAAAACATTCCAAATTATGCTGGTGAAGTAGATGTGAGCACCAGAAGTCGAGAATAAAGTTTTAAATTCAGTTCTGGAAACAGATTAGGTCACAAGCATCTTCACTTGTGTGAGAAAATCATGACATTGTTTTAGACAGTCTCACTTTCTTTTCAAAAGCAACAAGAGCAAAGATGCTACTGATAAAAGCAGAAATAGTTTGACAGGCTATATTTTAAAAATGCAGATCAGATATATAATTAGGCTTGGTTTCATCATGCTTTAAAGAAAGAACCATAATCTCATCATTGAAAAAAAGAAATTGTTAAAGTATGCTAAACAACACATCTCATTTGTGTATGTAAAGTACTTTTAATAAATTTATTATCTGGGCTTCAGCATCTCCATCTAGAAATGGATAGCATTATCTGCCACAAAACTTTCTTCATTATTTTCAAATATTTATTAAATGTGTAGGGAAGGTCAAAATGCTATTATTTTTCTTTCTTTTCCTTAAAAAAAAATTAAGCCCTTACCTTTTGCCTTAGAATCAGATATTAAATCTTGGTTCCAAGGCAAAGAGAGGTAAGGGCTAAACAACTGGGGTTAAATGACTTGCTTAGGGTCACATAGCTAGAAAGTATCTGGGGGTAAGATCTGAAACCAGGACCTCTAGTCTCCAGATCTGGCTCTCTAATCCACTAAGCCCACCAAGCTGCCCCTTAACTATGAATCAATCAACCTGCAGATATTCTTTATTGTAAACAATAAAATTAATACTTTGATACTCCAAAATTGAGGCAGCTAAAAACCAATTGTCAATGCTATATATATAAACAACTGAATATCATTTAAAACTACTGCCCAAAAGAATAAAACCCTGGGGCAGCTAGGTGGCTCAGTGGATTGAAAACCTGGAGAATTTCATAAAAACTTTTTAGTTTTGTGATTGAGGATATAAATTCTCCAATTTTCAACTTATTCATGAGTTCCCATTCAAATAGCTAGTAGAAGTAGGTTTTCCTACAACAGTTAAGTTTTGAAAGTCAGGAAATTCATTCCTGTGCTTAAAGTCATGATATTTATTAAATCTGTTACAGAAATTCCCTTTATAACTATAGATTTTAAAAGAGTTAATTAAACCTCAATACATTAGCAAAGCACAGCATCAGTCAGATCTACTTTAAAATCTTACCTTTTGCTGGATCACCCAAAGTAGTGACAGTACTGCTGGCTACACATAGTCCAAGCTGACATACTAATTTTGCCTTTAAATCAAATAACACTGAATTATTATTGATGCTTTTTATAATATTTTGTTTTTCCCCTCAATTACAAAAAAAAATTTTTTTTAACCTTTTTTTTTTTCCAGTTTGAGCCAAATTCTCCCCCTCCTCTCAGATAGCAATCTCATGTAGATGTTATATGTGTAATAGTATAAAACATCTTCCTATATTAGTCCTTTTGTGAAAGACAACTTGAACAAGTGGGGGAAAAAAAGAAAAGAAATAAAGTATGTCTTGTGTGCATTAATCCATCAGTGCTTTTTCTGGAGACAGATGGCAATTTTCATCCTGAGTCCCTGAGGATTTTCTTAGATCATTGCACTGCTAGGAATAGCTAAGTCATTCATAAATGTTCATCATATATTGCTGTTTCTGTGCACAGTGTTCTGGTTCTGCTCACTTCACTTTGCATCAGTTCATGTAGGTCTTTCTAGGTTTTTTTTAAATCATCCATCTCATTTTTAATAGGACAGTAGTATTCCATTACAATCATATAACCATAATTTGTAAGGGCGTTCCCCAACTGATTCCCATAGTTTCTAATTCTTTGCCACTACAAAAAGGGCTGATATAAATAATTCTGTACAAATAGGTCCTTTTCCCTTTTTATTTTTATCTCTTTAGGATAGAGACCTGGTAGTAGTATTGCTAGATCAAAGGCTTTGCACAGTTTCAAAGCCCTTTGAGTATATTTCCAAATTGTTCTCAAGAATGCCTGGATCAGTTCACAACTCCACCAACAGCATAATAATGTCTCAAATTTGTCACATGCCCTCCAGCATTTATTATTTCCCTTTTCTATCATCTCAGCCAATTTGATAGATGTGAAGTGGTATCACAGGGTTGTTTTAATTTCCATTTCTCTAATCAAGAATGATTTAGTTTTTTAAAGTGATCATAGACAGCCTTGATTTCTCTTCATCAGAAAACTATCTATTCATATCCTTATGAATTTGGCTCAGTTTTCTATTTATTTGAGAAATAAGGGCTTTCTCAGAGATACGTAATATTTAAGCTTATACTCTTAAAGCTGAAAAGGGTCTTTAAAATAATCTAGTCTACCTCCATGATTTTCTAGATGAACAAAATTGTGATCATCCATACAGAAAACTAGTAGTGGGAGGTAGGAAAAGAAGTTAAGTATCCTGACTTCCCAGCCCCAGATTTTCTTTTCTATCAATTTTTAGAAAAGTGAAAGAAATCTTCTTAAAGTTCAAACACTATGGGAAATAGTGTGAAAAGATAAAGTTTTATTAAACTGACAACTTACTGCTTTTATTGCTAGGGGTTCAAACGAGTTCTACTTTCTGATGGTCAAGGCCCCACAAAAAATTATGGTTAGGTTCAGATCATAAGCTAAAAGAAAATTACTTAATTCTAACAATCATGCGTGCCAATATACAAAATATTATTAAAACTAGTATTTTTATTATATAATAATTATTACTAACATTCATTAATGAATAACAAGGAGAATGGGAAAAAGTTCCAGTTCTTCCTGTGATACTTCCTAAGTGACCTCCTAAGTCACCAAACTTCCCTGGAACTCAATTTTCCCATTTTTCAAGTGAGAAAAATGGGATTAATTTATCTCTAAGGTCCTTTTCAATGTTGCAAATTTATAGCTTTAATTTTAACCTACCTTCCCTTCTTCCTCAAGAGCTATCAACAAACTTCTCTAGTCAACTGTCTCCACTATTCACTCTCTGTAATCTTCAAACACCCTCATCAACTCCTGGTTCCTTCCTAACAAACACACTCGTGCCTCTCCAATTCTTAACAACAATAACAAAAAAATAAAAAACTCTCACTTGATCCAATAATCCTGACAACTGTCAAACCATATTTATGCTCCCTTTTCAGCTAAAATATTTAAGAAATCCATTTACATTAATTAGGAACCTTTACTTCCTCTCTCCTCTCATTTTCTTCTAAACTTTTATCAATATGGCTTCTGATCATCATTTAATTGTAACTATTCTATCCAAAATTACCAAATCTAGTAGACTTTTCTTATTCTAATCCATCCCGACTTTTCATCAGTCTTTGACAATGCTAATCAATTTGATTATCTTCCATTTACACTACATATATCTACCTTATCAGCATAGTTTCCCAAATTGAAATGTGAGTTCCTTGGGACAGGGATCCTCTTTTTGACTATGGCACAATGTCTAACACACAAGTATTTGCTGATTGTAGTAATGTCTTGGAATTTTAAATAATTTCCAAAAGCCAATACCATTAAAAATTATATATTTATAAAGTCATAAACTTCTCCAGTTAAGCAACTTGAACACAACAGCACTTTCTCCTATGTTTAAGTATAGTTTAAGTTTCCAAAATTGGACCCTGAATTCTAGAGATCACATCTTACTAAAAAAGCCACTTCCTCAAAAAATCCCCCAAAGATGTCAAGAAACACTTATAAAAATAAATATAACATGGAAAAATAGCTAATTTCTTCTCACTGAAATACAATAGTAAAGCTGAACAATGCCTTCTTCCCTCACCCCCAATACCTACCACCTCCTAAAGGTATAGGTTTATAAATTTACTTGAGGGTAGTAATTAGGATTCATTCCTAAAAATATTCAGAATGTCTTTCCTGAAGATCGTTTTTAAATTTATTTGCCTTGTCATTAGGTAGACTAAAGAATAAAGAGTCCCACAAGTTTTGAAGGACAATCTAACAGATGTGTAAAATTGCATATTAAGAAGCATTTGTATATAAATATGATGATTTAAAAAACTCAACAACAAATTACCTTACCTGATTTTCAGTGTCAAACAGAAGAAAACCATAAGTTTCATGAAGTTCCTCTGTAGTATAGTTGCTTGCTTCCTTTTGTTGATAAAAAGTTTTATACTACATAAAAGAGAATGAGCATTAAAAGCTACAAATATACCATTCTGTCTAGTAAGTATATATGGAGTATTTGTCAGTCACCCTTCTAAGAGATAGCCTTGAAAGACAAATAAAATTTGTTCTTATTTACCAGTATATAGTAATATCAATGTGATATGAGAAAGCTTGCCTCAAAGTCAAGAAGATTAGGGTTAAGGTCTGATATATACTGAATGTGTAACTTTTAAGACTTTAATTTGCAGAGAAGCTGGTCTACATTAGTAGAAGTGCGCGCGTGCACACCCCCCCCCCCCCCCACACACACACTCTCTCTCTCTCTCTCTCTCTCTCTCTCTCTCTCTCTCTCTCTCTCTCTCAAACACTCTCTCTTTCTCTGACTCACTGACTCATTCACTCTCCTGAGTGACTATTTCCAAGACTGTTGGGTTCAAACTGAAATGCTAAACCTCAAATAAATAAAGTGAATGGTATGTTTCTTTAAAAAAAATTTTTTAAGATACCTATACAATTTCCTCACCTCTTTTAAGAAAAAATCATTTTTCACCAATGTCACTTCACTGTAACGAAAACCATTCTCAGATGTAGAATCCAAGTAAGAACTATGCAGTACTGAAATTGCTCTTTGGAAATCAGAATCTGAAGACACTGATACTTTCTGAAAAACTGTAAAATATACAAGGAAAAGTAAATTGTTACAGTTATCATAAAGATAATGATGAGACTCTAAATATCACTAACTCTTAATACTTAGCCAGCTTCCCACATACAACTATTAAATATAAAAGATATAATAAGTATACCACACAACTAGTCTTAAGTGTTTCAATTCAACAAACTTATTAGAAAAGCACCGGAAGACACAAAGAAAAACAAAATAGATCCTGCTTTCAAAGGAGGTTATACTCCCATGGGGTAATGGCATGCACCCCACTTTGAGTATAATGAGGTAAGAGAGAGCACAAACAACTAGAAAATTCACAGACAAGGGGATTCTCAACCGTTCCTAGCTGAGGCTAGTCCAGTGATTCAGGCTTGGGACTCTTAAGAGAACATAAATACAGTCAAAACAACTTCAGGGTTAAAAAGGATACAAATCCTAATTGATAAAATAAAATGCCATTTTACCTCTGCATGAAACACCAAAGACAACATTAGGTTAGAAAGGCCTATCTGTGGAGCAGTGGGAATTCCACTAAATTTTCAATTCGCTGACTTCATAGAGAGGCTGGGCATACTTTTATATCCCTAGTACTCTTGACCAAGGAAGTCCTAAGGATCACCGTTTCTCCTTAAAAGAAAAACTGCTCCAGTATTTATATAATAAATGCTGTTCTTGAACTGAGTCTTGAGGGAGGACAAAGATTCTAAGATGCAGATGTGGAGAGAGAATGCATTCCAAGGACATAGAAAGGGCTTGGGTGAATTCATGAAGGTAGTACTTAAAGCCAGAGATTGGGAACAAAGGATTTAAAGTCTAGTTGACCTGGAATAGAAAGACCATAAAGGAATATAGTATGAAGAAATGCTTTAAAAGTAGGTAGAAGCTAGACTGTGAAGGGACTTAAATGCTAAGTTAAAGAGTCTATATTTTATCTTAGATGTTACGTGGAGCAACTGAAGACTTTCAAACAAAAAAATAACACTGTCAGGCTTATGCCTTATGAGGAAGATTATTTTGGCAGCTATAGATGGACTAGAAAAGAAAAAGCCTGGAGAATGGAAAGATATTACATTAATATAGAAAGGAGTTAATGAAAACCTGAACTAGAGTGAGGGCTATGAGTGGAGAGGTGATGAATGGGAGAAATGTTGAGGTAGAATCAATAAGACCTGGAAATCAAGGATGACTCTTAAGATTATGAACCTAGATCATTAGAAGTATGGTGAAGCCCTCAAAAGAAACACAGGGTCCAGTCTGAAACAAGGTGATTTTAGGAAAGAAGAGCAACAACTACTGACAGTTCTATATAGCACTTATAAGCTTGTGAGATGCTAATTACACTGTCACATTTGAACCTGACAACAACAATAGCAGCTAGCATTAAATAGCCCTTTAAGGCTTGCAAAGTGATTTACAAATACTATGCTATTATTATCTTCATTTTACAAATGGTGAAACTGAGGTTGAACTTGCTCAGAGCTAGTCTGAGATAGGATAAGAATCCAGGTTTTCCTGATTCCAAGTCCACTAGAACACCTGACTGCTTATAACGACCCTGAGAAATATTACATTATCAATTTTTTTTTTCAGAAAAGCGAGGCAGACAATGGACTCTGTTTTGACCATAGAAATTTTAAATTCCTAGATAATATCTAGGGGGAGATTCCAGAAGACATTCAGGAACTGAACTGAAGAGAGAGATTAGAGCAAGATTTATGGTTTTCCTGGTCTTTGGCACAGAGATAACACTTGAACCCACAAAAACAAATACTTTGACATCTGATTGTTCTGAACACAAGATGAAAGGAGTGTGAGACAAAGGTTTAGGATGAAAGAGAGTTAAGTAAGCAGTAAGTAGGGTTCCAATAGACAAAATGAAATAAAAAAATGAAAAAAAAAGAGCAGAGGAAAACCATGAAGGGTATCACTGAAGTGGATACAAATTCAGAAAGAAAGATAAGGAGAAATAATTTTTATTTCAGCAGATTACAACTCTGAATCAGAGTTTAGAAGAACAAGAGATGGGAGCTTGCTAGGCAAATATAAAATACGACAAGGGGTGGAGGGGAGGAAATGAAGTTATCACTTACTTCAGTAACAGGAGTTTTGTTAACTAATAAAAATTTCTCTAAACAGCTTGCAGGGAATGCTTTCTAAGGGGGGCAACTATGGAAAAAGTTCAGAACTAGTCGTCACTGTAGCTCTGGGAAAAAATTACTATAATTTCCTATTTAGTTTGAGATGCTGAATAATAACCTTTCTGATGTTTGTGAATCCCAACTTTAAAAGTTAATAATTTGTGAATCCACACTTGCTTTCCATGATCCAGGTCCTAGGCATTATACCTTGCAAGATTCTTCTCTTCCTTTCTCGTATCTCATTACAGAAACTTGATGGTATCCAAACTACCAGACCTAAACAACTTTCAATTGTGGGAATAAGAAAAAAATAAATGTACTTTTGTTGCAATACTTTCATATGGATTATTTTTCATTACAGTCTAGTAACAGATAGTAGGACAGACTTGTGTTAGTTATAAATCCTAAAGATGTCACAGGTTCTTCCATTAATGTAACCACTTCTTAAATAAGTATTGTTGGTTTCACCTCAAAACTTAGTAAGTGAATCTTCTGTTTGTGCTTTAAGAACTACTTTTACTCAAAATAATAAAATGCTTCATATACATCCTTATCAGGGTTCAGCATATTAACAGACCTGTAACTTCCTGTTCAATTCATGCTCAAACATCTTTTCCAGTGCTACAGATGGCTATTCATTTGGCTTATCTTTCATATAATACTAGACTGATTGTTTTCTTACTTAACAGACTGAACTGTTTTCCTTTTGCTAGTTTCATATTTTTCATCTTACTCCCTAATATGTACAATATTAAAGGGGAATAACCTGAGATTTATGGACTTTTTAAAGAACTGCTAATTGCATTTCAATATAATTGGCTAACTTTATAAAATTATAAAGCTAGCCAAATATCATGATATAAAATTCAAGGACTCCTGATGAAAAATGCCATCTGCCTCCAGAGGAAGAACTGATGAGTCTGAATGCAGATTGAGACATAATATATTTCACTTTATTTCTTCATTTTTCTTTCGTTTGAGTTCTCTTTTACAAAAGTACTAATATGGAAAGATGTTTTACACTATTACACATGTAAAATCTCTATCAGATTGCTTGCTGTCTCAAGCAGGGGGAAAAAGTGAGAATATAGCTCAAATTTTTTAAAATGAGGATTAAAAAAAGTTTTTTCATGTAATTGAGGAAAAAAATTAAGTTTGAAAACACTGTGACAAGAAAACTATAGACCAATACCATTAATGAACAGACTCAAAATTTTAAACAAAATCCTGTCAGACTACAGTACTTTCTCCAAGAAATCATTATGATCAAGGTAAGATTTAGAACACTGATGCAAGATGGTTCAACATTAGGAAAACAATCAGCATAATTAATCACATTAAAAACTAAAACTTCCAAAACCATGTGATCAATTCCTTGCCTTTGACATGCTACCAACACTCTTTTATGCTAAAAACCCTACAAAGTGTAGGCATTGAAGGATCTTTTTTCATATCATAAAAAGTATCTATTTATAACAATACACTAGAACATTTTACTTTCCAAAACACACAAAAAAATTTGCATTGATTCAACTACAAAATGTTGAGGTAAAAATATTCTGAGAAAGGTTTCATAGATTCCACTAGACTGTAAAAGAGGTCCACAACACACACAGGGAAAAAACCTTTCCTGGTTCATGAGACAGGAAAATTCAGAGAAGCAGAATTAGAAAAACTTGAATACAGCTGATACTTAAAAAGACTTGGATAAATATAAGACTGATAATGTACAATTAACCTGCTGAGTACTTAAAATTTAAGGTCCTTCTGAGGTTGAACTGGAAAAAGGAAAAAAAAAAAAAAACGCTACCAGCTGAAGAAAAGGAAAAAAGTAATTCTCCTCAAATTTTAGTTCCTAAAGAACTGAGTATAGAAGGGAACAAGTATTTACTAAGAACCTACTATGTACCAGGCACTATGCTAAGCATCTTTACAAATATTACCTCATCCAATTCTCACAACTGTGGATGGTAAATGCTATCATAATCCCAATTTTATGGTTGAGGAAATAGAGTTAGACAAATTAAGGGACTTGCCCAGGATCACACGGCTAGGAAAAGTTTGAGGCTAAATTTGAATTCAGATCTTGACTCAAGTAATAAAACTACATTAGAAAAAAATCAAGGAAATAAATGGTTACTTTCATTAAATATTTAAACTTTAAGATTCTTGTAATTATTTTTTATAACCCTTACCTTCTGTCTTGGATCCAAAGGCAGAATAGTAGTAAGAGCTAGGCAATGGGGGTTAAGTGACTTGCCCAGGGTCTCACAGCTGGGAAGTATCTGAGGCCAGATTTGAACCTAGGACCTCCCATCTCTGAGCCAGGCTCTCAATCCACTGAGCTACCCAGCAGTCCTCAAGATTCTTGTAATTTTGAATAGTCGGACAGTCAAAGACAAAATTATATTAAAAAAAAAAGGAAGTATTCAAAGACAAAGAGCAATTGCCTATGACTTTCTCATCATGGGATATGTAGGTTTCAGAGAAATGAATGGCTTTAACCATTTGAAAGCTCTCCATTTGTTGTCTCCTTTAAAAGAAATTAAATTCCTTTTTTGTGAGATTGTTTCACTCTATACTAGAAACCCTATTTCATAGCACAGTTCCTGGCACACATTTAGAGCTTAACAAATTCATACCACAAGTTCAATTACTGATCATTCAAAAATTAATGTGCTAGGAACTGGGAATACATAGACAAAAATGAAACAATATTCTCATGGAACTCACACTACGCATAGCATATATAGAATATATAAGGTACATGTAATTTTGGAAAGGATGTCACTAGAAGCTGAGGGATCAGTAAAATTTCCTATAGAAGGTGCCTAAGTGTAGTGAAAAAAAAAAAGGACTCAAAGAGGCTACCCAATTTATATAACCAGCCCTCATCTTTGTTCTCTACTGGTCATTGTGAACACAGGAACCTCAATTTCAACATGCCCCAAACAGAACTCATTAATGTACTCCCTCCTAATCCCCTCACCCCAAACCTATCCCCTTCTGAACTTTTCTGTTTCTGTCAAAGGCAGTACCATCCTACTAAACTGACAAGATTCAAAGCCTCATTTCCCCTTATCCTATATAATATCTAATCTATTACTTACTAAGTCTTGTCACTTCTATTTCCTTCCATATTATCTCTCCCATCTACGCCCCCCTCATTCATAAGACCACCATACCTTAGGTTCACCTTCTTACCTAAACTTACAATAGTCTGATAATTGGTTTCCGTGAATCCAACCTACCCCATTCTCCAATCCAAACTCAATACAGCTGCCAAATTGGTATTCCTAAAACACAAGGCTGACTGTCCTAGTCAATGAAATTCAGTGGTTCCCTATTTCTTCTAGGATCAAATATAAATCCCTTTGTTTAGCATTTAAAACCCTTCATAATACTGCATCAAACCTACCTTTCCAAGCTTTCATTATAAATGTTCCCTTGCATGTATTTTACAGACAAATTAAGCTGGCCTTCCTATCCTATCTCTTATCACCATGCCTTTAATAAAGACTGCCCTCACCTAAAATCACTACCTTATGTCCACACGAATGAATGTCAGATTTCCCCTTTTAAAAAATCAGTCTTCAAAAAAGATTAACTTCTCCTGGAAGATTAACTTGAAGTAAAAATATTCCATTACAACACAAATTTATTTTATGAAATAATTAAAAATTATGAAATAATTTAAATAATACAAAAGGAAATAAATGGCATAAAAGTAGCAAATAAGAATTTTTAAACACTCCATATCACCAGCAAGAAGATAAATACAAATTAAAACAACTTTGAAGCTCTATCTCTCATTTGTAAGACTGGCAAAGATGACTAAAAAGGAAAATGACAATTATAGGAGGGCTGTGGGATACTAATGTAATTCTAAGGTATACTTCAGAATTGGTTTTTATGAACTATTTTATCCATTCTGTAAAACAATTTGGAAATACACCCCTGAAGTCACCAAACTGTGATCCTTTGAGTAAGAAGACACCACTAATGAACATATAATCTATAGAAATAAAAAAAGGGAAAGGGACACTTTCAATGATCACTTCTTGGTAGCAAAAAAAAAAAAAAAAAAAAGGAAACAATGGATGCCCATCATTTGGAAAATTGTTGAATAAATTACTATATGTGAATTTAAGAAAACATCAGCCAATATGATGAAACTTGAGTTGAACTTTGAAGATATGTAAGGATTCTGAGAGAGACAATTTAGGAGAGAGTATATTTCAGAGATAAGGAACAGTTTTTGCTAAAATAGCTAAAAATCTAATTTGGCTCCAACACAGAGTTTGTGAATGAGAGTAATGTGAAACAAGGCTGGAAAGAAGGATGTTCCCATTTAGATAAGTCAGTGGTTCCCAAACTTTTTTGGCCTACTGCCCCCCCTTTCCAGAAAAAATATTACTTAGCCCCCTGAAAATTAATTTTTAAAAATTTTAATAGCAATTAATAGGAAAGATAAATGCACCTGTGGCCATCGCAGCCTCCCTGGATCGCTGCAGCACCCACCAGGGGGCAGTAGTGCCCACTTTGGGAATCACTGAGATAAGTGGTCAAAAACATCTCATTTTCAAAACAAGTATATAAATGTTCCAAAACAGGTTCCAAATCAATAGTAAGAGAAAGGCAAATTTAAACTGAGATTTTTGTCTCACAAACATGCATAGACTTATCATTGGAGAGGCTGAAAGAAGAAAGACACCTCAATACAATGGAGCTGTGAAGTAACACCACCATTCTGGATTTCAATTTTGGATTATGCATTAAAGGGAATGTATCCCAAAGAAATCAAAGACAGAAACAAAGATTATTTTTTTAAAATCACAAGAAGATTCTTGGGGGTAGCAAAGAGTTATAAATAGGGGGCAGCTGGGTGGCTCAGTGGATTGAGAGCCAGACCTAGGAGTCCTAGGTTCAAATCTGGCCTCATATACTTCCTAGATGTGTGACCCTGGGCAAGTCACTTAATCCACATTGTCTAGCCCTTACCACTCTTCTGCCTTGGAGCCAATACACAGTATTAACTCTAAGACAGAAGATAAGGGTTTTAAAAAAAAAAGTTATAAATAAAGTAGGTGAAGGGCAGCTAGGAGGTTCAGTAGATAGTCAGGCCTGGAGATGAGAGGTCCAGGATTCAAATCTGATCTCAGTTGAAACGGTTTAAAAATTAAGTGTTCTATTTTTTTTAATCTGTGCAAAAGTGAGATAACTGCCTCCACCCCACCAAAGTAGGAATGAGATAGGGCAGAGAAATCTCTCATTTACTCTCCTAGCCCAAACCACATCATTCCCAATTTGGAGATGAATAAGTAGTACATCGACCTATAGTCATATTTTAAACTTGGATGACCATAAGCATTTTTGCAAAATCTTCATAAAATAATCTTTACTCATAATGGCCTGGAAAAAAAAATACCATACTACTTCATTTACAAGAGAGAGTAAGAGTCATTAAAACTTATTCTAAAATGTGGTTTGCAAGATCTGGTTGTTGTAAACTCATAGCCATATTTGGACTTCCAAAATTTTCCAATGAAATGCTGAAGTTTAGAGAAAAATCCCTGTTGGATTTTTATTAGCCAATATTTTAAAAGTCCATTTACATGGACTTCCTACCATGCACATTCCCAGGTTCTATTTTTGATTCATTTGGGGAACTAAGCTAATGCTTTACTTTCCACAAGAATTTCAAGAACAGAAATCAATGGTGCTTTCCTCAAAACTAAATATATTAGCCCCATAGGTCTTAAAGCAGCTTCTCATTACTCAATGAGAATCTTAGGTGGATTGGAAGACTTTAAATTTGGCCAAACAAGCAGCATAAACCCTCACCTAGTCAAATGAAATTTGAAAGAGTTTGGGAATATTCTGGGTAGAGTTGGAAAGGGAGCAATTAAATTTTGTTGCCCAACTGTACTTCATTTGGGTCTCTTAGAATGGTCAGTTTAGTTTACTAAAATGTACAATTTAACGTGTAACTATGATGTCTTTAACTAAGTAGTCACAAAAAATGTGGCAAAAGTAAGTCACATTATAGTGAGTATACAAATGAGGTTAAAAGAGTACAGTGATTTTTCCCTTTTTTTTCCTGCTGAAAAAGTTCCATGTAAAAGAATCCCAGTGATGTTTTTATTTTGTTTTAAGTTTTATTGTAGAATTAACCTCCCTGTTTTGAAGCATAAAGGCATTCAAAATGCAACTACCACAGCTTTTTACCAGACTTTTCTTAGCCAAATGTTCCCCCATTTATCCAATGTGTTTTTCACTGTAAATGTGTCTGAAAGAAATGAGAATGTGTTTGAATGAAAACTAAATAACAAATAAATGCAAGGAGAAAAGATTTGTGTGGTTTGTCAAACACTAGGTCTCACATATACAAATTTCCTGGTATGTTTGACTGTAGCGTTTCTGTCTCCATGTGAACATCCTGCATTTTGTTAAATGAGAGATGGTATTTTTCTCTGTATAAAAGTAGGTAGTTGTGATTGTTTTTGCTGAAAGATTCTAGGGAGCCAGAGAAGAGAATTATGATAGACCAAAATGTGTATGAAGTAAACTGTCCTTATTTTCCATTGTTCTTTTGATGAGGATAAAATTATTAATATTAAAAATCTGTTAGCTTATCAAGAAAAAATGGGAATGATAAAAAGAAACAGAAGACCTGAGGGCCAGGAAAGATATTAGAGAAAGAGAAGGGAGAGTAAAAGGAATACACCGGCATAGGAAGGAGGAGGAAGGAGTAGAATTTGCTATTTTTCTTAAATGGGACACATAGGAAGAAGAAAAAAAAATGAAGGAAAGGAATTGGGGACAAACTATCAGATGAAGAGAGAGGGGTTACATGGTCTCACACACACACACACACACACACACACACACACACACACACACACACACACACAAAAACTCAACAGGGATACAATGTAGGATATTGGAGGTGGGGTATAGTTTAGGTGGGAGGGCAACACCAGGAAGGGAATTTCCTGAGGATGAAGGCAGAGGAATAAAAAAGCCTTTTCTGATCTTATTTTCTAGGGTCTTTCTGCTCCTTTTCCAGATGTTGAGTACTGTACCTTTTAAGGTTCTCAGGGGTAGCCGCAGACAGGAATTTTTAAACTTCATTGTGCCTTAGGGGTTGAGCTAGGGTGAACTGAACTTTGCAAGATCTTAACTCTGCTTTCGGCCTGGATCACACACAACTGTGAGCTTCACTTAGGTGGAATCCAGTAAACTTCTCTTCTAGATCCTGTCTGCCTTTTAAATTTAAATGATTCAATCTTGTAAAAAGAAATTGGCCAAGCCATAAATGAACTTATAAAGAAAAAAAACTGAGAATCAAGAGATTTACTGGTGAATGCTATCAAATATATGAAGAATAATTCACCACAATATTATATATATTACAAAAGAAAGGTGGATCTGAACAAATTCTTATGATATAAATATGGTCTTGAAACCTAAACCAGGGAGAGACAAAAATATACCACAGAAACAATCAAGAAAACTCGAAACCAATGAGGGACTCAAAAAAGGAAAGTCTCAGAAAAGTTGATTGCACACTTAAGATTCTCAAGAGAAGTGTGATCTCAGAACTAAAAATAAGAGAAAGAAAGAAAGAAAATAAGAGGAAGTTTAAGATAGAAGAAGGGAGGGAAGGAATTAGATACCCAAGAGACAAACCAAGGAGAATATAACTCAAAAACAGCTAAATGAAATCCCTCCCAAGAAAAACACTGTCTACAAGATTAATTAGAATTCAAAATGGAAATGATGTGAGTTTTAGTTTCAAATGATAATTATGAATAAAATGCATTGCAGTTAGGTCCTAAACATTGTGAATAATGAATCCCATTAAATGGCCATATTATTTGAATATCTATTTGCAGTTATAATTCTATGTAAAAAATGGTAATTGGTTCCAGCTCAGTAGACATATACAATGAAAAAAATTTTAAATGTTTTACTGTTTATTAATGTAATAACAGAAAAGAAAAAGAAAAATCTACTTTTGCCTATTATGAAGTAATAGTATAGGAAGAAAAATTTTAAAGTTAAAAAGGTTTTAGCATCTTACTTAAAGATATATCTAACAATGACAAAACTGTCCTTATTGTTTAGATTGAACTGTCTTCTTTCTTTAAATCTTCATGTATACTCTCGGTGAATGCTTTCATTCTTACATAACAAACCAAATATATAACTGGATGATCTGATGCATTATCTAATATTGGTAATGCTCTAAAAGTGATATCGTTCTGGAATGTTTTTCAACAGCTAGCTAAGGTAAAATAACTTGGAAACTAGCCCTTTTTTTTCATATTTTATTTTTAGTTCTAGATTCTCCTCATCCTCCCACCCCTTTCCCCCCAACTCTCATATATGTGTGATAAATCTGACTTCATACTTATTCATGAAGTCACACAAAACAAAATTTTGCATTAGCCTATCGTATCTTTTAGCAAACTATAGTTTTTTTCCTGATTATCTCTTTTAATTAGGCCTATTTTTGCTTTTGTTTTGTCAGATCATGATTGCTACCCTTGCCTTTTTAACTTCAGCTAAAGCATAATAGATTCTACTCCAGCTCCTTATTTTCACTGTTTATCATTCTATTTCAAAAATGTTTCTTGTAAATAACTGTTTTTGGATGCTAGTTTCTAATTCATTCTATCCTCTTCTGTTTTATGAGTGACTCAATCTTATTCACATTCAAAGTTAAGAATGCCAACTATATATTTCCCTCTATCCTATTCCCTTATACTAGCCTTCTCTTTTTCACCTTGTCCCCTTCCTGAAGAATCCGTTTTGCTTCTATGTTCCAGTTACTAGTCTTTTTCTTTTTCCCCTCCTACTTTCCTGTTGCATAAAATAAATTTCTATACTCAATTGTGTGTGCATGCATATTCTCCCCCTGCAGATGAAAGTGAAGTTCAAAGGTTGCCTACTCTTCCTCTAATTCACTTCATAATTTTCCCCATTTTTCTCCCCCACTTCTCTATTCCCAGTGCATTTCTTTTTCTCCCCTTCCCAGTCTTATATGAAATCATTCCAACATAAAAGAATCACAGTAATATCCTCTAGGTGGACTCCCTCTAACATCCCAATTAATCAATTTCTGAGGGGTTACATATACATGTATATTTTCCCATACAGGGATATGAACAGTCTGACCTTGTTTATGTTTCTCTTTTGTTTGAATATGAGATTTTTTTTTTATTCAGCTCTGGGCCTTTCCATCAGGAAATATCAAAAGTCCTCAATTTCATTAAATATCAACTTCCTTCCTTATAAGATTATACTCATTTTCCTGAGTAAATTATTCTTGGTTGTAATCCTAGAAATCTTTTGATTTCAATTTTGCCTCATCATAATATCTAGGCTCTTATTTATGTTGATGGATTGCAAAGAACCCAATGATTCTTAAACTATCTCTCCTCAATCTATTTTCCATTCAGTTGTTTACTTATGAGGTATTTCATATTTTTTCAGTCTTCTAACTTAGTTTTTCTCAAGGTATCATTAACTTCCACTTGGCCAATTCTAATTTTTAAGTAGTTACTCTCTTCAGTGAGATTTTGTACTTTTTTGCTATTTGGCTAATTCTAAGGTTTAAGATGTTACTTTCTTCAGCATTTTGTATACCATTTTTACTATTCACATAATTCCAATTTTTAGCTGTTTTCTTCAATTTTATCTCTTTAACCAAATTTAATCCTCTTTTAGTGCATTGTTCTCACTTCTTTTCCCAATTCATCCTTTTTGTCTTTGTTCTGTTAAGTCCAACTTTTCATGACCCCTTGGGCATCGCATGCCAAAGCAAGTCCTTCTATCCTCTAATATCTCTCAAAGTCCAAGTTCATGTTCTTTGCTTCCATGACATTATCTACTGCTGTTCCTTTCTCCTTTTGCCTTCAATCTTTTCCAATATCAGGATCTTTTCCAATGAGTCCGGTCTTCTCGTTATGTGGCCAAAGTATTTAAGCTTCAGTTTTAATATGTGTCCTCCTCCAGGAAGTAGTCTGAATTAATATTTTTAAGTACTGACCGATTTTATGTTCTTGCTATCCAAGACTTGTTCAAGTCTCTACTATAGTATTCATCAGTGTTAATTCTCATCTACTGCTCTTAGTTTTTAAAATAATTTTATTTTTACTTTTAAAAAATCTCTTTAACTTTTTAAAGGAATTATTGTTGGGCATCTTTTCAAACCACATTTTTCTTTGAGGCTTTGCTTATGAATACACACACACAAAACCTTACCTTCTGTTTTAGAATCAATACTAGGTATTGGTTCAAAAACAGAAGAGGGGTAAGGACTAGGCAACTGAGTTTAAGTGACTTATCCAGGGCCAAAGAGCTAGAAAGGGTTTCAGGCTAGAAAGGGTTTCAGGCTAGATTTGAACCCAGGACCCCCCCCATTTTCAAGGCCTGGTTCTTTATCTTAACTAGATGCCTAGTTGCCCCATATCTGTAGTTATTTTTAATTGACTTCTGTGTTTGTGTCTTGAGGTTACTAGGTTTTTCGTTTGTTTGCTTATTCATTTTCCTATAGTCTACTAATTAGTTTTGGACTTTATGTAAATGAGGAGCTTATTCTACTATAAGTACACAGAAAGAGCTAAAGATTAGAACTGAGTTCCTACTCTGTTCTTAGGCTTGGATTCAAATATCTATTTCTAGAATTTGTTTTTTTCCTTACATAGGTAAAATCCCCAGTCTCTTTTGAGTCCTACACCCTTCTCTCCCCTGGAATTGAGTAATGGCAACAGAGCTGTCGGATGTCACCCATTCCTGCTCCCAGTACTAATATAAGGTCTCTTAGAATCTCTTTTTACCCAGGTGTTCTGTCCTCTTACAAACCCTAAGAAATTAGGTATTCCCCACTGCTGCCACCACTATAATAGCCAACAGCAGCTTTTGCCTGATACCAAGCGGTTCTCTGTGTTCCTGGTCAGCTCCCACACCAGGGTCCACAGATTTCCCTGTCTTTCTTCCTATGCTTCCCTCAGTTAGAAAAATGACTCACGTTGACTTTTTGGGAGGATTTTATGTCTGGCACATTTTATAGGTCATTGTGAAGGAGGATATAAAGAGCTAAAGCAAAATTGTTAACTTTCAATCTATCCTCTTGATTCTCCCTCTGAAAACAATCCTTTAAAATCAGCTTTAGTCACTCACACTTTCTTATTTGAATGTCAAAAAACTGGATGTGATCAATGATTGTATCAGAGCTTGAGGATTTCAAAACTGATAAAAAGCAACAGATTTTCATTTCAAATCCTCTTCGGTATTACTTCCCAATACAAGTGTTAGGTGATCCTGAGATAGTTTAAATCCAGGGTGGTTTTTTCTTTCACAGAAGTCTAAGTTTTGAAATGCATCTTTTTCTAAAATGAACTTGCCTGATCCACATATTACTGATCAGCATTAGCCTCAAATATTTTCTTCAAAACATCAATAATATATTAAACAGCTGCATCTTGCCATGGTACTAGCTGCTTCTCTAGTAATTTTAACATTATATAACTAAACTCAATTTTGCAACGACGCTAACATGTGTAAATTTCTTCACTATTCACTTAATTTCCACTTCCTTTTACTGACTTAAACAAATCTGAACCTTTTAAATGAATGACTCTTCTATTAAGATGAGTGCATTCTTTTATAATCTTCAATCAATACTACTAAAAGATGTTCTATTTCTATCACTATAAAACTTCTATTCTTTATAATGGTTTGTAAACCACAAAAAGCTGATGCAACTTAGCCTTTCTCTTTTATTTCACTTGTCTGCTTTATAATGTTCTGTACTATAGATTTAGGCATTTTGATATCTCATTCTATTTTATAGTTATATTTTATAGACCATATTTATCCTGTTCAATTCCATCAAAATTTTGTCCTAACATAATAACAACACTTCATTTTTACATTAGCAGTATTTCCATCCAAAATATTATTATTTTTGTCTATTTTGCTTAATGCTTTAAAAAAAAAACACAACTTTTGTTAACATGGTATGCAGCAGAAAATGACATTGGCATAATAATGTCTAAAGTGCAGAGTGACAATACGATGACATGCTAGCTAGCATGATCATATAAATTGAATTTTAGCTTACACTAAATATTCCAATATCATTGTATAATTTGTGCTAATTTAAATTGTGCATTATTTGAACTTGCATTAAACATGACCTAGTTGTACAGGTAAAAATAAGAAATGACAGATAAGAAAACAAGCATGGAAGGAGAAATAAAAACTTAAACAAAGGAGATACAAAATCTTACCCAAGTAGCAGGCTCCCTAGTAATTAGAATGGAATAAATAGAAGTTAATGAGTCCAAGAGATTAACAAGAAATATTAAGACAAAGTTAAAAGATTTTTTAAAAAAGAAGAAAATGTGAAGTATTTTATATTTTTAAAAAATTGACCTTGAAAACTAATGAAAGATAATATAAGAATTATTTAATCACCAGAAATTCATGACAAAGAAAAATAAAATCTATATAGCATGCTTAAATAAATTCTAAAAGAAAACCACCCAGAAACATTAGAACAAGACAAAATGAAAATGTTAGCAACACTAATCATATCTTGAAACATCAAAATGAAAACTCTCAGGAATGTCAGTGCCAAATCCAGAGTTTTCAGAGGAAAGAAAAAGCAATACAAAAGTAGCCAGAAAGAAAGAGTTCAAATACCCAGGAATCACAATCAGGAACACACAAGATTTTGCAACTAGCACTATTAAGGAGTGGAAAGTAAGGAATAGGATGTTCCAAAAGACAAAAGACAGAGGTCTACAACCAAGAATAACTTACCCAGAAAAACTGAGTATAATCCTATAAGGGAAGAAATGGACCATCAATGAAAGACAGGACTTCCAAGCATTCCTGATGAAAATATTGGAGCTGAATAGGAACTCTGAAATACAAATATAGGAGTCAAGAGAAAAATAAATAAGTAAATATAAGTGAACATTCAGACAGAACTTTTTAAAAGGTTGAACCATTTACATTCTAACAAGGGCTGAGGGGGTGGATGATACAAAAGTCCTTTTAGAACTGACATCATGGGACATAGAAGGAGTCAAATGAGACAAAGAGCTTAGGAGTGGCTTTCTTATGTTTGGATATTAATAGAAAGACAGAGAAGATACATTAAGGAAGAATGGAGAACTTAATTATCTCACATAATTAGAGTACACAAGTTTCTAGAAGACTATGCAAACGTGGAAGGGGGCATTGGAGAGCAGGTACCACATGAACTTCACTTTCATGTGAACTAGACCAAACATACAGAGTTTGGCTTAGAAATATATTCAACCCAATAGGGATATTGGAGGGAAAGGAGAAAGGAGAGAATAACAGAGGGTAGATTCATGGAGGGATTAGCCATAAGCACAAAAAACTATACCCTTAGACAAAAAACAGAGGTTGATAAAGGTAGGAGAAGAGGTCAAAAGGAAACAAAGCCCAAGAACCTACAATACAGAGAAGAGCAAAGGGAAGAAAAAGAATGAAGACACTAGGAGAGGACCAACATGATCGACAAAATGAAGACTAGATGTTTTCTTAGATTCTCACAACCTCTCAAAGCTCTCCAAAATGGAAATTATGCATAAGAGATAAAGCAATCTCAGCTATCTCTATCATCTGAGGACATAAAGCTTTCAAAAAAATTGTAGAACCCAATGAACTAACAATATTATTCCCTCATATTTCATGTGCTCACTCAGTCTTCCCACTCAAGTGCTTGCAACAGAATTCAACTCTATATACAAACAAGTCCTACTTCCTTCTCAGTGTCTCAGAAATCCAAATAGTGGAAATTTGCTCAGGTTGTAAAAACAGCATGCAAGCACTCTGGGCCACACCATAGCTCAGCCACAATAGTGAGAAACAGAGAGGACTAGGATATGGAAGTCTATATAGAAAAGCATAATATTAGTTAAGGCCAGTTTTGCCCCTCTAGAAGTTATTTGGGGCTGGTTAGGTATGATTTGCCCACTCTGAGAAGAAGCTAAGATAATACTGAAGCCCAACTCCCATATAAACCACAGTAAAAAGGGAAGTATTAGAAAGTGGACAATATGAAACTCTGAGGGAGAAAAAGACTGAAATTACCAAAGATCTCAGGAGAAACAAAATTCAGTTAAACACTTTGAGCATAAGCAAATAAAAAAGGGAAGATATTAATAACAAAAGAGAAAATGGCCTCAATTATCAAATAAGAGAGGTCAGGCATCTATGAATACAAATACTGCAAGACAAAAGAAAATGAATTATCACCTGATGAGGAAGAAGACCCTGTTGGACTGAGGAAGAGCATTAAACCACCCTAGGAAGATTCTTGATTATTTAAAATAAAAGACTTTTGAAAGCAAAAGTTATGGCCCTGTATGGCAGAAATAACTGAAACAGAAAAACTTTCATTCATGTTGGCAAGCCGGAAAAAAATACACAGAAGTGAAGGACAATATAAAAGATGAGATGCAAAAGGCAACAATGTTCAAAGAAAAGTATGACTGAGCCAGCTAGGTGGCTCAATGGATAGAGAATCAGGTCTAGAGACACAAGATCTTGAATTCAAATCTAATGTCAGATACTTCCTAGCAGGGTGACCCTGGGCAATTCACTTAACCCCCATTGCCTAGCCCTTACCACTCTTCTGCCTTAGAACCAATACTCAGTATTGAGTCTAAGATAGACGATGAGAAGAAAAAGTAAAGAAATCATGATTCTCATACAAACAAAACTTATTGTTTTGGAAGATAGGATGTATGGAGATTATTTAATGATTACAGGGCTCCTAGAAGAATTTGACAAATGAAAATATCTGAGCACCCTTTTCTATGGTGGCAAAGAACTGGAAATTGAGGGGATGTCCATCAATTGAGGAATGGCTGAACAAACTGTGGTACATGTTGGTAATGGAATACTATTGTGCTATAAGAATTGATAAGCAAGATGAATTCAGAAAAAAGCTGGAAAGATCTACATGAATCGATGCAGAGCAAAATAGAGCCAAGAGAACATTGTATATAATAACAATAATATTGGATGATGATAATCTGTAAACATTTGGCTATTCTTGGCAATGCAACGATCAGGAACAATCCTGAAAGACTTATGATGGGGAATGCTATCCACCTCCAGAAAAAGAACTGTTGGAGTCGGCTTTCACATCAGTGTATCTTTGATTTTATTTTGGTCTTTTGGTTATGTATGAAAATAATCTGAGAACCATAATACAAAAGTAATAAAAGAAAATTGCCCAGAACTTCTGAACACAGAAAACAAAAAAAGAAAGAATTCATAGCTTACCACCCGAAAAAAACACTAACTGTTCCTTCTTTTCCCCTCCTCTACTTGGACAACTGACTTCTCCCTGGATTCCATTTAGTCCTAACTAAAGTCCTAACTTCTACAAATGCCTTCCTTAATGACTTTTAATACCAGGGCTTTCCCTCTTTTATTTCCTCTTTATCCTGTATTTAGCTTGCTTCGTATATATTTGTCTGCATCTTGTCTCCTGTGTGGATAGAATTTGCTCCCCAGGACTCTCTTACCCAGCATCCCATTTGCGTGCTCACGCTGCATGCATATGTACAGATGATAAAGTTTTGGTGTGATCCTGCCTCTCTTTTTCCTTAAATGCAGCTGCTATAGCTGGCTTTCGGCCAGGCAGGAGAATTTACACACGTGGTCTTACTTTAGTTAGAAAATTAGGTTTTGAACTTCTATTTCTTTTCTTTTATTTCTTCTACTTCAAGTGATTATTAATAAACTTTATAAAATTAATTCTTGGAGTTACTGATTTTAATGTAAATCTTACATTTTTGGCAACCAGCGAAGTTGGAAAAAGAACTAAAACTTTTTTTTAAGGAAACATTTGAGTAAAAATAGGGAATAAATCTCATTTTTTGAGTGAGAAACTTTTGTGTTGTGCCTCTGCTTGGCTAACACATTGTCTCATGGAATGTGCACTATTAATTTTTGATTTTTAAAAAAATTTCATTATTGTTTTTCCTTTTATGTGCAATAGGATATTTGACTTTTCTTTCCTCTCTTTATATTTTTGTATTTGAAGTACATGTAAACAGTATTTATGGTTTTTTTTATTTTGCACTAAAATAAGTTTACAATAATCCATTAGCCCTAATATTAATGCATACCCAAAAGCTTTAGACTGTAGAAACCTGCCATTGATTGTTAATATTATAGGACTTTAACTAATAATTGTGTCTGACTTCAATAGAAGGGATCACAAAAGAGCCATTGTAAACTGCCGAGAAACACAAGGTCAAGGAGACCAACCAATCCCAGTGGGATTGATGAGACTCTGTCAAGAAGCACAAAGTCATGGAGACCAATCAATGTGGGTGGAATTGATGAGAATTTATGCCAAGACAGAGGAATTGTTTTAGGGTTCGAGAAAGTGGCTGTTTTATGTCAGAAGCAGGAATTTCCCATACCAGATTCAGACAAAGTACCTCAGTTTGGCTGCCCTTTTGGCTCCCCTATCCCTGTGAGTGAAAGTAAAATCAAACCAGGGAATACTATTTTCCTTTTCCTTCAAAGTCTAGTCCCTTTTCTCTCTTTCATACTATGGCAATTTTCTGTCATCCTGGCTGCTAATTGGGTAAGTGTATATTGCTGCAATGGTCCTCCTCCAGGCTTGTGGGACATAAATCACTTTATTGGGTCCTGATTCTAGGACCTGTTATGGGCTTATTCTTGCTTACTCATATTTTTTTATACACAATTTGATTTTAATTTTTTCTTTTCTTCTATTTGTTTTTTTTATGTTTTTGACTTTCTTTTGACAATTGATTCATATACCTCATAACTCAGCTATGTATCCCAGGGTGATATCGGTGTTGGTCAACATCTTCCTCAGGGGGATTGTATAATTATCCTAATGGAAAAGTTTAAAATCTTTTGGAGAAATTTTTAGGATAAGAAACCCACTAATTCCCCAATCAAGAAAGTGAACTGTTTGGAGAAGATGCCATCAAGATGCCTGCAGAAATCACACACTGCATCAAAAGATCCAGAATGAACTTTGGGATGTAGTGAATTGAATGAACTGTGGGAGGGTTGAACGCATTTACTCTGAATTGAAACTCTTATGCCAAAGGGAATTGCCCTAACAATTGGCTTCCTGTCAATGCGCCCACCTAACATTTGTTTTGCTGTTTTTCTTTTATTTCCCTCTTATCCCCAAATTATTGTAATTTCCCTTTAGAAAGTACAATATTGTATGCACCTTTAGTAAGAGATCTCTAGAGATATAAGCTAGTTATGTGTAATGATTCATTGGGGAGATTAGGCATGTAAATCTGGGAGATTCTAACATGCTTGCCTTCCAATGGAAACACAGGGGAGATTGTGTGGATAGAATTTGCTCCCCAGGACTCTCTTACCCAGCATCCCATCTGTGTGCTCACACTGAGTGTGAACACTGCATGTGTATGAATAGAGGATAAAGTTTTGGTGTGACCTCATCTCTCTCTCTTTTTCCTTGAACGCAGCTGCTGAAGTTGGCTTTCAGTCAAGTAGGAGAATTTACACATGTGGTCTTACTTTAGTTAGAAAATTAGGTTTTGAACTTCTATTTCTTTTTTTTAATTTCTTCTATTTCTAGTGATTGTTAATAAACTTTATAAATAATTTTACTTGGAGTTATTAATATTAATTTAAATCTTACACACACACCCCCATTAGACTGTTAGATCCTTGAGGGCAGACTGTCTCTTTTTATATCCCCAATGCTTAGCACAATGGTAGAGTAGACAATTGACTGACTGAACAATTGGTTAAATTTAACATTTCCACTGACAAACATCCTGTAAGAGAGATCAGAAGGACCTTAAAATATAAAGGAAAATTTTAAAAGGAAAAAAGAAATGAAAATTAAAGAATAAAAAGACTATTCTTTATTAACCAGAAAATGCAAAAAACACGTGTTCTAAAGACCAAAGGTGACCTTTCAAAATCAAAAAAGACCCTTTTCAAATCTCAACCTAACTATAAATAGAAAAAAGATATACTTCAATAAAATGATGTTTTCAAAATGTGCCTAGAAAAGAAAATCAGATATGATGAAATTATTTGCTTCTCAAAGACCACAGACTACAAGAAATACAAAGACATCATCAAGAAATTTCTTTTTAAGTGCACACAAGGTGGGGCAAGAGTGAAAACAGACATCAAATAGAAGTTATGGTGAAGAAACAGGACTGAAACATCAAAGACTAAAACCTCTCAAACACCCTGTCTACAAATGGATTAATATTTTCTTGTAAGACTAAATTACAAAATAGGAGCATAAAAGAGGGGAAGAGAAGATAGGAGGGAATATGTGCTTTATTTTTTAAATAAGAAAAAAGCCAAATGCCAATAATTAAAAGGAAAATAATTCCAGCAGTCTCTCAAGAAGAAAAGAGCCTACAGGAGAGTGGAAGAGGAAGTATCGCTGATAAATAATACTCCAATGGGAGAAGAGAGATATTTTATAAAGGGAAATAGAGACCTTAAATTAGAAATTATCTTCAGAGTTGTTTTTTGTTTTTTTAATTAGAGATTCTTTTCATCCCACTTTGGGAGAAAAGGTAGAAGGGCATGGAACTGGGGAAATCAATTTTTGGGGCAAATGAAAAAAAAAATTACCAAGGGGAGGGAAAAGATCAATAACAAACTGCATAAAAATAGGCATAGGACAATTCCTACCAGAAAGTAGACTTAGGTACAAAAGAAAAGGAGGCTATGGGCAAGATCTACAAGGGAATAATAAAAACTGTTTCAAAGAAATAACTCAAAATAGGTAGCTTTAATTCTATCAGAAATATCGAGAAAATAAAATGGCCACGAATAAAAAAAATAATAGTCTAGAATACACAGAAAGGGACAATGAATAATGGAAATAAGGCAAAAAAATGTAATTCAGAAAAAAAGCACAGAAAATAAATATTTTAAAATTAATAAACAAAATAAGTTGAAAAAGAGAAAAGAGGATTTCACCTGACTGCTTGGGGGGAGGGGAGGCGGAATGGAGATTTAGGGACAAGAATAAAAGAAAAAAAAGAAATTAATAAGCAGGTCTAATTAGGAAGCTAAGTGGTGCCATGGATGGGGCACTGGGCCTGGAGGAGTCAAAAGGTCTTCAGTTCAAATCCAGCCTCACTTTTTGGGCAAGTCACAATTTCTGCCTCCGTTTCCTCAACTGTAAAATTACAATACTAATATTTACCTCAAAAAATTGTTTTGAGAAGCAAATGAAATATTTCTAAAAACATAATAGTTAAATGCCTGGCACATACAGTGAGTGCTTAATAACTGCTGGCTGATACCTTTCCCTTAAGCAAAACTCCAAAACTAGGGAAAGGGACAATAAACTGGAAATGGGCAGTGGCTAATGAGGGGAAGAGAATCAATGAAAATATGATTTCCTTAAAAAAAAGATTAAATGAAAATAATGAGAGAAAATATTGTTTTTACAGAGGAAGAGCGAGAAGGGAATTGTAATTTTAAGGATAAAAAAACTCATTAGAGACCAATGGAGGAAAATAGAAATCTAAGTGTCATAACTTTAAATAAACAATCCAATAAAATTAAAAAGACTGATAGGCTGGATAAAGAAGAAACCCTACAAGTTGCTGCTTACAATATTTTTAAAAGAGAATAAAACTAAAAAACTAGAAAATTTTTTACTATACATTGGATACATTTTTTAAAAGCTGGAGGTACAATCATACTATTAGGACAAAAACATTCAAAGCATAAGAAAAGAGCAAACAAAGGAATTAAATTACACTGAAAGGAGTTGTAGACAATAAATCAACATCAATATTAAACTTCTATGTTCCGAATGCTCCAACAATCTAAATGCATAAAGAAAACATTAACTGAATTACAAGAAGCCATACATAGTAGCACAATTACTTCATAGAAGTTATCAATGTCCTTTTCTCAATTTTATATAAGTCAAACAGAAAGACAAACATCATTGACAAATTAGAAACTAGAACTAAAAGATTTAGTTTCTTTGAAATAAGACTGTTGAAGAATATACATATTTCTCAACACATGGAACTTTTCAAAAATTGAGTATGTATTAGGGCACACCACTGCAAACAAATGTAAAAAGGCAGAAATAATGAATACATTCTTTATAGACATAATACAATATAAATAATAATCAGTTCAAGGACAACAAACAAAAGACAAAGACCCAAATGAGGACTTTAACAATGAAATCCTAATAACGGCTGAATCAAAGAACAATCAGAGAAATAGTTAACTATGTGAACGAAAATTATAATGATGAAACAACATACCAAAATTTCTGGGATGCAGCTAAAGCAGTCCTCAGGGGGTAAATCATATCCCTACAAACACATATCAACAAAATAGAAAAAGAGAAGATTAATAAACTGAATACATATTTTTAAAAATAGAAAGTCAACAAAATAAGCATAAAAGAAGATTTGAAAATTAGAGAAATGGATAAAAGTGGAAACCAAAGACTGTAGAAACAATAATATAAGATCAATAAAATTAACAAGCTTTTAGCCAATCTGATTTAAAAGGCAGAAAATAAAAACAAAATAGCAAATAAACAAGATAAAATCTCAAATAAGTAAATAAAAATAACCAGAACTGTTGTTCAGTTATATGCTAACAAAACTGAAAACAAAAAGAAACGCAGAATTACCTTCAAAAATATAAAATATCCAAAACTAAGAGAAGACCAAATAGAGATCTTAAAATAACCTAATTTCATAAAAGATAACACATATAGCTGTAAAGAAACTGCCAAAGGAGAGAGGAAAAAGAAAAATAATAATCCTGGTCCTGATGTATTCACAGGAGAATCCTATTAAATTTTTTAAAAAAGCACTCATACAAATTATTCTCAAAAATTGAGAATGCAAGCATCCTACCAGATTTGTTTCATAGGACAAAATATTACCAATAACTAAAATAGGGAAGAACAGAGCACAGGAAAACTACAAACCAATATCATTAATGAATACTGATTTTAAATTTTTCAATAAAAACCTGTCAAACAGACTACAGTGATTCAGCTAAGAAATCATTCATTATGACTTGAATACATTGAATTATTCTGTGGATGCAAAGAGGTTCAACAACAGGAAAACGATATAATTAAACATATTAAAAACAAAAACATCCAAAGCCACATGGTTATTTAATAGATTTAAGAAAAGCCTGTGACAAGGTACAATACTCATATATGCTAAAAACCTGACAAAATATACACAATGAAAGAAGTTTATTAATATCATAAAAACTATTTAAAATTAAAAGCAAGCATTATATGTCACAATGATACATTAGAATCTTTCTCCAATAAAAAAAAGGAATAACACAAGTATGCCCAGCCAACTCTCTCTCTATTAAGATATGACATAGTCCTGAATGCTAAAATAGCAATGAGAAAGAAAAAAGTATGAAAATAGGTAAAGAGAAAAAAAATGCATACATATATATGCAGTTTACTTGGAAAAGTCCTAATGATCATGAGACAACTAACCAATTTAAACAAATTTTGAAACAATCATAGAAACAGTTAATTATGTAAATTTTAAAAAGTTAAAAAAGCAATTTAAGCAAAGTTGCATAGTAAAAAATAAACCCTCAAAAATTGACTGCATTTCTATATAATAACAATAAAATCCAAGGCCAAAAATAAAACAGATATCACATTCCAAATAACTACCAAGTGTCTTGAGGATGAGTCTACTAATGTACCGAAAACACTTGTGTAGATTAAATTACAAAGTACTCTTTTAAAAATTTAAAAACTGAAAGAATATTTAGTGTTCATGGCTAAGCCAAGACAAAATAATAAAAATGGCAAGATTACTAAAGTTAATTTACACTTTTAGTACTATGCCAATCCAATTATCAATAGGATACTTTATGGAAATTTATAAAATAATAAAATTCATTTGTAAAAATAAAAAAATCTAGAATATTAAGGGAAGTGGAAAAAGGTATAGAAGAAGAGAGAATAGTAACTTCTAGAGCTCAAACTGTATTATAAAGCAACATTCATCAAAACCATTTGCTACTGGTTAAAAAATAGAGAAATAAGATAATAGGACAATAACCCAGTTCCTGATAAACCAGATACATAAAATTACTTAGGAATGAACTCCCAATTTGATAAAAACAAAAACAAAAACCTGTTAAGAACTAGAAATAGTCTGGCAAAAACTATGCTTAGATTAATACCTATACTGATCAATAAATACGTTCTAAAGGGATATGACTTTAATATTAAAGATATTTTTAAAACGAGAAAAGAATCAGATAATATGCCTCTCACAGCTATAGGTGGAGATTCATTTATTTGTGACCAAAGAGTACCAACAAAATTATTGCACCTGTCAAACGAAAAAAATATCTTTGTGCTATATTTCTGATAAAGGTTTTGTATCACAGGTATGCAAACAACTAACATATATATCAGACCAAATGCCACTCTCCTCAACTGACATGTGGTCAATGGATATGCAGTTTTCAGATGTGAAGTTTCAAATTATTAACCACCATATAGAAGAATGCTCTAAATCCTAACAACTCCCATAATTTCATCTTATACCTTACAAACTGACAAAGATGACAACAAAAAGGAATAGTGAATATTGGAAGGGTTGTAGGATAATGGGCAACACTGGTGCACTGAAATGGAGTTGTCAATCAGCAGGACCATTTTGAAAAGCAAATTGGTATTATGCAAATAAAGTGACTAAATGCCCATTATTCTCTGGAAACAGAGATTCCATTACTGGATTTATTATTTTAAGGAGGCCACTGATAAAAAAAAAATCTCCCTCTATACTAAAATATGTATAGGAGCATTTTTTGTGATAACAAAAAGAATTGGAAATAATGTAAATATCTGTCAAATGGAGTATGACTAAACAAATTATGATATGTGAATGTAAAGAAATATTCATATGTTGCAAGAAATAATTAATATGATTAATACAAAGAAGTATGGAAAGAATTATATCAAATAATTCAGAATGGAGTAAGCAAAGACAAAAACTATGTAATTTTACCACAGCAATGTAAACAGAAACATAAAAAAGTCAAAAGTGAATGATGAAAAATTATTAATAATCATTTCCTTAAAGAGAAATTATAAAACACTCTCAACCTCACCCCTTTGCAGATATAGCCCAAAGTATTATACGTTGAAACTCTTTTCAGACTTTTTTGATATATTAATATGTTACACTTATTTTTTTCCATTTTTTTTTTTAGTCTTTAAAAATGACTTGCTATATTGGTATGCTTCTGTGGGGGAAAGGGACGAACATTGAGGATGGTGACAAAAACAAAATACACAAATAAAATTTATTTTAAAAATAAGAAAGAATAGAATGGTGATAGTTAATTATTATAATTATGAATGTGAATGAGATAAACTCGCCTATAAAAAGGAAGAGGACAGCAGAATGGATAATAAAAAGTTTATTTAAAAGAAATAATTTGAAATATAAAAACTTATATGAGGATTAAAATAAGGGGTTAAAGCAAAATCTACTATGCCTCAGCTAAACTCACAAAAGGGAGAGTAGCCATTATGGTTTCAAAGAAAGCAACATCCAAAATAAATCTAATTAAGAGATACATTGGGAAGCGACATTTTTATAGAAAAGTATAACAGGCAGTGAATATTAATATCAATATTTATTTGCATAATCAAAATGCCTTACCATCTAAAAAATTAGTGGAAAAGTGTTAAATTGAGTAATAAACAGTAAAAATTTAAGTCAGGAATATAAAAATATGCCTCTCAGAATTAGAAAAATCTAACTAAAATATAACCAAGGAGAAAAACTAGAATAAAATTTTAATAGTTAGATATTAAGTCCTCCAGTACTTACTGAATAGGCATAAAAAAATGGCATACATATTTCTCAATCAGTTCAAATCTACGTTTTCCTCTTTTCTCCAGGCCCTTCATTCATTAACCTATTTTTGATCTAACACAACCAACCCCCCCAGCCTGGAATTACTCTCACCATTTATTTCTTCAATTCTACTTACTTTGGAGGAGATAATAAACTTGTGCTGATTAGGTCCATTATGAATTTGCTACATAATCTCAAATGGACCCTTACCAGGATAAGGCAATTCTTTTACATTTTTTCAATTAACTATTCTATTTACCACAGTGGCTTTTGCAAACCTACCCTCTTAGCTGAGAACCTTACTTGTCTCTCATATGTGCCAGGAAAAAATTAAGCCATTCAAAAAGAGCTGTTAAATGATCTTCTAAAGGTCAAGTCTGATCATGTTACCCAACTTCTCAAAAAAACCTAAAGCCTCCCAAGACCAGGTCAAGGATAAAATTCCTTATTTGGCATTCAAAGCCATTCATAATCCTGGCTCTTTTCTAACTTTCTAATCTTCTTACATCTTAAGACACTCTGCTCTCCTCCACACCCCACTCCATTATATTTTTTGATAATAACATTGCCTTAATTGCTGTTCCTCAAACAAGAAATTCCACAACCTAACTCTGGGCATTTTCATTGGCTGTCCCTAATGTCTGGAATGTTGTTCCTCTTAATTTCTACTTCCTACCTTATTTCAAGTTCCAGCTAAAATCTCATTTTCTATAAAGAGCACTTCCTAATCCTTATTAATGCTGGTCCTTTCTCTTTCAATTAACATGTCAATTAACACTTATTAAGCACCTATTATATGCCATGCACTGTGCTAAAGAACTGGGAATATGAAATGAGACAAAAGACAGTACACACACACACACACACACACACACACACACACACACACACACACACACACATAGGTAAAGCCACTAACAACAGTCCAGGAATGAGGTGATGAAGGTCTGCATTAAAATAAAGCCAGTGTCAGAAAAGGGGGCAAATTTGAAAGATGCAGCAGTAAAACCAACAGGTCTTGGCAAAAAACTGATTGTAGACGTAGTAAGAGTTACTGAAGAGGATGACACCTAAAGTTGTGACTTTGAGGAATTGGGTGGATGGTGTTGTCCTCTACAGCAGTAGTTATCAAATTCAAATACAAAAGGATTCTTTTGCTGGTTGACTACTGATTTAGAAAAGAACACATTAATGTTATTTATTTTGCTAAACATTTCCCAATTATATTTTAATCTGGTTATAGCAGCAATCCTCTAATACATTTGCTCTTCAATAAAAGGAAAGTTGAGGGGGAGAGGACTTGGGGGGAAAAGATATGGAGTTCCTTTTTGAACAAGTTGAATTTAAGATGTTTAACGGACATATTTATAGGGGAAACTAAGTGGCTCAGTGGATAGAACACTGAGCTTGAAATCAGAAAGACTTATTTTCATGAGTCTAAATCTGGCCTCAGACACTTTATAACTTGGGTGACCCTGGGCAAGTCACTTAATCCTGTCTCAGTTTCCTCATCTGTAAAATGAGCTAGAGAAGAAAATGGTAAACCCACATCAGTATCTCTGCCAAGAAAGCCCCAAATGGAGTTGCAAAGAATCATACATGAAGTGATTTAACAACAACAAAAGTAGAGGAAGAGTGAAGTAGAGGCAATGGGGAACAAGGAATATTCTGACTCTATCTCCAAGAGATTAAAAACAGGTACAACCAGATTTCAGTGAGGGCCAGAAAATGGAAGAAGCATGAAAGAAATATAAAATGAAGGACATTTTAAAATTAGAATGAGAGCTCCTGAGGGCAAGAAGACACAGAATGAAACAATGGAAAAGCTGGTTGATTATTGTCCTCCATACTCAAAGAAAACTAAAATGGCATCATGATGTATGGATAGTATGTCCAATTTTGGCTGACCAGACTAAGAGAAGTTCAAAAGTCCACAAGTCAGGCACGAATAGCCCATGTAAGCATTTGAGATGGAGATGTATCCAAAGGTATACATTTCATATTTCCTTTGAGCTACTGTAATTCTGCTTCACTCATAGAGCAAAGCACCTTCTTTGAGCTGGCATGCCATGCTCAGTGGTCCTGGGCCAGTATCTTCTCTGATTCATTATGAATATCAAAATTCTTGAGTCCTTTAGAATGACATTGTAGTACTTCTTCTGAGAGTACTTGCCATACAACAGTTCTTTGTAAGTCTTTTTAGGTAAACATGCATTTGTTGTTTGGCCAACATGGCCCGCCTACTGGATGGAGTTGCAGTCTTTGCAGTAGAATTTGAGTGCCTAGAATCAAGGCCAGATACCAAACTGATGGTAAATTACTTTACTTGAAAAAGCTACAAAAGCCAAGCCTAAAAAGTAGAGGGACAAGTTGCATGATTTTTTGTTTGAAAATGATTGTGCACTCACTGCAGGTCCTGAGACTAAGACACAACAGAACATGGATTGATTCTCTGCCCCTTGTGCTAATTTTGGCCTGACGATACCAAGGAAAGAAGTTCTCCACTAGCCAGAACCACACCATTCATATGTGGAACCAATGGTTACAGCAAATGGAGAAACTGTGAATGCTGTGGATAAATTTACTTATGTTGGCAGTTTACTTGCCAGAAATGTTCACAAAGATGATGAGGATGGTGGACATAATGCCAGAGTTAGCTCAATATCTAGGAAGCTCCAAAAGAAAATGTGGGAGAGAAGAGTGTATTAGGCTGCCTACAAACTGAAAGTCTATAGAGCCACTGTGCTGACCTCATTATTATATGCCTGTGAAACCTAAACAGTATACCAGAACCATACCAGGAAATTGAATTTCTACTTGAATCGTTTTAGGAAGATTCTGAAAATTGTATGGCAAGATAAGATACTGGACACTAAAGTCCTTTCTTGAGATTTACTGGGAAAGTAGTTCTGAGGTCAATGGGGATGAAAGAACAGATAACAGGAGATAGAGAGAGGTATTTACTTGTTTTTAAGTCTGGGATTCAGTATTATAGGGATGGGAAGAGAGTCCAAGTGGGCATCAGGTAAAAGTAGATGAGTAGAATGCTTTCCCTCAAGGACTCGTGGTCTTCTATTCCTGCAAAAATGCAACATTTTGGTGTGGGTACCGAGCAAAAATACAGGCCCTCTATATCAAGAGCTGTGGAAGTCTTCTATGTAACTTGTGCCAATCTCAGAAAAGGGTGAATGTGCTCTCAATGTCAGGTGTAGTGGTAACAGGTACTGGTCTGATTTAGCTCTAAATTCTATAATTCTAAGCTTTCACAGAAATGCAGGGGTATCTATATCTATAAAGGTCACAGAATGATATGTATAGGGTATGTTTCTGCCAAACATGATCTCTCTGTATTTACATGTTCTAGATTATTTTGCTAAAATCATTAGTATTATTATCTTTAAACAGTATAGACTGTTTTACCTAATTTCCCCATATTTAACATTTTGTGTTTTACATTTTAAACACATTTTTACTTATTATCATTTATTATTATGCTTTTAAAATTATCACTGTACTTTCCCAATTCCTCTCCCAATAGAATTCTCTTTTATAACAAAGTTAAGCAAGACAGATAACAATGATCATGCCTGACAGCCTATACATCACTTCATATCACCTCTCTACTTCACCTCTCTTTATAGCTAGAGGAAGATATGGTTTATAATACTCCAGACTGTTCAATGCACTAACCTCAGTCTTCATGTTAAATTACGAGTTGCTTTTCTTATTATACATGCTAATTTCATAAGTGTTCTTAAAAAATACATTTTGCTCCAAATAAGCACTTCCAATTCTACCTCTGATGCTTGCTAATTTGAGTGGCTTTCAACAATTCAGCTGATCTCCCCAAGGTTCATTTATTATTAAAATGTACTCATTTAGGACACAGTAATTATTCTATTATATAATACATTAGAATTTGTTTGGTCATTTCCAATGATGGGAATCCCCTTTGTTTCTAGTTTTTTGCTATTTCATAGTTCCAGATGAGGGGGAGGGAGGGAATTTTTCTTCTGTCTTTAACTCTATCCCTACCTTCTGGTCATATAGATGTAAATATCCATCAGATGACATAGCTGGGTCAAAAGGTAAGCATAGTTTAGTCACTTTTCCATTATAATTATAGTGTTTTCCATAATGGTTCAACCAATTCACTGTTTCAGGAGTATATTAGTGGGTGCCTCTTCCCACAAGCCCTCTAATACTGATTGTTTACAACTTATGTGAAATAAAACTTGAGCTTAATATGCATTTCTCTTAATATTTTATAGCATGTTTCCATATGGTCGTTGATCATTTGCAATTCATGTAGAAATTGCTTAGTCTGTTTGTTTTTCCTATCATTTGACCACTTATCTATTAGGAAATGGTCTTGGTCATATAGATACCCCATATGTCATATTACTTTCCTATTGTATAATTGTCATAAATTCAAGATTTAAAATTTTTTTCTTGTTTGAGAATAATTTCAGCAAAAGAAGCTCACTAACTCCCTGAATCGAGAAAGTGAACTGTTTGGGGAAGGTGCCATGGGGAAGCCTATAGAAACTATACACTGCATCAAGAGATCCAGAGTAAACTTTGGGATGTAATGAATTGAACTGAAGGGGGTTGAATGCATTTATTTTGAGTGTAAACTTTTATACCAAAGGGGATTGCCCCCTAATTGGCTTTTTTTCAATGTGCCTACCAATCATTGGTTTTCTTTTTCTCTTTTATTTCTCTTATATCTCCAATTGTTGTAATTTCCCATTAGATAGTGCAATATTGTATGTACCTTTTGTAAGAGATATATAATAAGCTAGTTATTTGTAATGATTCATTGGGGAGACTAGGCATGTAAATCTAGATTTCAACATATGCTCATCTCCTAATAGAATCACTGGGGGGATTGTATAGATAGAATCCACTCCCCAGACTTGTCACTCCCTAAATTTGTCCTACCCAGCATTCCATTTTGCATGCATACATTGTGGGATGTAGGGGCATGGAAGATAAAAGGTGTAGGGCAGAGTTTCTCTCCAGGGCTTTGCAGCTTGGCAGGCTTTGGATTTTGCCTTGGGTTATTTTTTCTAGATTTTAAGTGAGATTTTCTGTCCCCTTCCTACATTCCCCCCCCCCATATCTTCATTTTTTTAATTAAAATTACACTGTTAAGAGCTACTAACAGACTCCTGACTTGAGAGTTAATTTTATAACAGTGACCACAGTATTTTAATATTACATTTAATAATTTTACTTTCATTTATTACACTACGTAACAATGTATGAATATAAACTTTTCCCCAATCAATAGTTCCTCTTCTTACATTTATGAAAAAGCCTCTTAGCTTTATATGCTGAAAATGTTCTAGTTTTATCTTTTGTGACCTCTATCCCATACTTGGTTAGGAAGTATTCCCAAACTATAAATCTAAAAAAATCTTTCTGTTCTTCTCTAGTTTTTACCTTATGTAGTCATTTAGGTAAAGATAATTTATACATTTGGACCTTACTTTAGTATAGAAAAGTGATAGTGAACCTTTTAGAGGAGCAGGTCATATGAGAAATTTCCTCAGGCGTGGGGGAGGGGAACAGCCCGGCCCTAGGTCCCTCTGGCTTTGTAGTAATGAACTCTGACAAACTCTATGTTGGGGTGATGGTGTGCATGCCCACAGAGAGGGCTCTGAGTGTCCCTTCTGGCATGCATGCCATAATTTTACCACCATGGGTATAGACAGTTCTCACTTTATGTAAGTGGACCATGCCATATGCAAATTTGCCCCCAGGAATGTGGAGAATTAAGGGAGGGAGGGAGAGAGGCAGGAGATGGTTGAAGGCTGTGTGAGGTCAGGGACAAAGAACTAAGAGCAAGAGGACAAACGTGCTGAAAAGGCCCCTGGTCAGAATCAAGAGAAAGAACACACAAGGGCAGACATACAAGGGAATTGAAAGGCAAATTCCTTCTTTGGACCTTTTTACCTTGATTAATGAGGCAAAACTCAGGACAAAGAGAATTAAAAGGAGTTTATTAAAAGTACATCATGGTAGCAACATACCAACTGGTTGATCACTGGGAATCAACAAGGTTTCAAGGTGGGCCAGCTTTTTATAAGACAATTTGGATAGGTCCACACCATCAAAAGAGATTAGGCCATGTGGACAGATATAACAATTTCTAGGCATAAACAGGCAGTGGGAGGGTGGTAACTTGACTGCATGACAAATATCAGAGAATGCTAAGCTAGGCTGAGTGACAGGAACAGCTCACCCCAAAACTGACTGACAAACAAGTCTTGGAACACTGGGACACTAAGTGGACAGAACTTTGAATAATTCCTCCATTTGGTGCTAATCTACGCTGGAGGTGAGGGGAGGCCACAGAGTACTGTATTGAAGAGTAAAGTTAACATAGGTGTTTTTGAATGCAGATTTCTTTCAGAATAATATCTGTATAAAATGTAAAGTAAGTTGTCCAAGCCTAATTTCTACCAAATTGCTTTCTAGCTTTCCCAACAGTTCTTAACAAAGGGGAGTTATTCTCCCAGGGTTTGGGTTATTATATAAAATTCCTTAAGGGTTTTGTTTAACTAGAATGTTTCAGTATCTACTTTTCTAATTTTTTAAACAATTACTAGTTTAAATCACTGCTTTACAATATAATCTGAAATTTGATATTGCTAAGCCCCCTCCATTTTAAATTTTGTATCCCCAGAACCTAGTACATAATGGACAAGGTACATTTTAGCCCACATTTAATATATGATTAATTAATAAGATATGATATGGGCAGCTAAGTATCACAGTGGATAGAAAGCCAGGCCTGAAGTCAAAGAGGACCTGGGTTTAAATCTGGTCTTGGACACTTCCTAGTGGCATACCCTGGGTAACTCACTTAACCTCCATTGCCTAGCCCTTACCTCTCCTCTATATCAGTACTGATTCTAAGACAGAGGATAAGGGTTAAAAAAAACAAAGAAAGAAGTAAATATATTTGTATATATATATTTTTTTTATATGTAATTTAAACAATTCTAATTGGACCTATTCAAGCAAGCCAGAAAAAAATGGAAAAAATAGGCACTAACATATATTATCATCATTTTATAAGTTCACCCTATGTAAATCAGCCAATAAAAAAAGTCCATAGCACCCTGCAAAGGTAATATGGATTTAAAATATAAAGTCCCCTATAAAAATCTTATAAAGGAAAACTCACAAGATTCCAAGTAGTCTCTCTTCATAAAACAGTGAAAAGAAGTGGAGAAAAAAGTTTAAAGCTTACCAAGGAACGGCACTATTGTGCTACTCTCAGCTGATTTGGGACAATCCTGAAAGACTTATGACAGAGAATGCTATCCACTTCCAGAGAAAGAACTGCTGGAAGTGTATTTATGGTTTTATTTTGGGGTTTTGGTTCCGTATGACTTTGCTTTTACAACAATGACCAATACAGAAATGTTTTGCATAACAATAAAATTTTTTTCTTAAAGAACGCCAAGGGGACATGATCAAACCATATCATTTTAATAACTTTAAATAACTGGAATCTGATCAATTTGATGAAAAATTGGGAGGGGAGAAGTGAAGTATTAATTATGGAAGATATCAAAGTCTTCAAAAAAATCTTTGCAGAGTGTTTCTCTGATAAAGGTTTCATATCCAAGATATAAAAGATATTGATTAAAATATAAAGGACTTTAAAAACCCTTTCCCAGTAGACAAATAGTCAAAGGATATGATAGCTTTCAAGGGAAGAAATTCAAGCTACTTAATATACGAAAAAATTTTCCTACTGAGTAATAATTAAGAGAAATGTAAATTAAAACAACTGAGCTTCTATATCAGTGATGGGCAACCTTTTGAGCTTCGTGTGTCAAAAAAATTATGGCATTACACCATAAGAAATGAGGAAATGGACAATTTTAAGAAAATTAGAACTAATGCAGAATGAAGTGAGCCAAACAATTTATACAGTCACTACAAGATGATAAAGAAAAACTGAAAGACTGATCAATGTAATGACAAACTACAATTTTAGATGAAGCGTAATACTCACCACTTTTGCTAGAGATGATGACTTAGTATGCAGAATAAAACAAATAATATTCTGGACATGGTTAATGCAGAAATTAGTTTCATTTGACTACACATATTTGTTAAGAAGTTTTTCTTTTTTTTTTTACTGAACTCATTATTTTTCTCCCCATAACTCACTTTCCCTCTGATCTTCCTTATTACTGTACTGTGTAGAGTACTAGGGACCTTCCCAGTCATCTTAGGTCAATGATGGCAAACCTATGGCATGGGTGCCAAAGATGGCACTAAGAGTGCTCTCTGTGGGCATGCAGCTGTTCCCCTAACCCAGCAGAGTTAATTAGTAGAAAGGCTGAGGGACTTGGCTACAGCTGCTCCCCTCCAAAGGACATTTCTTCACATCCCCCGCTCCTCTCTGCCCAGCAGCCAATGGGAGTGCGGGGGTGGGGGGGCAGGGGAGAAGGTGGGCAGCTCACAGGCAATAGAGCTGGAGTGGAGCAGAGGCCACTCCCCTCCCCTTTTTCTCTACTCTGGCTGAAGACATTTCTCACTTCACCTGTCCCTCCAGCAGTCCAATGGAAGCACTTTCTCCCTCTCCTGTGTGGGGTAAAGAGGGTGGGGTATTTATGCCTAGTGCTCTATGTGAAGGAAGGGCATGGCATTCCCATCTCTAAAAGGTCTGCCATCACTGCCTTAGGTGATAACCTAGGTGTCAAAGACCCCTTAGTTTCTCACCTTTAAAATACAGGAACTGCAATAACTTCATTCAGCAGCCTTCTGATTATATCAAAGACATAAAAGGGAATTGCGTGTCACTTTTCCTGGAGGAAATAAGCATGTATGGTTTCCAAATGGACTTTAAGCTCCCAGAGAGCAGTCCCTATTTACTATATATACCTAGCACACAGTACCAACCACACAGTGGGTGCTTAATAAATATGTGATGACTGAAACAAATTTAACATCAATAATCCCAATCAAAGGATCATACTAAAAGCTCTGGATCTAAATGAGTACTGCAAAAGTTCTGTCTTCTCTGCCCTTCCATAGATCCATTCAGAGTTAGACATACCCACACAGAGGAAACTATGTTCCTGCCTCATCATCTCAATTTCCAGCTTGTATAACCTGTGTGGGGAACAGAGGGCTTGACTAGGGAAAGGGTTAGAGAGGCAAATGGAGTGTAGGGAGAAAGAAACAATGAATGCATTGATAACTATGATCCTAGTAAAACTATCTCAGCTAAGGACTTGGGGGGGAGGGGGGAGAGGAGAAAGGCACAGGCACTACTACCTATCCAAGGCTCAGTTCCCCTATCCAGAACCAAGATAACCATCTAAGTGTTCTAGGCTACTATTGCTTAAGGAGATAAGGCTAAGAAGCTATTATGAGCCAGGCTAATTTTATGCCTTACTCTAGGTTAATGACAGTAAGGGAGCTCAATGGATGTTTTTAAGTCTCTACTCATAACTCAGACCCTGCACTGAGGAATGAGGACAATTCCAGCAACTGTGTATTGAAGAGAAATTCAAAAACAACAGTAGAAGCACTTTAATCAACTATACAAAAATGACAAGCTATAGTCATAATGAACAAAAGAAAATTCCTAATAGAATGAAGAAATACATTGGGATTATAAGAAATTTAATTCCAAAAGAAGAAAAAAAAATCTTCAATAATTACAAATAGAACACAGCACCACCCCTCCAAAAAAAAAAGAAATGGCTTCAAACTCTTTAAGAGTGATAGGAAGAGAGGGCAACTGGGTTGCTCAGTGGATTGAGACTCAAGCCTAGAGATGGAGGTCCTGGGTTCAAATTTAGCCTCAGATACTTCCTTACTGTGTGACCATCACTTAACCCCCACTGCCTAGCTCTTACTGCTCTTCTTCCTTGGAATTACTACATAGTATTGAGTCTAAGACAGAAGGAAGGTAAGGATTTTAAAAAAGAGTGATAGGAAGAAACAAAGGAGAAGTGTTAGCAAGGGATAAAAGAATGAAATTAAGAGTTCTCTAGAATGACAATAAGCAACTTGGAAGAGAAGTTGGAAAATTTTACACAAGTGAAGGAAATCCTAAAAAAAAATTGTTAATATTATACAATATATAAAATGAATTATTTCCCATTAAAAATAACCCACAAAATAGGACTGAGCATTTAAGAATCATTCATTGGGCTCTTTAAAAATTCTGACAAAACAAAAAAACCTAGAAAGACTGCCCAGAAATATTAAAATAAGAGGGCAAAGTACAAATAAATTCTTGAAATGACCTTAAAAAAAAACAACAACCCATAATAGCTTCTTAGCCATATCTTCTTAAGCAATAGTAGTCTAGAACACTCAGATAGATATATTAGATCTGGATAGGGGAACTGAGCCTTGGGTAGGAGAACCTATGTAATCTTTTAACACATTCAGAAATGTGATGGCCAAATTCCAAATCTTCCAGATGAAAGTGAAAATATTCAGGCCCAGAAATTGTCAAGTACCAAAGAACTATTTTCAGAATCACACAATATTAAGCAACAAATATGAGGAAAGGAAAACTTAGAATATAATACCAAAATGCATAAGAAAATAACCTCCAACTAAAAATAATTTATCCTGCAAAATTGAATATAATCCTATAGGAGAAAAGATGGGTCTTTAATAGGATCCATCTGTTACTAGCACCCGTACAGAAAAGAGGAGCTATACAGAATATTTTAAAATGGAAGAAATAAGAGAAACTAGAAAGCTAAACAAAGTTTGAGCAATTTAAATAAACTAACTGATTAAGTACTTATAATCTAACTAAAGTGAAGACAATTGTCCCCTTCAGAATTCAACCATCTTACCTTCAATGTGCAAATAGTTGAAGAAACTTGAGGCTTAAGTATATGTGTTTTTAAAGAGAGGCGGGGGG
>NC_058134.1:210302390-210406292 GCF_016433145.1 Gracilinanus agilis | reverse complement strand
GGGGGGGGGGGGGGGGGGGGGGGGGGGGGGGGGGGAGAGCAGAAAGTACTAAATTCTATAGAAGGAATCAGGAGAAAGGAAATAATTTCTCATAATTTGGGTACAACAAGGAAGATGATACAAATGTGAAGATATGGAAAGCAAGAATCTCATGAACTTGGGGCAGGAAAGGAAAGGCTGAGGAGAAAAAAAGAATATGTAAGAATATAATAAACAAGAAATTAGACAAGTACAAGGAAAGGAAAGAGGGGTTTTTTAAAAGGGTAGAACAGTTGAGGGAGGAAATAATCACAAAGGTCTTTGTTTATTGATTATATTAAAGAAAATATTATTTTCTATATGAACTGGACAAGATATAGCTAAGGTTCCCTTCAACCCTTAAATTTTGTGCTTCTATGAAAATAAACCAATATCAAAATAAAAAAAGGAGATTTAAAAGAACAGAGTTTATAGGTAAGACCTGGTTAGTGACCTGGATCTGGACTAGGTTAAGAGGGGAAGAAGAGATGATTGGAATCAGACAATAGCAATTCATCTTGATCCTAATACTTTTCTTTCCCCTAGTAAAAACAGGAATGGGGGCAAAGAAAGAAAATATTATAATGGGAAAAAATTTATCTATCAAACCAAGAATGTGATATGATATAAACTCACTCATAATACAGAAGAGATTAAAGAATGAATGAGAAAGGATAAGAATAAACCTGAACAATTTATCTACAAGAAACATACTTCAAACACAAAGATTCAGTATATAGGAGCAGCTAGGTGGTGCAGTGGATAGAGAGCCAGACCTGGAGATGGGAGACCTGGGGATTCCAAATGTGACCTCAGATACTTCCTAGTGGTATAACCACTTATAAGTGGGCCAATCACTTAATCCCAGTTACCTAATCCTTACTGCTTGTCTGTCAATATTTAAGTCTCAATTCTAAAATAGAAGGTAAGTATTAAAAAAAAAATTCAATACATAAGAGTTTAAAATGAGGGGATGGATTAGATTAAGGATTCTTAACTTAGAGTATGCCTATTCCCAAGTGATATATGAAGCCTTAGTCAAGATGATGAGAGAATATTTGGCAAATAATTAAATATCTTACTGATAAAATCAAATATTTGAATTAACAAAGGAAGGATTCCTCTTTTGAAAAGAATAGCTAAAATAATCCAGGACAATTCTGAGAGACTTATGAGAAAGAACACTACTCACATCCAGAGAAAGAACTATGGAAGTAGAAACAGAAGAAAAACAACTGCTTGATCATCACATGGTTCGATGGGGATATGAGTAAGGATGTAGACTTTAAGTGATCACCCTAATGCAAACATTAATAATATGGAAATAGGTCTTGATCAATATAAAACCCAGTGGAACTACTCATTGGCTACAGGAGAAGGGGTAGGAGGAGGGGAGGAAAAGAACATGAATCATGTATTCTAAATTAATTATGTAAAAAATTTTCAAATTAAAAAAAAAGGAAATAGCTAAGCAAATAGTAGTCTGGTAGAAATTAGGTTTAGACCAACATATTATATCACAATGACTTGAATATAAAAGGCCACACCATTAAAAAAATGAGAAAAGAACAAGATTATGTATCTCTCACAACTACGGCTATGAAGAGAATTTTTAAACAAAAAAATCATAAAACACGAAAAAGACAAACAAAATTGTTAAAACTTTTGCAGCAGTAAAATGGATAGAATTAGAAGAGTAGCAGTAGTGTGAGAAAAAAAATTATATCAAATATGAGAAAAATGATACTCCAGATACAAAAACAACCGATACAAATATATAACACCAAGAGTTGTTTCTCAATATACAAATGACCAAAGGATATAATGAACAATTTCCATTTTAAAAAACTATAAATTAAATGAAAAGATATTCCATATCTTTTATAGTAAATGCAAAAGAAAACAACTTTGATTTTAACCACACCATGCAAACTGGCAAAGAAAAAACAAAATGGGAACAGTATGTGTTGGAGGGGGCTGTGAATAAATGCATACCGATTCACTGTTGGTGGAACTGTGAAATGGTCCAATCATTCTGGATTTCAATTATGAATTTATTATGCAATGTAAGGAGCTAAATTTGAACTCTTCAAATGATAAATCCCACTACAATAGGGCATATACCTTAACAAAGTCAAAGACAGAAACAAAAATCCATTATTTATCAAAATATTCATAGTAACACACTCTTTGTGGGAGCAAAGTATTAAAAAAAGAAGTGGCTATCCATCGATTCTAATTTGCTGAAAAAAATAACGGCAAATGAATGAAATGTAATAGGATCATGTAATAAGAAATGATGAATTTAAGGGATTCAGAGAAACATGGGAAGATCTGAATGAACTGATGCAGAGCAAAATAAGCAGAACTAAGAGGTATAGATACACAACATTGACTACAACGATGTCAATGAAAAGATCAGCAATATAAATTATAAGAAGTCAAACTCTGAATAAAGGAAAAACCAATGATGGTCCCAGAGAACAGATAACAAAACATACCTCTTCCCTCTTGGCAGAGAAGTGGGGTACTACTAGAACAGTATATTGTATAGATTGTCAGATGTAGTCACAGTATTGGATGTTTTTGCATAATTGTTCTTTCTTTTTCACAAGGGAGAGTTCAATCTGGAGGAGGGAGTTGAAATAACTCTGATGTAAAGACAAAAGGCATCAATAAAATGCATTTTTAATTAAAATAAAATAAAAGATTTAATGAATTGTCAAGTATTTGTCCAATACTTCACAATTATTTGCTCGAACAATATTTGTTCAACATACAGAATGTAAAGTAGGATAGGTACTAGAGATTTCATTGATACCCATCTCCTTTAATTTGAAAATGATCAAAAGTTTCCCAGGCTCATATACATGCATAATGCAAATTATCAAAACATTAATTTCATAGGTAGCATCTATACAGTACTTTAAAGTCTGCAAAGCACTGTACATGTTTATCTCATTTGATAAATGCATTATTATAATAAACTATCACTACTCATATTTATATGGCAAATCTTAATTTTGACTCAACAATCCTATGAAGTGGTAATACAAGTATTACTATCCCATTTATAGATAAAACTGAGGTTAGGAGAGCCAAGTGATTTGCTCAGGATTATAAATAGCCAATTAAAAGACTGAGTAAACTGGAATACAGGTCTCAAGTCCAAATCCAAACAGGCTAAAGTTATATAGTGTTGGCAAAACTTTTCAAGATTGCATGCCCAAACTGTACCTTCCAGCTGCCCTGAGCACCCGCCTCCCTCCAATATTACCCCAGACAGCATTGGAAGTGCTGGCATTAGGCTGCTGGGCAGAGAGGCGGGGCATGTGAAAAATGTCCTTGGCCCTGTGAAGAGGGGAAATGGAGCAGCCCTCAACCCCTCTCTGGCAGGGCAGGGCACACTTGCCTCCTCTCTTTGCTGACACTGGCAAACTATAATATGCAAAGTGCACATGTACTCAGTTATAGGGTAAGGGGATTGGAAGGAAGGGAGGAAGGAAAGAGGAAGACCTGACTCAGTAAGTTTACCAAAAAATCTTACAAAAAATAAGCTTCTGCATACCACAAAAGATGGTATAGTCAAAATAAGTTATTTTTTAAATTAGCAAAATTTAGCCAGTGTGGAACATCTATGAAATATCATATATTATCTATATTAATAAAGAATTTTTTTCCTTTTAATCTTCTTTTGGGAAATTAGTTAGGTGACTTAAAAGATTGAGAGTTAGGCCCAGGAACAGGAGCTTTTAGATTCAAATCTAGCCAAAAACTTCCTAGCTGCATAACCTTGGGAAAGAAGCCATCTTGCCTACCCCCTTACCTCTGTTCTGCCTTGGAACCATTGTTGACTCTAAAACTGAAGGTATGGGTTTATTTTTTTTTTTAAGAAGGAAAAAAAAGAAAGAAAAGAAAATTACATTTCTTAAGAAACAAAATGAAGCTCTGTCCCAAGATCTATAAGAGAATATAAATGACCAGTTTCAAAGATAATGTTTGCTCTGCATTAACTACCAAGAATCAAAATAAAATACATATAATCATTTAAGCTTAATCATAAGAATGGTCACTAAGAATTTCTTGCAATACCTACAGGATGAAGAACATCCTTAATAGCAGCAATTGATTATCAAAGTCTTTCTCATTTAGTGTTGAAATGATTAAAAGGAAGCTATCCCTCACACACTTGTCCAGGAGGGCAAGGATGTTTACCAGGGTTTTTAAACTTCTTGCCCTACCCTCCTATGCTTAAAGGCAGCTGGGTGGCACTGTATGCTGGGCCTACAGTCTAGAAGACTTGAGTTCAAATCCAGATTCAGACTCTTAGTTAGCTAAATGATCCTATTTAACCTATTAGAATCGCTTTTCAAACCTGTAAAATGAGCATGTTACAGTAGAGCACCTACTATAACCTCAACTGTAAAACAGCACCTACCTTACAGGATTGTTTTGAAGATCAAATTAGATAATATTTAATAAGTGCATATTCCTTTCCCAAGTGTGTTGGTTGAGTTAAATTGGATTCACATAAAAAAAGGTAAATAATGTCATGTTCTGCCTGACTTTGTCATCTGATACTGTTACTGACCTTTTTCCTCTGCCACCTTCGAAAACAATCCAAGTAATCAAGTTATACAGGTGTAAGAACGTCTCGTCTCTTAAAACTATGAAAGTTTTTTTTTAAAGCTTCAGATTCAGAATGGGTTACAATCAGATGATCGTTCATCCTAAGATTACAGATTTAAAGATGAAGGAATCTTTGGAGGTCATTTAATCCAAACTCAAAATTAGAGATGAGTAAACCGAGGCCCAAAGGGGTTATGGGACTTGCCCAAGGTCATACAAGAAGGCCGGACTTGAGCCCAGGTTCTCGGAAAACAAAGCCACCGTTTTGTTTGGTTCTTCCAAAAGAACCACGTTTTCCCTCCGCAACAATCCAATCACAAAGACATCAAACAAAAGCCACTCCTCTTAAAAGGGCCTGGCAGGTTAACCAAAGCAGTACAACGTAAAACAAAAGGCAAAACCGGTCCTGGGTTTTTCTTAAATCCACAAAACCTCCCAACTACATACAATGAGAAAAGACCCCATTCAGCGTCAGCAGGTAGATTTTTTCCTCAATTCGGCCTCTTCGCACCATGATCCCAAGCAATGCCGGTTACTTGAGACCTTTCCTCCACCTGACATAAGGTGCACATCAGTGGGACCCACAACTGCGGGGGTTCTCACCTGTCTCAGGTGCTGTTACTGCCGCTGCCGATTTCCCCATAGTCTCCAGGTCATTGTTCATTTCCTCTCCCAAGCTGTTAAGTTTCATTACTTCCTTCCTAACATGCGCACGCCGTCTCGTGGCTAAAGTATGAGATCTTTTTCTCTCTCTCTTTCACTATAAGGTGACGTGTCTCATTTCCACAGAAACCAAGAGCTCCAAGCAGCTCTCCTACTTTTCCTCGAACCTTGGCTTTTGTTTCTAAGGCTTCATAGGCCTCCCTCCCTAACTCCGCGCAGGGTCGAGCCCCCTGCGGCCCTATCCCAGAGGGCCCTTCCTCCTCTCCTCCTACTCCTCTCTTGTCCTCTGTCCAAGGGCACAAGGGAGCGGAGGGTGGGGGTGGGGCGGCGAGGACGGATCTAAGCTGGGGAGCTTCAGCACTTGGACTGAGTCCTGGCTGCCCCGCGATCCTAGCAGTTAAGAGGGTCCAGGATCCTAGAAACAAGTCGATACGAAGTCGACACAACGACTGGAAGATAAGGGTTGGGGGAGGGGATGGCGAGAAGACGGTTCTGGAGGATCTTTCTTTCTTGAAAGGGAGAAAGAAGGCAAACCCTTTCTTCTACCTAGTCAAAGGAAACATGTCGACCGCCTTCGGGAGGGTTGGCTAGCAGCCACTGAGCAGCCGGAAGTGAAACCTCCAAGACCAGGGGAGCAGGGAAAAAAAAAAAAGAAAGTGAAAACTGAACTGTGGCGTCATGAGTGGGCGGGCAACCTAGCGCAACAGCGCGCTCCCAGACGCAGGGCGGGGCCCCCCTCGCTGTCAGTGCCCGCGTACCCCAGCCGTGAAACCGACTCAGTGCCACCCGGCCAGCTCAGCGAGCTCCCGCATCCCCTCAGCCGACCCTCCAACTTACCCCCTCGGCAATCTGGGGCAGGCGAGGCCCCGGGGCTCAGCCCCTGGGGAGGGAGGAAGAGGGAAGGGAGAGACAAAAGAAAGGGAGGACGGAAGCGGAAGTACAGCTCTCGGAAAAGGAAGGCCTGGAGGCGGGAGAGTTGCCAGGAAACCAACACCTCCCCGCCCCCTCCCTTCCAAAAGCTTCTTTGTATTGAGGGGTTTCTGCCCGCGGGCGCGACGGGCTCTGGATTTGCGGAGCCCACCCTGACCTTCGTTAGAGTCCACGGTTTCCACTTAAAACAAAGAGAAGTCGGTGTCAAGTATCTGTTAAATAGTTGTCTGACCCCCAACACAAGCTGGGTTGCCAGGGAGGACACTAAAGAAGCCAGCCTCAAATGCCGCCTCTTAATGATTGCTACGGTTTTGAGCATGTAATCTTCTCATCATACTTTACACAGTACCTACATACATAAAGATCTACTTTTTTTGAGTATAAAAAGAGCAGCATTAGAAGCCCTTAATAGAATCACAGAATTAGAAGAGACTTTGCACATTATCAAGTCCAAATCCCTCATTTTAGAAATGACAGAACAAGCTGAAGAAAATTCAAATGGAATCCCCACTCTCCCTCTCCCCCCCGCCCCAAGGAAAGAAGAAATAGTGTTAGCATTAATTAAATATTAAGCCAGCACTAGACTAGGCTCCAGGAGTGGGCGTTTTAGTCGTTCGCTCCTGTCTGCGTCTTTGTGACCCCATTTGAGGTTTTCTTGGCAAAGATACTGGAGTGGTTTTCTATTTTCTTCTCCAGCTCATTTTACAGATGAGGAATTGGAGCAAACAGGATTCAGTCACACAGCTTGTAAGTATCTGAGACCTGATTTGAACTCCTGACTTTGGGCTGAACACTCTATTCCATGAGCCCCTACCTGCCCAAAGGGAGTACATAAATTCAAAGACTGAAACAATCCCTTTCAAGGTGCTTACAGTCGACTGGGGGAGACAAGTACATATATAACAATATAAATATAATTAAGGTGGTAACTGTATGAGTAGAGAGAACAGGTCAGATTTGTTAAGTAGAAATGACGAGATTTGGCAACTAACTGGAGGACAAGTAGGAAATTTGGAAGAGTGGATGGTTTTGACTGGGAAGATATGTTTTGTAAGGTTGAATTTGTAATGAATCAGTAACATTCAATTTTGATATGGATGATTTCCAATTGTAATTGATGATGCAAAGTTTAGGGGTTGGCTGGATAGATAGATATACTAACCTGGTTATATTTAATAAATTCTTTAAAATTTTTTTTACTCCAGTAGAGACTCATGATAAAATGTTCATGTTTGTTGATATTTTTAGAGATCATAATAAAAAGCCAGAAAAACAGCACGTAAGTGACTTAACTAGACTACTTAGCTAATGATGAGTAGATACTATCAGTACTATAAACATCCTTCTTACATGAAAAAAATAAAAACAATAGTGGTCTTTGCTTTTCTAATCATAGGAATTATATTTTAAAAGTCAAAATAGATTCATAAATGATCCAGTCAACTACTTCAATTTATAGATGAAGGGAATGTGTCCAGAAAAGTTAATTGTCCAAGGTCACAAGTGGCTGAGCCAGGATTCAAACAAATGGCCTCCAACACTAAATCCAGCTCTTATAAGTGTTATAAGACCAGACCAATAGGGACAAGATAGGTAATATTTTTTTAAAAATAAAAAGAAAATTTACCACTTTTGGTATATATATATATATATATGTGTGTGTGTGTGTGAAAAAAATGCTCTAAGTCACTACTAATTAGAGAAATGCAAGCCAAAACAACTCCAAGATATCGTCTCACATCATTAGACTGGCTAAAATGACAAAACAGCAAAATGACAAATGTTTGAAAGGATATAGAAAAGTGGGGAGATTGATAACACTGTTGGCAGAGCTGTAGACTGATCTAACCATTTTGGAGAGCAATTTGGAATTACACCCAGAGAATTATAAAGCTGTATACTGGGTCTGCTTCCCAAAGACATCAAGGACAAAGGGAAAGAACGCATATGATCCAAAATATTTATAGCAGCGCTCTTTGTTGTAGCAAAAAGTTAAAAATTGAGGGGATGCCCATCAATAGGGAAATGTCTAAACAATTTTTGGCATATGGTTGTTATGGAATACTTCTGTGCCATAAGAAGGGATGAGGAGGCTAGCTTTTAAAAAAACTTGTTAAGAACTACATGAGATAATCAACAGTGAAATGAGTAAAACTGAGAGAATATTATACACAGCTACAGAATTAATGTTGGAAGAATAAACTGTGAATGTTACCCTCCAGAAAGTGAACTAAAAAGTGAAAACATGAAACAATTTATATGAATATATTTAATTTATATGAACATGTCAGTTTTCTGGACAATACCTTCTGTGATGTGGAAAAGAGTAGGGAGGAGCTGGGATACTTGTGGATTGGATTTATTAGGTAGATATAAAGAAAAGCAAATCAAAAAAAAATTAAGAGATCTGTAATTTCATTTATGTACAATCTTCCTTTTCTTTGCATATGGAAATGCCTATTTTATTTGGTTTTGTAAAACAGAATTCAGAGCCAAAAAAAAATCTCAACTTTAACTTTTGTCTTAGAATCAAAACTAAGTATTGGTTTTCAAGGCAGAACTAAAAAAGGCTAAGCAATTGGGGTTAAGTGACTTGCCTAGGGTCATACAACTATGAAGTATCTGAAGTCACATTTGAACCCAGGATCTCCAATCTCTAAGTTGCCTAGTTGGAGTTAACACTTTGGATGGCAATAACTTTCAATCGACCCAAGCTTGAACTAGGTAGGAGAAGTTTGAAAACCACTTAGTGAATTCACACCCTACCTAGTGCTACGTGAGAAGCCAACAAGATACTTGGAGAGTTCCACTCTTTTTTCTAACTCAAACAGTCAGAAACTTATTCACACCTTCAGAAAGTGTGAACCTTTTTTGATGAGCATTCATACCTCCAGAAGGTGCAAACTAGTTCCCACAAAGACCATCCCCTGAACAGTGCTAGACAATTTGGAAGCTATGATTGGCCTCTGTGAAAAGAGGCAGAGACAGGAAACCACTATAAAAGCCATTAAGGCAGTCTGGTAAGGAGAAGCTTCTGGTGAAGAGCGATGCTAATGAAGGAGCTCTTCTGGTCCATGGTGGAGTTCTGGCTGGAACGCTGAGACCTTGGTGAGACTGCTTCAATATCTTCGCTTTCCTTATTTCCTCTCTTTCTTCTCAATTGTTAATAAACTTTCATAAAAATCAATTTTGACTTGATATTTTTCTTAATTGAGGATTGATAATAGTTCAATCCTCTGGTGACCATCTTTTAATATCCTGAATCCATAAAACCCCTTTCTCACCCTTAATATATATACATATATATATACATATATATATATTGCCTATGTATATAAAACCAAAGTCATATGTGACTTTGGTTTCTTCGTCTGGAAATTGTTCATGTCTTTTGCCCATTTATCAGTTGGGGGATGGCTTTATTCTTATAAATTTAAAAAAATTCTTTATTTTAGACATGAAGCCTCTAGAGAAGCTGCCTATAAACAACTCCCCCCCATTTTTCTGCTTTGGAAAGTAAAGGTGTTTTTGGTTTTTTTAAACCCTTAACTTCCATCTTAGAATCAATACTGGGTATTGGTTCTAAAGCAGAAGAGTGGTAAGGACTACACAATGGGGGTTAAGTGACTTGCCTAGGGTCACACAGCTAGGAAGTATCTGAGGTCAGATTTGAACCCAGAACCTCCCATCTCTGGGCTTGACTCTCAATCCACTGAGCCACCCAGCTGCCCCCTTAAAGTCTTTTTTTTTTTTTTAAAGAAAAAATAAAGAACTAGAGATATTTATCCAAAAAAAAATAGAAAACTTAGGAATCTCTCTATATTTTCAAATATTTGCAATCCTTTATATGAAAGGAGGATTAAGTGCATCATTTGGCTCCATGGGGCAGATACCCAGGACCAGAAAATTAGAGGGACACACATTTTAGCTCAATATAAATCTAGCCATGGTGGTATATTTCCCTGGTGAGCAGGTAGAACTATGAGTTACTCATACCACATTCTACCACCTTTTCCTAGGTATAGATAGACACTTCTGGCAGGCCCAACTTTCTCTTTAGCTACTCTCAAATACCATCCCCTCAGAGACTGGCTTTGCTCTTAAGCCAAAACCAGTAAGAGAGTAGATGCCCCATCTTAATAACAGCTCCCAGTTGCTATTCCAATCATAACCAAATTACCAAAAAGAATCTTGCTCTCATTCCCTCTGCTAGAGAAAGTCGTCAAATTAAGTCAATAATTCTCTTCGGTAGTTCTGAGCCTCAAGCCAGACCTCACACTTTGGCCGAATGCTTCATTTAAAAAATCTCTCTTTTTCTCCCCTCCAGGGAAATTCCCTTAATTCCTTTTTTTTTTTTCCTTTATCAATATTCCAACACTAAACCGGTTAGCAATGTGAGTAGTTAACAACTTTATCACAATTACTTGTTTAAGAGACAAAGTGAATGTTTACTGAAAGGCAAAAAAATTTTTAAAGAAGTATACCTTCCCTAAACCTCAAGGAAAGACAATAGTGTCCCCACCCCCTCAGGAAAGGATCCTGAGGGGAGACTAATAAAAAGAACAGACAGAGATAGTGACATAGAATCTATTCCCACATATCATGAACATTATTAGCTTACACTGCCCAGAGTCCAGAACTGAAGTTCTTAGGGTCATTGCCCCACTTTTGCTGCTTTGTACTCTTGGCTCCCACACAGTTTCTCCTTTCTAGGCTTCATGTGGCTTTTTTCCTTTCTATGATACCTCAGAATAGGATGGATTTATTAATCAAATGCAAGCCCTTCCAATCCCAAAACTTTCAGGGTTGAAGAGAGAAATGGTGGGAGATGGTCATTTGAAACCAGTAGGCACCCACCTCCTGGGTGTCCTGTATAATCCCATTGCTTAGGTGTGGCCAAGATAGTGTTATATTTTTAAATGGAATATTTTTGCAGAAATTTTGCAATTTGTTGTGAAAAATAAGTCACAGTATATTTGGCATCTGCAAATATATATCATAAACATCAGCACTTAACAAGATTGATTAACCCAGTATCTCAGGCTCCCTGTCTTTTGCAACAAATACACATTAGGGCAGCTAGGTGGCTCAGTGGATGAGAGGGCCAGTCCTAAATATTTTTTGCATGATAATACATGTATAACCCAACTTGAATTACTTGTCAACATTGGGATGGGGAAGGGAAGAAGGGAGGGAGATAACATGAATCATATAACTTTGGAAAAATTGTGTGGAAAATTATTATTAAAATAAAGATAAAACATGAAAAAGAGAAAGACAGAAAGAGACAGAGACGGAGATAGAGAAAGAGACAGCAAGAAAGAGCCAGTCCTACAGACGGGAGGTCCTGGGTTCAAACATGGCCTCAGACACTTCCTAGTTCTGTGACCCTGGGCAAGTCCCTTAATCTCCACTGCTTACCCCGGATGGCAAACCTATGACATGTGTGTCAGATAACCATTTTTGATGACATGGGGCTGCATGCCAAGTTATGCTATTTTTTTTCTTGAAGTGACACACTACCCAAGTTATGCTCGTTTTTTTTGGCGAATTTTGACACACCAAGCTGAAAAGGTTGCCCATCACTGCTTAGCCCTTACTGCTTTTCTGCCTTAGTACTGATACTTAGTATCAATTCTTAGACAGAAAATAAAGGTTTCAAATATATACATATAAATATATGTATACATATACATATACACATACCAGCAGAAAATGCAGTGGACATAGCACAATGTACAGCATTACTTTATAGGAGCACATCTATCCATAAAATGCAAGCAAAGCACAAAAATAAAAACAGTGGCATATATGATAGCAAAATAAAGGAAAGCATCAGTACATATACAAATATCAAACTTTATGTACCTAATGAACATGTTTATTACATATGTGATACTAGCTCACAAATAGCTATGAACAACAATAAAACAGTCAACATATGTAGTAATATGTGCATCAATGAACACATGCAAGGCACACCTATGGGTAAATATTAGTTTCCTACCTGACTATATGTGTAATTATTTCTCCAATTTTCCCACGACATTATAAGTTTGTCATATCCTAAATCAAAAAAGCCCAAGTCTCTTGTAAGCTCCTGATGTCTCTTCTGCAATACTTGTGCTAGCTGATGGTGTGGGCTCCTAGTCCTCATTAAGACTAAATCTCTGCATGCCTAAGCTTAAACTTCTGGAAAACCCAAGCTGACTGCCAATGTACAATTATTGTACAATCTATTAAAGTATCTCTAGACTCTAGGAGTCTCTAGGGTTGAAGTTTGGGGCAGGACAGTTAGGTTCAGTCCTCTCCCCTTGTCTGAACTGGTTGTGGGGACATAGCACAGTATTTTATTCACTTGAAGTATCTCTGAGTCATTGTCTGATTCGGACAGTCTTTGTACAACTGATAGACCATGTCTTTAGCTTAGAATCTCCCAACACTATTCCCCACTGCTCTTTTGAATCTAACTCTTCCATGGACAATGCGTGTTTATAATGAATTGTCCTCCTTCTAGTCTCTGGAGTGATTCTTTAAACAAGAAAAATTCCCATTTCTCCACAAGCAGTTATAGAAAGGCTTTCCATTAAATTGCTCATTTTCGCATGTTTCCTGAGCACCAAAATTCCTCATTAAAATTCTCTTTCCTTGTTGAAGGTCCTGACACCAAAGTCAGGAGTCATGCCATTGTTTGTGCCAGAGCTCTGGTGAGCCAAAGTTAATTATAGCAAATACTAAGCTTCTCTTGATTTCCCCCATTCTCCAACCTCATATTCCAAAATGCAAATTAGGCAAGCATCACTTTCCATCAGCCCTATTAGGAAGTGTGTCACAGAAGTCACAGAAGCATCGATTCTAGCAGAATAAAGCTTTGCCAGCTAGGAGATGATTTGCATTTATCTTATTATTAGTGATTATTGCACATTCTTCATATGGTTGTAAACCATTTGCAATACTTTTGAGCACTGTGTTTAGATGTGCTGACCACTTCTCTATTGGGGAATAGCTTTTTGTCTTCTATTTCTAGTAGATACCTTGGCTTACCACATAAGGACCCAAGTGCCAAGAAAGGTATGGAGTGGGAAGAGAGTGCTATGACTGAGGAACAAAAAGAAGGTCATTTTAACCGGATAATACATTATAGGAAGAGGAGTGATATATAAATATGGACGAGTTTATGGAGAGTTTTAAAAGTCAAACAGAGAACTTTACAGTTGATTCTCAAGGCAAAAGTAGTAGAGTGACATGTCAAACCTGTACTTAAGGACAATCACTTTGTTGTCTGTGTGAAGGATGGATTGGGGTGGGGAGAGACTAAGTCAGGGAGAGCATTTAGGAGGCCCTTGTAATATTATCCAGATAAGCAGGAAGAAGGGAGGATCTGGGGAAAAAAAAAAAAAAAAGAATGACTATGTGAACAGTGAAAAGGGATCAGATGTATGAGATGCTGTGGAGGTAGATTCCAGGAATAAGGGGGAGGGAGGGTAATAGGAATCATCATCATTAAAAAAGTATCTATTGCCCAACAATCAATAATATGGAATTAGGTCTTAATCAATGATACATGTAAAACCCAGTGGAATTGTGAGTCGGCTACAGGGAGGTGGTGGGGAGGGTTTGGAGGAGAGGGAAAGAACATGAAATATGTAACTATGGGAAAATATTCAAAATAAAATAAAAATTTTAAATTAAAAAAAAGTATCTATTAAGTGCTTACTGTATGCCAGATAATGTGTCAAGGGCTGAGGAGTCAAAAGAAAGAAGTCTTCCTCAAGGAATCCACATTCTAAAGGTAGAGACAACAAGAAAGCAACCAAGCACATTCAAAAAGGTAAACAAAATAAAACTTCTGTGGTGCTTACTGTGTGCCAGGCACTGTGCGCTAAGTGCTTTTTACAAATATTATTTGATCCCCGTTCTGAGCTATTCTCTCCATTTTACAGTTGAGGAGGTGAATAGAGCTTAAGTGATTTACCCAAGCTCACACAGCTAGTAAGGGTCTGACTTGGATTTGAACTCAACTCTTCTTGATTCCAGGACCAGACCTTTAATCACTGAGCCACCAGCAGCCTCTACAAGATATATAGATATAGATATGCATGATTATATATGTATGTGTGTGTATAAATGGAAGATAATCTCAGAAGTAAAGCACTACAAAGAAGTGGAGAGGTGTCAGGAAAGGCCTCTTGCAGAAGGTAGAATCTGAGCTGGCCCTTAAAAGAAGCCAGTGAAAGAACCCACGAAATGGGAAGTGAGGAGGGAAAGAATTCCAGGCATGTGAATGTCCAGAAGGCAAAAAGTCAGGAGATGGAGAGTCATGTGAGAAGAACGGCCAAAAAGGCCAGTATTGTGTAAGACCAGAAAGGCAGAAAGAACCCAGGTTGTAAAAGTCTTTAAAAGCCAGACAGGATTTTCTGTTTGATCCCGGGAGATAATCAGGTAGTGCTGGAGTTTGTTGAATATGTCAGATATGGTCTGACCTGAACGTTAGGAAGATGACTGGCACCTGAGTGGAATCTCTAGGTGTCCTATCCTGGTCAGATCACGTCTAAAGTATTGTATTTAGTTTTATGTACCGCATTTGAAGGACAATAATAAGCTGGAAAAGATCTAGAGAAGGGAAAACGAGGAATTAAGAGCCTCAAGCCAAGCGCCGGTCATACTAGACTAACCTCATTTCCCTTTTTGATAGGCTTAGATAGAATTTGCCTAGATTTAAGCAAAGCATTTCATGAAGTTTCTTATGTTATTCTTGTAGAAAAGATAGAGAGATGTAAGATGCACTTTTACAATAGTACAGTTAGAAAGATTTGAGAACAGACTGCCCTACTTTTTCGTCTCCCCAGTTTTTAGCCCATAATAAGCACTTAAATCATTTTCCATTCATTCATTGATTGGATCCAGGACAAGTGAGGATGAATAAGGTATCAGGGGATGTTTAGTCCAAGGAAGAGAATACTTGAAGGGTACATTATAACTGTCTTTAAGTACAGGATAGACTGCCTTTAAGAGGTTATTAAAATTGTTTTACTTAGCTATAGAGTACAGAACTAGGTGTAGTGAATGGAAACTGAAATGAGGCAAATTTAGGTTTGATGTAAAAGAAAATCCAACAGTGAGAACTATCTAAAGGTATAATAGACTACCAGTAGAAATTCAATAGGGTCTCATTTTACCTGACTGATATGCTCCAAAATCCTTTGCATAAGTTGAAAGTTGCACATAGTTACAAACCCCATTATTTAATAAGTATTTCTTATACAAACATACCTAGGCATCTTGCGACTTAGGCTCATCAGAGCTATTAGCATCATTACTCTTTGTACACCGGGATCACTATTAATAAATAAATAGAGGTAATGAAACAAGAGAAGCACTGCTCTGACATGGACATGACTTGTTACAAGCAAGACTTCTTGACAAAGAGTGATAAGGGCCCTAACATTTGGTGCAACACAATATAATGTCTCACCCTAATGCTTCTCAGAATGAAAATGAGCATGATTGGTCAAACTTTTGTAAGACTTTAGGTCATTTGGAGAAATGGCAAAATTTTAGCACATAATTAAAAATGTTTATTTTGTGTTCTTTTCTACCTGTACCAGAATAAAGAAGGATCCTCACCTTCCCCAAAACTCACTAGTTATGCCACCTGGAAAGCAACAGTCAACAGTTCTCTCTGTCTCTGCCTGTCTTCCTTCTCCTTCTCTCTCTCTCTCTCTCTCTCTCTCTCTCTCTCTCTCTCTCTCTCTTCCTGTCTCCCTTCTCTCTCTGTCTCTGTCTGTCTGTCTCTCTCATACACACACACACACACACACACACACACACACACATCCCTTACAGAAAGGAGGAGCTTGCTCAAAACTTTGACCCTCCTTTCTTAGCCTTCCCAAATCTCCGAGCTGCCTCATTGATTTATCAAATAGTAAAGTGGGGAGAGGGCTTAGTGTGTGTCCATATATGTTCTACACAGTGGGCAGTCCCTAAAACTTATTCACTCACAACAGTGTGAGCTAGGACTAGGAGCTTCTTGATTCCCAGGTAAAGATAGAGAATAAAGAGATGGAGAAGGAAAGAATATTTGTTCTATTAATGATAGTCATGATAGTCCATTGGATGGAATTTCTCTTTCCCCTACATCCTTTCATGAAAGGATGACCAAGTCCTTTCAGCATTAGGAAGCCACATGTCTAGAAGCAGTCTTAAAGCTCCCATGTGGTTGATCAGAGTCATGCAGAGAATCGTCATACGTTCTACATTCATATCATATGCTCTGCATTCATTACTCTTTTCTTGATTTTTCCTTGATTTTATTTATTACAATTTATTACAATTTTCTTGATTACTAAGGATTTGCTATCCTTAGTAAATCAGCTGGGAGGTATATTTTCATATTCATGATCTATGAAAGTTCTTGGGGGTCCTGATGAGTTTTACTTAAGGGTCTTCCTCTAAATAGTCTTAAAACAGTACAGTCAGTGGGATGGGAATAATATACTTAGGCCTTGACCTATGCAAGTTAGGCAGTTTTTCTTTTAGAAGGTATTGAAACTGTTCTTGAGATTTGATTGGCTCTAAAGACTTGGGCTTTTTGACATCACTTCCTGGTTACCTGAGTACAAAACAACCAAGAAGAACTTAATTTTCTCTTTGAGACTTGGCTGGCAGACCACAATAGGCATATTTAAGAGAGGAGGGAAGCTTCACTTAAATGAATTAACTTACAGAGTCCTTAATGCCTATCTTTGTCAAATATCCCACCCCTGCTCTAACTAATTAAATCTCCTTTTATTAACTGTAGAATGACCTGTTTCATTTCATTAAAGTATTGAACCAGTACCAAGAGACTAGCCTGAGTCAGGCTTAGTTAGAATAAAGAAGCCTAGAACTTAGAACAGGGGTCGGCAACCTTTTTGGCTGTGAGAGCCATAAACGCCACATTTTTTAAAATGTAATTTCGTGAGAGCCGTACAGTGCTCACAGTGCTGCTCCTGTAACAGTGCCTGAAAAAAAAATGGACTTTATGGCTCCTGCAGAAAGAGCCATATCTGACCCTCAAAAGAGCCAGATATGGCTCAAGAGCCATACATTGCCGACCCCTGCCTTAGACTGTCTCAGGAGTATAGCTAGATTAAAATAACTTCCAAATACAACTATATATATATATATATTCTCAATAAAAAAACATTTTATAAAACTTATCAGCAGCTATAACTTGCCAAGTACTTAAAAAGGGCTTACTTGTCTCAACCCAAGCAGATAGAGAAAATGAAATAAAATTAAGATTGGAATAAAACAAAATTACTAGTAAGAGAAAGGGAGAAAATAAGGGGGAAAGAAAAAAGAATTCAAAGTTCCCCACTCAGAGTAAGAAACTCTAGTCTTAACTGAGTTGGAGAATGCACAGGATTAGGACTCTGGTGTCCACTGAAAGTAACTTGATCATCCTCAGGTTAAAAATCAGTAATAACACCCCGGTAGAGCTCAGCACCATTACTCATAGCACTACCTTTTGCCCTTGAACAAGGAAGCAATGGCAGCACCCACAATAGTGCTTAGCCTTTGGTATGGATGGCAACATTCCGTCTGGTACAGGGAGCAGCACTAAGGCCGTGTCACCAACCCTGGCATAGCAGGGTGCAGCCAGAATCCAGGAGTTAAAGCACCCAAGCAGTGGTCCCACTATGGTGCTAGTGGCAGCAGCACTGCCAGTGCTCAGGCTTTGGCACAGGTTCATTATTAGGCCCTGATATTAGGTGTGTAGCCCGGCCCTAATAACGTTGGCCCCAGTGATAGTGGTCATGGCCCCAGGAAGACAGTGATGTGGTCCCCGATGGCTCATGTAGAAAAGGTAGGTCCAACATAGCCCTTTACTTACTGTAATTTGAAGTTGATGGACCTCCTCCACATTTGTGTTGGTACAATATCCAGTTGACAATGAACATATTCCTTCCCCAGGAAGACTTAAAGGGCTAAGTAGCCATGTGGCTTGCTTTCTGACAACAGGGGCACCCATCTACTCCTCTAGAAGAAGGAGACTAGTATGGGCAAAGATTGAGTATTTCCTCTCCTCGTGACTCTCCAGGGAGGCCAAGGTCCTGTCTGGTGGGCCAGGGAATACTTATAGGTAAAGTTATATACACTAGGGCAGGGTACATGAGAGATGGGTAGCATAGCTCTCTGGGCTGATTTCCCAACTCCCACTTGAACTAATGGTCAAGTCTCCAGAAGGCAATTGAATACTTTTCTCCTCAAGTTCTATTGTAAGTGTTAAAATGAATGATTTGGCTAAATATATGAAAATTGTAAATCTTTTATTTATAAAAGAGATGGAATGAGTGAAAGTAGAGAAATACAAAAGGGTAGAAAAGACATTAACCTAACTAACTAAATATTGTTCCAGTGCTTGGCTCAGCCAGGACTTGTTAACCTTTAATCAGGATTAAGCTATCTCCAGAAGACAGGAAGGGAAAGCCAGCTATCCACTCACCCAAGAGGCAGGTCAAGACAATGACTGGAGCTGAAGGTGACTCCTGAGGCTGACTTTCTTCTTTGAGTCAACCTTCTTCTTGAAGACGATTTTCTTCTTGGAGTGACTCTCTTCTTGGAGTTCACTCTCCACTAGATTCAACTTTTTTTTAGACTGTGCTCAGGGCTTGCTTTTATGGTGACTTCTTGTCTCCTCCCCTCTTCACAGGAGCCAATCACAGTTTCCAAATTGTCTAGCACTGCCCAGGGGGCTGTGTTTGTAGGAACTAGTTCACACCTTCCCCGAGGGGTGAATACTCACCAAAAGGGTTCACACTTTCTGAGGATGGGAACAAGTTTCTGAGTTGTCATCCAGTTTGGATTCACATGTTACTGAGTTAGCACCCAGTTAGCATGTGGCTTGCAGACTTCCTTTTGGAGGTGCAAACTCCTTTAATAAGAATTTCCCTTATTTTAGGATTAAGTATGGGTGAATTAGCTTTGTTGATTAATTCACAAGTAGACAAAGGAGAGTTAATCCTGTCCTCACAATCTAGAGGGGTACTAAGTATTGTTTCAAAATAGACAAAGAGAACCAAGAATTTCCTTTCACACTATAATTAGGTAAACTTTAGGGACTGAGATTTCTAACACTATCACTTATGAGTCCCAATCTTGTGTACTCTAATATTGTGTGTTGTTTATTGTTCAGTCTAACTCTTCATGTCCTCACTGACCACAGCACACCAGGCTCTGCTGTTCTCTCCTATCTCTTGAAGTCTATCCAACATCATGTTCATTGTTTCCATGACACTATATAGCCATCTCACCCTCTGCCGTTCCCTTCTCCTTTTACCTTCTATCTTTACCAATATCAGAGTCTTTTCCAAGGAGTTCTGTTTTTTTCATTATATGGTCAGGGTATTTTAAGCTTCATCCTCAGTACTTGACCTTCCAGAGAATAGTCAAAATTAATTCATTTCACATACCACTAAGGTTATGGTTAAGATTCTGCAACTTAGACTTCAATAATATATGAACTGAAAAGGACCAGAAGAGCAGGCTGCTTTTTGAAGAGGCAGAGGAATGAAAGACCAAATTATCAACATTCAATGGATTATGGAGAAAGCAAGAGAGTTCCTGAAACACATCCACTTCTTCTTCATTGACTACATTAAAGCCAAGATTATGTGTTCCTCCCAGTATTGATCAACTAGTTGATATAAATTAGTTTTTACAAAAAGGGAATTTGCTGAGAAGATATAGCAAGAAGAATAGTTACAAAACAATCCTTTCAAACCAGAGGAGTATACTTTTATGTTGTACACACTCACACACACATATGCAAGGGCCATGAGGAGAGTGGACTCAAACTTAAAAGACCATGCTAGTGAGATACACATACTCATAGGGACAAGGAGTTTGAAAAGTTGACTTCAAGTTTGCTTCTGGGTGAGATGTCAGCTGTAGACAAATTACTCCCTTCCTTGGTTGGGCTGACTCCAGGATGCAGTGTCTCAGTTGATGATGGAATCCACTGTTGAGTTTGGCCAACCAAGTTGCTTTGCTCTTGGGCTGGCTCCCTCACTGGACTGGCTGCTGCTGCTGCTACTGGCTCCTCGTGATCTCTGTTTTTAACTCCAGTTGCCAAAGCTGATGACTCTTCTGACCTTTCAAAGCTTACAAAGTTATACTCTGCTCTATTCCATCCCATCTCTCAAAACTTATTCATCTAAGACCAAGAAAGAATATAAACAAAAGAAAGCACTAAGTGTTCGAGATAAAGGGTAGCCAGTTTCTTTTGAGACTCTTTAGCTATTGTAGAAAATGAACAAACTTATTAAAGAAATGAAGATTATTAGCCAGAGCAAGATATGATGGGGAAGAAAGGAATTTCTCCATTTGTGTGTCCTTGCCAACAAAGACAGTTACATTTCTGCTATCACTCTGAATTTCCCCTCATTTTTTCACTCTTTCCTTTCCCAATATCTCACACCTTATTGGAGCTATGGCAGTTGTATTGTAATTACAACAGCAGAGGCAATGTTGAACAACCCCAAGTAGTTCATCCCATTCTTTCTCTATCTTCCTCTAATCTTCTGGTCTCCCTGTAGTTGAAATTATTTGCTGTAGAGGTTATATTATCAAAAGTGAAGTTGCTTGGGAATGGAGGCAGTGGCAAGGACTGCTGATAGCACTCCTTGCTTTCACATACACGGAGGATGCCATCCCTCTCTTCTGATGCTATAGTGGCATGCTTCAGGGTCCATGGCCATTTCTCTTTAGACTTGCACACATCTTATCTCTTTAGAGATTTCTGATTTCTCCCACTTTTAGAAAGAGTTGGAGAAAAGGAAACTGTCTTTTCTGGGGGCATAGACCCTAATTTTAGGTCCTTGGATCAGTATACACTGATGATCTTTAATTCATCTTGTAGGAGACCCAGGTATGCTTTAACACTAATATATATCTAATAGTTATATAATATACTTTAACTTTAATAATTATTATTAATAAGAACAACAGGTATTTACATAGTGCCTTAAAGTTTGCAGAATACTTGACATCTATTATCCATTATCTCATTTATCCTCACAGAACCCCTGATTGTACTTTTCCAACATTTCTTCTCTCCAATGACATTGTCACTACCATATTTTAGCATTGCCATGTTGAAGGTAAGGGCTAAAAAAAAATGTTCCAATTAGACACAACCCTTACCTTACACTGTGCCCTCTGGAATGCCTGTTCCATAGGCAACAAACTTCCCTTCATCCTGATTTTTTTCCTCTCTCATCTCTCCCATTCACTAGCTGTTACTGAAACCTGGCTGCCCTGTGATGACAGCTTCCTTGGCCACTTTTTCTGATATTGCCTGCACCTTCATTCCTCTTAGCTCCTTAGTTGAGATGGGAGAATTGGCATACTCCTTGCTCCCCTTTGCCTTGCCCAGGTTCTTCCCTGCCATCATCATTCAGTAACTTCTCCTCCTTTGAGGTTCACCTTATTTATTTCTACTACTCAGTAAAACCTTGGAAGCTGATGAGTACAGACCTCCAGGTCATTCCCCTTACTTCTTCAATGAGCTTGGTACCTGACTCATTTTTTTCTCTCCTCTGCAATTCTTTCCTCATACTAGGGGACTTCTGTGTACATATTGACTCTCCCTCAAACATCCTACGCACTTTTCTGTTCACTCATTCTTCCATTCCACCTGAGCCACATACAAAGATGGTCATATCCTTGATCGTGCCACAAATGTGTCACTTCCAGGTTTAAGAATTCTCTTATTTGAAGATAATCTATTGGCTTTCCACCTCTGTATTCCTTTACCAAACTCTACTCTTCATGTAGGTTATATTATGATCTCCAATCCTTTGATTCCTATGTTTTCTCCCATATTGTATCCCCTGTGCTAGCCATGTTTTCTCTGTTCCTCATCTTGCCCTCTTGGTGAACCAATTTATTATTATTTCACAAATTACTTTCTGCTGACCTCACATTTCAAGCTGCCTATCTCTAACTGGATGTCCAATGGACATCTTAACCTCAATGTATCCAAAACAGAACATATTCTCGTTCCCCCCAAACCCTCCCTTTACCCCATTTTCCCTGTTATTGTATGCTCCCATTCCCTCTGGCTCACACCCTAAGTGTCATCTTTGTCTATTCACTATCTCTCACCCCTCATATCCAATCTGTTGCCAAGGCTTATATTTCTCATATACTACCTTCTCTCCTCTGGTAATAATATCCCTTTGGAGCAGGATCTCATCACCTCAACTAAATTTTTGTAATAACCTGCTAGTGGATCTTCTTGCCTTAACTTCCTCTCCCTTCCAATCCATCTTCCTTTCAGCCACCAAAGAAATCTTCCTGAAGCGCAATTCTGACCATACCATCCCCTACTCAGTAAACTCCAGTGGCTCTCTTTCACCTCCAGATAAAATACAAAATCTTCTGTTTACTTTCAAAGTCCTTAATAATCTAGACCCTGCTCTTCTTTTACCTTACTCCCCACTATTTACTCTCCAGTCCAGTGACACTGAGCTGCTGGCTGTTTCATGAGCAAAATGCTCCATCTTTCAACTCTGCATTTTCTCTGGCAATCCTTCATGCCTGGAGGATACTATCCCTCCTCATCCTCACCCACTGATTTCCCTGTCTCCCTTTAAGTCCCAACTAAAATCCTGTATTTTACAAAAAGTTTCTTCCAATCCCTCTTAACCTTAGTGCCTTCCCTCTCTTAAGTAATTCCTATCTAGCCTTGCTATAGCATCTATCTATCTATCTATCTATCTATCTATCTATCTATCTATCTATCTATATCTATATCTATATCTATATCTATACATATATATATATGTCCCTCTTGTCTTCTCTATTATATTATAAACTCCTTGAAGGCAGAGACTATCTTTACCTCTTTCTGTATCCCAAACACATCACGCAATGCCTGGTACACAGTACATGATTAATACTTGTTTTCTGATTGACTGTCTCTGGGACATGACCTAATTTCTCTAGTTAGTCAGTACATACTTTCTGTGCAGTCTCTACAGTTGATTAAAGACTTTTCCCAAATATAATTTACAATTTTTGATTAAGACATAATTTCATCTGGTTTGTGTGATTTACTTTAAATGTGGTAGTGTTATTCAATTGACTTATTCAATTGAATCCCACCCTTATAAATATAAAACATCAATATTGTCAGGATAGGAAGTCAAGAATTGAAACATACTAACGTCAAAAAGAGCCATATGCAAATTTCCCTCAGCGACATAATAAAAAAAATCTATCTAAAATCAAGGGCTAGAATTACTTAATTTTTTTAATTCTTTTTTTTTTTAAACTCTTACCTTCCATGTTGGAGTAAATACTGTGTATTGGCTCCTAGGTGGAAGAGTGGTAAGGTTAGACAATGGGGGTCAAGTGACTTGCCCAGGGTCACACAGCTAGGAAGTATCTGAGGCCAGATTTGAACCTAAGACCTCCCATCTCTAGGCCTGGATCTCAATCCACTGAGCTACCCAGCTGCCCCCTAGAATTACTTTAAAGAGATAAATACTAAGACTTTTTAAAAAAGTAAAATCAAAGTTAAAGCCAGGATTCTATTCTCTTCATAATTATTTGATAGGGCACACGACATGTTAGCTATAGCTATAGCTATATATATATATGAAAAATAAGCTAAGGTAATAAGCACAAGCAAAGAGAAAGTAAAATTATCTCTTTTTACATATAATTTGGTTATTTGAAAACTTCAAAGATTCAATAAATAAAACTAATTAAAATATAATTAATAAAAATATTAATCTTAGCAAAGTTATAGAATACAAAATAAAAGCACAAAATTATTATTTATTATTATTATTTTTATTATATATACATATAAATTATAGCCTTTCTTTTTATTACTTCAAAACCACAAGGAGAAGAAATAGAAAAATTCCATTCAAAATAATTACAGAGTGTATGAAATATTGGGATTTGAACCTACCAAAATGAGACTTCCAGTGCCAAGATGGCAGAGTAAGGGGGAACTTGCCTGATCTCTTCCAAATTCCCCCTCTTTAAAACAAAGCCTCTTACCAAATTTTGGAATAGTGAATCAGTTTTTCAACCCAGAAAAGCTTGGAGAATCTGCAGGAAAGATTGTCCACCCAGGGTGGGAAGAAAGAAGCACAGTTTGGAGCAGGCAGCCTGAATAAGGGCAGGCCATGTGCCAGCAGGGGAAGGGCCCTTACAACAGTAAGGCTTCAACTCTGTAAAGGCTGCCAGAGAGGTCCCACTTCTGCAGCAACAAGGCCCAGCACCCAGTAAAGTTCATCAGGGAGGCCTCATTGAACTTATGACTAAAGCAGGGGCCTGTCCCCAGTGCAGGCCACCAGCAAGACCCCCTCATACCCCCATGAAAGCCAGAAGCAAGACTCCACATCCAGGGTAAGCCAGCAGCAGGGCCCCACCTCTAGGCCAAACCAACAATAAGGTGTCCTACTATGGAGCCAACACCCAAAGTCACTCCCAGGACAAGCCAGCAGTGAGGGCCCCACTGTGTAAGCAAATGGTGAGGCTTCCCTGACGTACAAGCAAGCAGCAGGGTCCTCTATTGTTCAAGCCAGCAGATAAGCCCTAAAGCTTGTGCAGGCTAGAGGCAAAGTCCCAAATCCCACAAGAAGAATCTTGGGACAGTGCCTTCTCTAACCCAGGAACAGTGCCCACCTTTAATATAAGGTGAAAAGCTACATAATAAATTGAGGAAATGAGCAAAAAAATAAAAGACTATGGAAAGTTATTATGGTGACAGGGAGAATCAAGGCACAAACCTAGAAGAAAATAATGTCAAAACAGCTACAGGAGAAACCTCAAAGAAAAATGTGAATTGGAGTCAGGCCCAAAAAAAGAACTAGAAGAGATTTTTAAAAAAGGACTTTAAAAATCAAATAAGAGAGTTAGAAGAAAATTTAGGAAAAGAAATGAGAGTAATGCAAGAAAATCATGAAATAAGAGTCAATAGCTTATAATAGAAACACACAAAAAAGGGAAAAGACATACAAATATTCACCAAAGAAAACAACTTCAAAAGTAGAATTGGCCAAATGGAAAAGGAAGTACACAAATTCACTAAAGAAAATAACTTTTTAAAAAGTAGAACTGATCAAATGGAAAAGAAAGTACTGAAGTTCACTGAAGAAAATAATTCCTTAAGAATTATAATTGAGCAAAATGGAATCTAATGATTCCTTGGGACATCAAGAAACAATCAAACAAAATCAAAAGAATGAAAAAATAGATGAAAATGTGAAATATCTCATTGGAAAAACAACAAATTCCTTTTATGACACAAACATGGTACTAATACCTAAACTAGGAAGAAAACTATGGACCCATGATGGCAAACCTGTGGCACACATGCCAAAGATGGCATACGGAGCCCTCTCTGTGGATATGTGCACTTCCCCTCACCCTCGAATTTGTTACTAGAAAGGCAGAGGGACTCAGGTGGAATTGCTCCATTCCCTCTCTTCATTGTGCCTGATGACACTTTTTCACATCCCCTGCCCTCTGCTCAGTAGTACAATGGGAGCACACAGCAGGTAAAGTGGGTGACTCATAGGTGGCAGAGCTGGAGGGGAGCAGAGCGCTTGGGCCACTCCTCGCCCCCTTTCTACATTCACTGTGGACATTCCTTAGTTTACCTGCCCCTCTGTCCAGCAGCCCAATGGGAGTGCTTTCTCCCTCCCCTACGTGGGGAAAGGGAAGGGCATGACACATGATCTCTAAAAGGTTCACCATCACTGCTATAGATCAATTTCCCTAATGAATATTGATGCAAAATTTTAAAATAAAATTTTAGCAAGGAAATTACAATAATATATTATAAGGATCATTCACTATGACCAGGTGGGATTTATTCCAAGAATGCAGGGCTGGTTAAATATTAGGAAAACTATTAGAATAGGCATTGAAGAAGCAAAACTATAACTCTTCACAGATGACATAATGGTATACTTAGAGAATTGGAAAAAATAATAAAAAATTAGTTGAAATAATGAACAACTTTAACAAAGTTGAAAGATATAAAATAAATCCACACAAATCATTAGCATTTTAATATATTACCAACAAAGCCCAGTAGCAAGAGATAGAAAAAGAAATTCCATTTAAATTAACGGTAGATAATATAAAATACTTGGGACTCTACCTGCCAAGACAAATCCAGGAAGTATATGAACTCAATTACAAAATGCTTTTCACAAAAATAAAATAAGATCTAAACAACTGGAAAAATATTAATTGCTCAAACAAATAACAATTTTATTTAAATTAATCTACTTATTCAGTGTCATGCCAATGAAACTACCCAAAGAGTATTTTATGGGGTTAGAAAAAATAATAACAAACTACCCAAAGAGTATTTTATGGGGTTAGAAAAAATAATAACAAAAAATAATCTGGAATAACAAAAGATCAAGAATATCATAGGAATAATAATAATAAAAAAAAAGGTACTGGAAGATGGCCTAGCAGTACCAGATCTCAAGTTACATTACAAAGTGGTAATCATCTAAACAATCTAGTACTTTGGAGTGGTGGATGAGTGGAATAGCTTAGATATACAATATCTAGTAATAAATGACCACAGTAAAATAGTGTTTGAAAAAACCCAAAGATCCAAACTTTTGGAACAAGAATTCACTATTTCACAAAAACTGTTGAGGAAATTGGAAAATAGTGTGATTGACACTGGGAATAGACCAATAGCTCACATTGTATACCAATATAAGGTCAACATGGGTACATGATTTAGACATAAAGGATGATACCATAAGCAAATTAGGGGAACATGGGACACTTTGCCTGTAAGATCTATGGATAAGAGAAGAATTTATGACCAAACAAGAGATAGAGAGCATTATAGGATATAAAATGGATACTTTGGAATATTTTAAATTTAAAAGATTTTATACAAGCAAAACCAATGCAACTAAGATTAGATAAGATTAGAAGGAAAGCAGAAAGCTGGGGAATAGTTTATAAAGGTCTTATTTCTCAAATATATAGAGAATTAAGTCAAAAATTTTTATAATATTCTCCAACTGATAAACGGCCAAAAATACAAACAAGCTATTTTCAGATGAAGAAATCAAAGTCATATGAAAAAATGATCTAAATAACTTTTGATCAGAGGAATGTAAATCAAAACAACACTGAGGATTGAGAGCCAGGTCTAGAGACGGGAGGTCCTGGGTTCAAATCCGGCCTCAGACACTTCCCAGCTGTGTGACCCTGGGCAAGTCACTTGATCCCCATTGCCCACCCTTACCACTCTTCCACCTAGGAGCCAATACACAGAAGTTAAGGGTTAAAAACAAAAACAACAACAACAACAACAAAAAAAACCAACACTGAGGTACCTCCTCCAACCTATCAGATTGGCCTATATAAGGAAAAAGAAAATGATAAATGTTGGAGGGGATGTGGGAAAATTGGGACATTAATGCACTGTTGGTGGAGTTGTGATCTGATCCAACCTTTCTGGAGAAAAATTTGGAAGTCTGCTTAAAGGACTCAAAAACTATCCAGCAATACCACTATTAGATCTGTATCCCAAAAAGATTTTAAAAAGGGGTGGGGGAGGATTTATTTGAACAAAAATATTTATTGTAGCTCTTTTTGTGATAGAAAAAAAAATGGAAATTGAGGAGTTGTTCATCAATTGGAGAATGACTGAACAAGTTGTGGTATATGATGATAAAGGACTACTATTGTGCTATATGTAATGATGAGCAGCATGATTTTGGAAAAACCTGGTCTATACGAACTGATGCAAAGAGAAGTGAGTAGAACCAGAAGAATGTTGTATTCAGTAAGAGCAATATTTTTTTGATGAACAACTATGAATGATCTAGTTATTCCCTGTACAGTGTATACAGCGATCTAAGACAATTCCACAGACTCATGATGAGAAATGCCATCTGTCTTCAGAGAAAGAACTGATGGAGTCTGAATGTAGACCAAAACATACTATATTACACTTTCTTCTTTTTTTGTTTTATTTGAGATCTCTTCCACAAAATGACTAATATGGAAAAATATTTTACATGTTGCTTGTGTAAAATAAGATTGCTTGCTGCCTCAGGAACAGTGGGAAGGAGGGAGAGAATTTGGCTCTCAAAAATTTTTTAAATGAATATTTGCTCCCTCTGCCCTCTGTTCTCTAGCCAGTGAGATGACCTCCATTGAATAGGGATTAGAAAGTAAACTACTGTTCCTGCATTCAGCCACTAGAAACAGATGTAGATGTGCCTCGAAATGATAAATGTTGTAAACTATCATCTGTTCAATTTGAATAACTTTGCATTTAAGGGAGACAGTGATCTTCAGACCCACTAGCAATGGTTAACCTGTGCCTTCCCTTTACCAGTGATTCCCAAAGTGGGCGCCACCGCCCCCTGGTGGGTGCTGCAGCGATCTAGGAAAGTGGTGATGGCCACAGGTGCATTTGGGGGCAGTGAATAACTGTAAGGGGGTGGTGATAGTATGTGACAGGGGGTGCTAGGTAATATTTTTTCTGGAAAGGGGATGGTAGGCCAAAAAAGTTTCTGTAATATATTTTATCTAACTTCATCAAGATCAGAGATATTCCTAGTTCTGTCTAGTTTGACTCCCTCTATGACCCCTGATAGATCTATAACATTTAGTGGGAATATAGGTGTCATCTCCCCATAGTAAAATGTAAGCAATTTATCCTTTGTTAGTTCTTTATCATTACTTATGTTTACTTTTTTATGTTTCTCTTCACTCCTGTTTGAACTTCAAAGTTTCTATTTGGCTCTGGTCTTTTCATAAGGAATGCTTAGAAATCCTCTATTTCATTAAAGCTTGGTTACCCCCCTCCCCAATTGTAGAATTATATTCAGTTTTGTTGGGTAATTAATTCTTTGTTGTAAGTCTATATCCTTTGCCTTCTGGAATATAGTATTCTAAATACTATATATATATATATATATAATATAATATAGTATTCTTCCTTTGTAGTAGTGACTACTAAATTACGTGTGATCTTAACTATGACTACACTTGAATTCTTTCTTTCTGGCTGCTTATAGTATTATTTTTGTCTAATGAGTTCTGGATCTGGGTTATAATGTTCCCCAGGAGTTTTCACTTTGGGGTTCCTTTTAGGGGGTGGCTGATGAATTCCTTCTTTGCTCTCTGGTTCTGAGAGATCTGGCCAGTTTTATGACTTTTCAAGATAGACTATCTAGCCTCTTAGGTCACAGTATTCAGATAATCCAATGATTCCTAAAGTTCTTCATCTCCATTTCTTTTTGCTATGAGATACCTTACATTTTCTTCTACTTTTTAAGTCTTTTGTCTTCGTTGATATGTTTTATTGCCTCACAGAGCTATTCATGAGGGAATAAGAATCTTCTATTTGGTTCATTTTCATTCTCTGCTGAATTTAGGGACTATCAGCTGGGAAGTTTTGCTGGTTCTAAATACCAGAATTACAGGTTCCCCTTTGGTATGGGGCTCCTTTCTGCTTCTTCTGCAGGCTGTAGACTGGGCTAGAGGATGGAAAAGATACCCCATTCTGCTCCCAATGCTTTCTGAACTTGTTTTATTGTCTAGAAACTGGTTGAGGGTATAAATATAGGTGCAGATCCCTGGGTAATAGGCATCAAAGCTGCCAGAGGGCCCCTTTCCCCATGGTGGTGCCCTGTCGTGCATCTAGGGGTGCCCTAGTATGGCTTTGGGATCCTCCCTTTCCCTGGTCTCTCACTTGTCACTGTCTTCTGCCAGTATTGTGCTCTGCAACCAGGGCTGGCCACAGTATCCACATACTTCTCCGTCTCCCTCTGAAAACCTGGCCTGGAAAAATGATTTCCAATAAGCTTTTCTTGAATTTCCCCATTAGAATTTGGTCTGATGTGAATCTGATCTGTTTGGAGGAGTTTTAGGGGATCCGTCCTCACTGCTCTCCCTCCTGCCTCTGCCTCTAATCTGGAATTGATAAGGACTCTTTACATTCCCCTTGGCACAATTTCTTTCTAGGAAGGGCTTGGCTTGGAGAACCAAGAGGTGGAGTTGTTGGGAGGGACTTTGCTTTCTGGCAATGGGGAGAGTGTGGACTCACCCCTCCTAGAAAAAGGATAACAAAGGCTTCCCTTCAAAGAGAAAATATTTTTGGTCATGATGAGAATTTCAGGAAGCAAAAGGTCCCACTTACAAATATTATCTCATTATGTCCTCACATCAAACTTGGGAGATAGGGACAGTTATTGTCCTCATTTCATAGCAACTTGGTCCTTCCAAACAGCCTTGTTTTTTTGGTCTGGTTTCCCTGAATATTGTTTCTTCTTCAGAGGGCTGTTTACATTGCCTGTTGCCATTTTCTCTTTTTTTTCTTTTTCTTTTCTTTATCTTTCCTTTTAGGCTGTGAGCTTCTTGAGAACCGGGACTGTCTCTTGTTTTTCTTGCGTCCTTAGGACTTAACACAATCTCTGGCACATAGTAGGTACTTAATAAATGTTTATTGGCTGACTGACTATGCCTGTTCTAATCTTCTTACATTTAAGGTTAGGGTTGTCCAGTCCCATTTAAGTGGTGAAACACCCTGTAGAAAATTTCTAGGATCTTCTTATGTGTCATTAGAGAAACATTTAACCCACGATGGATGGGTTAATTTTTCCTTTAAAGATATTGAAACTGTCCTTGAAATTTAATTGTTTTAGGTTTAATTTTTTTTTAAGACCTGAACTGTCCGGTCACCTAAACTGCAAAAGTTAATACAGAAAGTCAGATGTTTTATAAATTTCTCGTTTTGTCCTAATCCTGAAGTTGAATCACTAAATCAGTTGAGTCAGGCTTAGCTTAGAGAGATGGAAACGTCCATTTCTCTGTATCACTGGTCATTGGACTGTGCTCACTGAAGAAGAAAAAAGAAGATGAAAACAGCCAAGAGGTCAGACTCACCTACTCAAGCATATTGTTCTTGTTCGAAGTCATCCTTTTGGGGGTAGGGAGAGGAAAGAAATCCCTCTTTTTTGCCCCTTTCTGAAGGGGCAAATGAGAGGAAGTGCTAAAAGAGTCCCAAAGGAGAAAGTAGGCATGGTTCTCCCTCACTTTCTCTCTTCATATTTCACATATTTTCTTTAGTTCTTCATCATGAAATATATTTACATCATGTTGTTCAGTCATTTGGGGTTTTCTTGGCAAAGACACTGCACTGGAGTGGTTTGCTATTTCCTTTTCCAGCTCATTTTGCATATGAGGAAACTGAGGCAAATAGAGTTAAGTGACTTGCCCAGGGTCACATGGCTAGTAAGTATCTGAGGCCAGATTTGAACTCAGGAAGAGGATTTCTCTAATAATAATGTTATCATTACATTTCTGCTCACTTTGATCTGCATCAGTCCATAGAAGTCTTCCAAGTTCCTCTTAAATGATCTATTTTGACATTTCTATCATTTCTTGACTTCAGTTCTGACACTCACTGTGCCACTTAGCTGCCCATACTTATATTAGATGTTTAACATACCTTTGAATAATAATCAACTTCCATGCCCCCTACTCCCAATCTAGCCTTAAGTCTAAAAAAAATCCCCCCCCCCCATTAGCAAGTATTTAAAAAAGCATCTGGGTGGCTCAGTAGATTAAGAGCCAGGTCTAAAGAAAGGAGATCCTGGGTTCAAATTTGGCCTAGTTGAGTGACCCTGGGCAAGTCACTTAACTCCCACTGCCTACCCTTTACTGTTCTTCTGTCTTCGAACCAATACATAGTAAAGGGTAGTACATAGTATTGGTTCGAAGACGGAAAGTAAGAGTCCCCCCACCCCAAAAAGCTAATCTATCCTTCCCGTTCCTACTACCATTGAGCTAATTAAAAAGCAAAAAGTACCCAAATACATAGATGCATATATTTCAGCAAAATTAATTTCTATGTTATCAGAATCCAAAAATATTAGTTTCCACATTTTAAGTTAATGTGTCTCTGTCAAGAGGTGGGAGGCATATTTCCCTTTCATTCTTTTGTACTCATGGTTTGTCATTGTATTGTTCAGAGTTCTCAAAAGTCTTTCAGAGTTGTTTTTCTCTATAATATTGTTATCATTATATCTCTGCTCACTTTGATCTGTATCAGTCCATAGAAGTCTTCCAAGTTTCCTCTTAAATTATCCATTTTGTCATTTCTTATATCACAATAATCTACAATTACATTCATATACCACAGTTTAACTATTCCCAAATAGGATCACATCACCTTTAGTTTCCAATTTTTGGTTACCACCAAAAAACCCCAAAATTGCTAGAAAAATTTTTTATAGATCTTCTCACATGTTCTTCGATTTCTTTGTAGGGATGTATCTGGGTGGGGGAGGACTATAGGTCAATACTATAAGCTAGGATGAAATTTGGTAGCTTTCTGGGCATAGTTCCAAATTGTTTTTCCAGAATGACAAGACCAATTCATAGCTCCTTTAACAGTACACAAGTGCACCTGCCTTCCCACATCCTTTCTAAGTTTGTCATTTCCTTTTTTTGTCATCTCCTCCAGTTTGATAGGTATGAGGTAGAATCTCAGGGTTGCTTTAATTTGGATTTCTCTAATTATTAATGATTTGGAGTGTTTTTTTTTTATCCAAATGATAGTTGATAGCTTATATTTCTTCTTTTGAAAACTGGTTGTTCATATCCTTGGGCCATTTATCTTTGGTGAAATGGTGCTTAGTTTTCTATATTTGAATAAATTCCTTATATATCTTAAATATAAGACCTTTATCAGAGAAACTTGTAAGTGTCACAATTGAAATAAAGGTAAACTGAGGCACAGAGTTCTGAGAACATTCAATTTATTAGTAAGGTTTGCAATTACCAATAAAAGAGGTCTTTCTACTCCTTAGTCCCAAAAACCATGTGATAGGGTCTACTTTACTTCATATAGTTTTGAGAACTATAAGAGAATGAAGATCAGGAAACATCACAGAAGGAAAAAACTATGATTGGCTACAAAGTCTGAAACATCATAAATGATGGAAAACAATCTGATTGGCTAAAAATCTGGAATGCAGGGTTAGCAACGACTCCTTCCATCTTGTTGCTAGCTCCATTGGGAAGCACCATATCATAAGAACCATTATTGGCTAGTGGTATGACTAGCAGTCACAAATAACCATAATTGGCAAGTGACTAAAAAACTGGTAGTGGATTCTTCCCATCCTAAAAGGGGTAACTAAAAATAGAGCTCAAAAAGATTAAGCTGAATGATAAAGGGAAGTCTTTCTACTCATCATCTAGGGACACCCTCACTCAAATTAGTCTACAATATACCAGAATTTCAAAGGGTCCCATATTTGGCCCGAGAAGGAACTTTTTACGCATATTATCACTGGTGTTTATTGTCTTTCTGACTGTTTGGGTGATAATCTCTCATTTTATTGAGCTTGCTTTTAGAAAATTGTGCACACAGAATTAAGAAAGAAAAACCTTTCTGGCAAACACTTCTCTGTATTTCTCTGTGTCTTATCAACTAACTTCTTCCTTTGAAAAAGGAATTCAAGCCTTTCTGAGGAGCTCTCTAAGTCTTCAGAAAGACAATTTCTCTTTTTCTTTACATTCCCAATTCTTGACAAGTTTTTTTTTTTTTTTTTAAACCCTTACCTCCGTCTTAGAGTCAATACTGTGTATTGGCTCCAAGGCAGAAAAGTGGTAAGGGTAGGCAATGGGGGCCAAGTGACTTGCCCAGGGTCACATAGCTCGAAAGTGTCTGGGGTCAAATTTGAATCTAGGATCTCCCATCTCTAGGGCTGGCTCTCAATCCACTGAGCTACCCAGCTGCCCCCTCTTGACAAGTTTTGAGAGTGCAGAAAGAAAGATAAGAAAGGGAATCTTCTCCCACAAGCTATATAACGTTATGACATCACTGACTAATTAGAAACTAAGTTTGTGACAAAAATGTAAGTTCCATTTTGTGAATTTCCAAATTATGGTTTAAATGTTTTTATAAACGCTGAAATATTCTATTTGGATTATATTAAGACTATAACTATGTATGTTACATGATCCTTTTATCACTCTTCCCCTGGAAAGTGACATTGTTTTAGTGCAGGGGGAAAGGTAATTTCAAAGAAAAGAGAACTAAAGCTAGTTTGAACATAGTAGAAAAAATTTAAGAAAAAAGGTTGCAATTTGAATGGTTGTTTCAATTAGGCACTTTGATCTGGTTCACAAAAAAGAAAAAAGTTTATATAAATTAGGGAATGACTAAAAAGTAAATAAGTTTTATTAGAAGCGTACATATAATTAGAAACGGTAAATTTACAAATTAAAGTTTTATAAATTAAAGTACAAATCTAATTAGGCATTTTAAAAATGGGTATGTTTGTTTTGCAATTAGTTATGTGGTTGTATATTATATTAGATTCTGTAATTTGCATGTGGATATTAATTGGAGTAGATTTCATATTATGAGCTTAAGAACTAAGGTAGGGAATATCTCAACCAACATCTCCATCCCTCTCTCCAGAGAGGAGATGAGAGCTACTACGCCATCATAAAACTGCAGTTTAGAGAAGGTGAAGTCAACTCGGGCTAAAATTTTTAAAAAAGAATATTTTATTTTTCCCTCAATTACATGTAAAAATTATTTTAACTTTCATTTTTAAAAATTTTTGAACCAAATCCTCCCCTTCCCTTCTTTCTTTTCCCCATCCCTGAGATGACAAACAATCTGATAAAGATTTTACATATTTAATAATATAAAACATTTTTCCATGTTGGTCATTTTGTGGAATAGAACTCAAAGAAAATTTAAAAAGGTGAAATATACCTTGTTTCAGTCTGCATTCAGACTCCATTAGTTCTTTCACTGGAGGTAGATGGCATTTTTCATTGTGAGTCCTTCAGAATTGTCTTAGATCATTGCTATCAGAGTCGCTAAGTCTTTCACAGCTGATCATCCTCCATTTGTTCTGTTCACTTAGATTTGCATGAATTCATATAAGTTCTCCCAGGTTTTTCTGAAACCATCTTGCTAATATTTCTTATAGTACGATAGTATTCCATCCAATCATATGTCACAACTTGTTCAGCCATTCCTCAACTGATGAGCATCTCTCAATTTCCAATTCTTTGTCACTTCAAAAAGAGCTACTATAAATAATTTTTTACACATAGGTGCTGTTTCTTTGATCTCTTTAGGGTACAGACCTAGTAGTAGTATTGGTGGGTCAAAGGGTGTGCACAGTTTTATAGTCCTTTGGACATAATTCTAAATTGTTCTCTAGAATGGAGAACTAGCTATTCTCAATTAATCCATCAATCAGTGACTAATTACCAGGCACTGTATAGGTACTGCAGATAGAAACACAAAGAATTAAATAATCCTATATCTGCTGTTGGGTCCAGGAGAGTCTGTAAAACCCTCTTTCCCTCTTTAAGAAGAGGCCTCTCTCAGTTCAAGGCCCACCAGATTCAGTCTTGAGGGAACCTAGGTTTTTTGTTTTTGTAAAAAAAGGTTTATTTTTTATTAGTTACATGTAATAACAAATTTCTACATAATTTTTCCAGTTACATGATCCAAACTTTATCATTCTCTCCCATCCCTCCTCTTTCCCAGAACTGACAAACAATTCAATCTGTTATACATGTATTATCATGCAAAATATATTCTCATATCGTTCATTTTTGTAAAAGAATTAAAAAAAAACCCCAAATAAAAACCCAAATAAACTAAACTAAAATTTAAACTAGAAAGTGAAAAATCATGTGCTTTGATCTGCATTTCCACTCCAACAGTTCTTTCTTTGGAGGTAGATAGCATTCTTTGTTATAAGTCTTAGAGAAAGGAATAAGAGCATTTTTCTCAGTCTCTCAACCTTTATGCTCTTCTCTGGAACCCTAAGGAAAAACTCTTAAAACCTAAAGTTTGATTCATGTCCATATTCTCCATAAGAAGGGGAGAACGGAATAATTTTCAACATATGATGTCATTCAGGCATAGAAAAGTTATTCCTTTCACAGAAAAGAAATGCTTAATATAAGAGATTAATGATCACACACATTTACAAGTCTTAAATAAGCAGCAGCCTATAAACTATAAACTACCAATAGGTTGGAACTTAAACAGCAAAACATTGAGAAATGTGGGGGTTCTGCTGAAACAGCATTTCCTATTTCACTTTAGTTCTGGTGAGTTCTTTGATGGCTTGTTCAATTTCTTTTTCTGATATGGGATTATTTAAGTATTCTATTTTTTATGTTTATCTAGGCAATTTATATTTTTGTAAATACTCATCCATATCACCTAGCTTGCCATATTTATTGCCATATAATTGGGCAAAATAGTTTTTAAAGATTGTCTTAATTTCCTCTTCATTAGAGGTGAGGTCTCCCTTTCATCTTTGATGCTGTTAATTTGGTTTTCTTCTTTCCTTTTTTTAAAAATTACACTAACTAGTACTTTATCTATTTTATTTGTTTTTTCAAAGTACCAGCTTCTAGTCTTACTCACTTTAGTTCTGAATTCTTTCTGAAATCTTGAATAGTGTTTGTCTTCTGATAATTGGAATTAGGATTTGTGGCTTTTCCTCCTGTCCATAATTATCTTCTCTAAGTGATGTGTGGTTGAATAGCATTCTTACTACTGCTAGTCAGTTCCAATGAAGGGACCCAGGACTTCTAGATTTCTTGAATTCATGGAAGGTCTATCTATCTCTGGGTCACTGTTTAAACACACATGCTCAGGGAATGAACAACAACAACAACAAAAAAAAAAAAAACCCAGAAAAGGCAGTTCCAGGCCACCAGACTAGGGTTTGCCTAGGCTAATCATCTCTGTAAGCTGTCCTATATGCTCACAAGCACCATGCTGCCAGGATGGAGAAGGGCTAACCCATCATCATCCCTCACAGGAACCCTAGGGAAGATCTATTTGCCATATTTTCCAGAATTCTTCTCTTTCTAGGTCTACCAGTGGTCATTTATTAATATTTGTTAACATGACACAGTACCTATCTGTTTTAATGGATTGCCATCATTGCCGATCTTCTCTGCCCCGTGCCTCTAGCAATAAATAATCCAAAATATTATATATATACACATATATATTTGTGTAAGTATATATTGATCAGTCACTTGGAAACTGCTTCTAGAAGCATTTTTTTTTCCATTTTTCATTCATTTTTTTCAGATGTCTTTAACTATTAGGAAGTATTACTTATCTTGAACTTACTCATGGTTTTAGTTGCGCCCTGTGGAGCCGCATAGAATAAGTATAACATCCCTACCGACAGCCCTCCGAATTCTTGAAGGCAGCTACTGTGTCTCCTCTCAGCCTTGTCTTCTTAGGACTAAATCCAGTTCTTTAAACGTTTCTTTCCCTCATGACCGGCATTAAAACTGGGTATCTTCCAAAGTCTATGAGATAAGAATGGGTATTTACCCAAGACCCTGGTTATTCTGCTATTGATGAATTCTAGTTTGTTAATATTCTTTCTAAAATGTGGTTCCAAGAACTTAACGCGGTATTTTCTTTGCGAGATCTAAGAAACCGAATAATTTACAGCAACTCGTTTCAATGCAGGTGGTGAATAATTCCTTTTTGGATACTGAGTTAAAGAGGTCAACCTCTTTCCCCACTAAAAGTTGCAGGAGTTTTCAGAATGCTATAAAAATTTAAAGATATATTATATGTAAATATGATCTATATCAGCGTATAATGTTCCCTTTTTTATCGATGCAACATAATCTTTCTTGGCCAGATTATGCATTAATGGTTGACAGTTATAGATGCATATTATCTGAGGACATATATTGATAGTTCCCTTTTATTTCAACTAGCAAAACATCAAAATTTGACAGTCAGATACAAGCGCTAGGAGGCAGTGGCTCATCCAGGTCTGCAGCCTCTACCCACCTAGAGTTAAGATGGAAGAGCACGCGTCTAGCATGGGAAAACTACAAATCCCAGCGGGCACCGAGAGCGACCTTTACCCGAGATGCCGCCCAGATTCGGAGCTCTGCGATTGGCAAGTTATCGGCCCCCACCGTACTGCCGGCACCCGTCTCCGGCGTAGTCAGCCGAGAGTCCCCCTCTGGTCCTGCCCAAGTACCGGGCTGCAGCGAAGGGAAAACACTGAAGGCGGGAGACCCGGTGGACAAGATGGAGCTGCGGAATGCTGACAGCTCCTTGGGAGAAATTGGTGAGTGAGCTGTGGGAGGGGAGCGAGTGGGGATGGGGAGAGACTAGGAGAGGAAGCGCTGCGAGCCCCTTCTCAGGGCTGAGGGCTAGCGCGTGATTGGGCGGCTAGCTCGCTCGGGCTTTCTGCACCTGTACTGTGCGCAGCGAAGATGGACCTGCCAAGTCTTATCTTCTCGGGTCAAAACTTTTCCTTCCTTTCGTTATCCGAGGAAATTGTGCTCCCTGCTGAACTGCTGCGTCTTTGCCTGTTGGTGACAGTAAGTAGCACACCTGAGCTCCAGATGTTGCCCGGGCTGGAGGGAAGACCTGAATAGGGTAGGATTTGTAAAGTAAGGGATAATTAGAGGATTCTTTAAAATGTGTTGTTATTCCACACACTGTAGGTCGATGTGGTCCTGAAATATAATTTCTCAGTCTCAGTTTCCTCATCTGTAAAATGGAGATCATAATAGCACTTACAAATACTAGCTATTATTATTATTGATTCCTCTAGTAAAAACGTAAGCGCCTTAATGTGGGAGGCCGTTTGGTTTTTGTCTTTATCTCCCCCTGATGCCTTACACTTAACAAATGCTTGTTAAATAATAGCTTTTGCCCTATGGAAAATATTTATTGTATCCCCAAATAATTTTAGTACAGTCACCTCTTTGGAGAAAGGAGCATTCATTCTTTAAGGAGCAGGCATAGTGTAGTGGGAGACATGGCTGGAAGTCAGAAGACCTGAGTTTGGATCTTGTTAATACTGTGGGACCAAGTGCAAGTCTCCCACCCTCTTAAGGAGCAGCCGCCTACACTGTAAAATTTGAAACAATACTTGCAATTACCTACCTCCAATGGGCTCTTGTGAAGAAAGGGCTTATCATTATATAAACGTGTCTTGCTATTTAATAAGCACCTGCATACGATTGATACTGAACCAAATAAGTTAACATTGTAATCTTCTGAGAAAGTACTTTTATACTGGTACAACTTGTGAGTGAATAGTTAAAAGACATAATTTTTTAAATAGAGGATTAAATATCAAATCTTCACTTTCAGTCACACTTTTCTTATTTTTTCCTCTTCTCATTAAAGGAGTGAATAAGAATGTTCTGAACTCATGGTTTGATATTCAGGCTTCAGTTTATTCTTTGTGGGTGTTTCATGCTTTCCCGTTGGTACTTTGCTGATGCACCTTCTCCTTGAGGCACTGTAACTCCAGCTGAACCCAAGTTAATGCTGATAAACTATATTGAACTAAGGGAAAAAATCATTGTCAAATTAACAAGCACTTATTTCGTCAACAGGCTTTATTGAGTGCCTACTATGTGCTTGGTACTATGTACTATGTTAAATCCTGGGAATACAAAGACAGTCAATAAATAGACCCAACCCTCAAAAAGCTTAGTCTAAAGGAGGAGGTGACATACAAATAACTATGTACAAATTAAGATCTATTTGGGATAAATTGGTGCTAATTTCAGAGGGAAGACATTGAGATTGAGATGTGTTGGGAAGGGCTTTTTGCAAAAGTTGGGACTTTAGCTGAGGCTTGAAAGAAGCCAGGGTGCCCAGAGCTGGGAGAGGGAGGGTATTGTTCCAGTGCCACTGGACCATAGTCTGTGGAAGAGAGTAAGGTTTATACTATACTGGAAAGGTAGGAAAGGGCTGGGTTATGAAAGCTTTAAAAGTCAAATAGGATTTTATATTTTGCTCTGGGATTGGTGCAGAGCCGTTGAATTTATTAACTGGGGAATAGAATGGTCAGACCTGTGATTTAGGAAGATCATTTTGACAGATGAATGGAGATTAGACTGAATTGGGGAGAGCCTGAAGGTGGGGAGGCCCACGGGCAGTCTCTTGTAGTAGTTCAAGTGGTGACAGTGTCAGAGAGGACAATGTGGTGTATTACAAGAGATTGGGGAAGGTAGCTTTGATAGGACTTGACGATTGATTATGGGATGTGAGAGAGTGAAGACAACACTGAAGTTATGAGCATGGCTGACTGGGAGGAGGATGATACCTTTGGCAATAATATGGAATGTTAGCAAGCAGGAGGGCTTTTTTAGGGGGAGGAAAGATGATTAATTCAGTTCTGGACGGATTAAGGAGCATTAACTTCTTATATCTTCAGATTGTGTGAGATGTAGTAGTCTTTTTCTTCTAAAATGTTTTAAGTTTTTCATATGTCTACAGCATCCTGTGAACCAGTTTAGGGATATTTCCAACCTTTATAGTCAGTGACAGTAAAAATACAACAATGAAATTCCTATAGTCTAGCCTTATTAACAAGTGCTAGAAAAAAGTTAACCAACCATCTGGGCTATATGGAGGTAAATGAGATACATTTTCCTTCCTTGGCATTTTGATGTATCAGGGATCACATTTATTTGGATCTTCTCTTGACCAGTGCATATCACAAACCCATAGATGTTTTATCTTATGGCATCCTGGTCTTATCTTCTTATAAATCATATAGCATCTATGCAACTTGATGGAAATATTCATTTAAGTTTTATGGACATGTTTTAAAAATATTTAGTGCTATGTATTTTATTATATTCATTTAAAACATTATTCTGTCAGGACATGGTGGTTCTTCTCTGTAATCCCCTGCTTCTGGGGAAATGGAGGCTGCTGGACCAATTGAGCTCAGTTCTCAATTTTAGTAGAGCTTCGACTGATTGGGCAGCTGTATAAAATCTGGCACCTATATAAAAGCTAGCACTTATACAGCTTTTTAAAGTTTGCCAAGTACTTTAGAAGTGTAATTTCATCCTCACAACAATTCTGGGAGGTAGGTATAATTATTGTCTCCATTTTATAGCTTAGGAAACTGAGGCAAATAGTGAGTTGCTCAAGGTCATTCAGTGTCTGAGGGCAAATTTGAACTTGGGTTTTCCTGACTCCAGGTCCATCACTCTATCCACTGTGCCACCTCGATTTTTCTGTGAATTTGAGGGCTCCCAGGCTGGTCAGTCAGTCAGTAAGCAGTAACCAATTACCTGCTATGTGCCATCCTACCTAAGGAAGTGAACCAACTCAGGTCAGAAATGGAACAAGTAAAGGCTCCCTTGCTGACCAGTAAAAGGATTGAGCCCATGAGTAGCTGTTAATGTTTCTGGGCCTGGATGAGATAGGAAGACCGAGTCTTGAAAAAACAAAGGGATCCTCTCTTAGAAGGGGTCCTTAGGTTTTACTAGATCATTAAAGAGACGTGTAACACAAAAAAAAGGTTGAGAATATCAGTTATGGAACATTTCTAGAATTTGTTGATGGATCTGTGATCCCACCTAACATAAATGATTACTTCTTAATGATGAGTAAACTATTTATAAGGTTGGGAGGTCACTCAGCTTTGGAGCAGAAAAGAAAAGAATCAACATACAAACCTTGACTTGGCATCTATTATGTTTTTAGAAGCATTTTTTATTCTGAAAAATATCAAAAAAGAATCTTTTCATATACAAAGCAGAACCCTACAAGAGGATTCTTTATAAAACTGTGACTTTTCATTTCATACTGCTTGCTTTTATAATATATATGTTTATACATATGTATGTATAATATACACATATGTATACACATACGTATGTCTTTTATAAAATAAATTCTACACATTACTTTCAAAACTGTCCTGTTGGAAGTACTTCTTTCTAAACTTCCTTCTGTTCCCTTTCTTGGCATTTTAAACCATGTTATGGCAATCCTTTTTTTTTTTTTTTAGCATCAGCCTCCTCCCATTATAAACTCCCTACAACACTTATAACTGAGTTAGTATCATCAAACAAAAGGAGTTCCCACAAAAACGTGTGTCTCTCAACCTTGTGGCCATCACCTCCCTGTCATGAAGTGAGTAACAAGCTTCATTAAAGACCTAGTTGATCATTATTACATTGATCAGGGTTTTTAAACCTTTCAAAGAATTTTCTTTGCAGTGTTGAAATGCTTATAAAAATTGTTCTGATTCTTTTCACTTTGTGTGAAAAGACTACCTTGGAGTCTCTGAAATTGTCCCTTTGGTAATTTCTTATGGTGTAACAATACTCCATTACATTAATTTGCTATAATTTGTTCAGCAATTCCCCAGATGTCTAGAAGGCAATCTAAGGTACTCCTTTCTATTCAGTTTTTTAAACTTTTCTTTTTCCTCCCTCTTTTTGAGGATCAGAGAGAATGCTTTGCTTGCCACTGTTAACTATTTCCTTCCTGTTTTTATCCTCCCTTTTATCTTCCCCCTCCCTTGTTTTCTTTTGAGTCTGTGTTCACCCTATTTTTGTCCCTTTTAGATAAGAGTGAGGTTCATCAAATGTGCACCTGTTCTTTTCTCCATGTTGATATTCTTCTCAAGCACTCCAATCATAAGAAAAAGCAAATTCTATTCCCATTTCCTTCTTTCCACATTACTGTATTTTTCTTTGCCCTCCTTTTCTCCTTCAGATCATCAAATCAGAACCTGTTTATTCCCTATCCTCCTGGATCACTCTTTTTCTTATTTAACTTTTTCAGTCTCCTTTGAAGACATTAAGGATCAATGCAATGACAAAACACAATTTCAGAGAACCAAAGATAAAGTATGCTTTCTATCTCCTGACAGAGAGGTGATGGACTAAAGATGTAAGACTAGACATACAATTTTGGTCTTTGCCAATGTAGGAATTTGCTTTGTTTGACCATACATATTTGTTACATATAAGAGTTTATTTTATTTTATTTTTGTACGATCAGAATTCAAGGAGGTAGAAGGGAGGGAAGATAAATGCTTGTTAAATGAAAAGAAAAAGACACCATGTTTTCAGTCCTGACATAGGGAATATGGGAATATGAATTGCATGAAAGCACTGGTATTAATCTCTGTCAGACTATTTACTGGCTCAGGGAGAGGGGAGGGAAGGAGAGAATTTGAATTGCAAAATGCCAGAAAATAATTGTCAAAAATTGTTCTACATGTAATTGAATATTAATAATTGCATATATTTTATTTTATTTTTTATGTGTACATATTAGTTCCCTACTTCTAGAATGTAAGCTTCTTGAGGACAGAGAGTATTTCTTTTTCATATTTCTATCTCCAGCACCTAGCACAGTATCTGGCACAAAACAAGTCCTTACTAGGTGCTTATGATTAATTTTTGTGTTGTCAAAATGCTTTCAGCATACTGTCCTATTCCTTCTTTTAAATCTTTATATTTACTATTTCCATATTGGTTTTTCCCTAAAACAAACAAAAAATCTAGTACATAAGCCATTTTGCAAAACACATGGGCAGTACATGTAGCATATACTGTAGTAGTAGACATAGCATTAGAATTGAAAAACAGACTCTGCCCCTATTTCTAAGGACAAATTCCTCATCTCTAAAATAAGAACAAATGTACCAGTTGTATGAGGGAGAGAGTGAATAGAGATGTATGTGGAGAAAAGAGTATTTTGAACTTCAGTGAAGTTGTATGACAGTATTTAAAGGTTCCTTTTTTCTTTGTAGGGTTCTGGGTGGACAGGACACCCGTTCATGAGGCTGCCCAACAGGGCGAAACCTTGCAGCTCCAGCAACTGATTGAGAATGGTGCTTGTGTCAACCTGGTCACTGTGGACTCCATCACCCCTCTGCATGAGGCTAGCCTTCAGGGTCAGACACAGTGTGTGAAACTTCTGCTGGCTGCCGGTGCCCAGGTTGGTTATCTTTGGATGGAGACATTTTCATAGCTGGAGATGGGAACTTGCGAGGCACGAGAGGAGGAAAGTGTCAGTCGCTTGGGGTATTGACTCGCCAAGGACATGGGAAGGCATTGTAGGGCAGTGTTTTCTCTCCTCAGAGACTGAGGAGATGGAAATGGGGGGAAATGTGGTTTGAGTGCCAAGTTAAGTAACTCTCTGATGACTGGGTCCTCAGGGCCAGGATTGAACACACCAGTGCTGAGGCGGCTCTAGTTGTGGGCTGGGCAGGGGTATTGGCACTGGTGCCTGAGGCTTGGACGAGGACTAGCAGTGGCTGGGTGAGGGTTTGGGGATCAGGGCCTCATGCTGCTGTTGAGTAAACTTCATTTGAGTTAGAAGGTTCTAGTCTGAGCCAGGGCAGGGATCTGTCCTGTATACCCCTTCCATTTTACTGTCAAGGGGGAAAAGAAGCCAAAACTAACAATAGTAACAAATAAATCCCTTTTTTTTGAGAGTCCAAATAATTTTACATGGTACTTAGTATCTGTTATATCACAGTGTAGGAAAGGCAGCTATATTTTAATTATGTATTTGGGAAAAAGTAAGTCACAAGGAAAGCAATGACATCTCTTAGGTTTCCAGCAAACCCACAGTAGAATTGTGACTACAGTGCAGTTTCCTGCCTTCATACTACTTTTCTCTGACCTTTTCAAAGCTGAGACATCAGAGCATCAGAAGTGGTTTATTATAATAAGAAAAGACAAGATGGCTTAATTTACTGACTCTTTGCCCCTTTGGTTGGGAAATGAAACCCTTTTCTATATTCTTTTCCACCCAAACTCAAGGGTGTGCTGGAGCCAGCTCAAACTGGAACTGAGTATTACATTTTCATTGTGAGCGTTTACCTTAGAAATTGTCAAATGCTCTCATATTAGGTCTTGATTAATTATTTGTTGATTGTCTAGACCAGTGATGAGCAAACATGGCCTGCAGGCCAGATGTGGCCCCCCCTGAAATGTTCTGTCCAGCTGAGGGACATTATTCCTAATCTGACAAATACAATGAGTAGGACACAATACATGAAACTTCAAAAGAGTTGCCTTAGACACAGACTTGACAGCATTTCCTTTCCTTTGGCCCCCTCTTTAAAGAGTTTGCCCATCACTGGGCTAAACTTAAGAAAGCAAAGAAGACAAATGTTAATGATACAGGTTAAATTTAAAAGTGCATCCTGCTATATTTTTTGTTTTTGGAGAGCTGGTTGTTAAACATTTCATAGAATGCCACTTTTAAAACTCAAAAACTTAGTATTTCCTTGACCCTCACTGTGTTCCTTGGGTCTTAAATTTGAGCAAAGACCAGAACTTTACACTTCTTTTAATGAAGAGAACCTTAAATAGAGCATATTTAAGTGAAACAAATAAACTTATACTCAGAATTATAAGTCTACAATTGGTCATTTACTTGTGTGACTGTGGGCAAGTCACTTAATTCAGTTGAGCAAGCATTTATTAAGTACATGATGTGTGCTATGCTCTGTGCAAAGGATTAAAAAAAGAATTACAGTTTCTGCCCTTAGGAAGGCTACATTTTACTTAATCTTTTTGACCCTTAATTTTCTCATTTGTAAAAATGAAGCTTTTAGGATACTGTCTATTTCATAAGGCTTTTTTGAAGGTAGAGTTCTTTAAACTGTTAAATGCAATATTAATAAATACAATTATTATCCTTAGGAGCCTCTGCTGGACAAATTTTGCATAGGTTTCCTTACCTTTAATTTATGGTAAAGCCCTTTCAATCATAAAGTACTATATAAATGGGAGTATTACAAAATAAGGAGTAAGAGAGATTCTTGACCCCATAGGAAGAGGGGTGTGGCCAAGAGATGTTTTCCCTCCTCTGTGTGTGTTTGGTGCATGTGCTTTTTTTGCCCTTTCAAGGTGGATGCCCGGAACATTGATGGCAGCACCCCCCTTTGTGATGCCTGTGCCTCGGGCAGCATTGAATGTGTGAAGCTGCTGCTCTCTCATGGGGCAAAGGTCAACCCACCACTGTATACTGCATCCCCACTACATGAAGCCTGCATGAGTGGTGAGTAGTCTTCTGGAGAGCCTCACCAGCACAGTTTTTCTTTCATATTCTCCCTGTCAAATATTTATTAAGGGCCTACTATATGCTGGGCATTGCGCTAAGAGCTGGGCATATAAAAGGAAGCAAAAGGCAATCCCTGCCCTCAAGATGTCGAAGTTTAATGGAGGAGACAAAATGCAAGCAAATATGTACAAAACAAGCTACATACAGAAATAATGAACAAAAGGAGGACACTAAAATTGAGAGGGATTGGAAAAGGATTCCTGTGGAAGGTGGGATTTTAGTTACTACTTCAAAAAGTCAGAGAGGGAAGTAATCAGAGTTGAAGAGACAGAACATTCCAGGCATGGGGGATAGCCAGAGAAAATGGCTGGAGCTGAGAGATGGAGGGTCTTGTTCATGGAATGTCAGGAGGCCAATGTCTCTGATTCAAAGACTTTGTTTAGGGAATACTATATAAAAAGACAGGAAAGGTAGGAGAGGGATAGGTTGTCTTTGGATGCCAAACAGAACATTTTTTTGCATTTGGTCCTAGAGGAAATAGGGAACTACTGGAGTTTATTGATGGGGATGCAGGGGAGCTGACAAGATCAGACCTGCACGTTAGTAAATCACTTTAGTGGTTGAATGGAGAATGGATTGGAGTAAGGAGAGCCTTGAGGCAGACAGACTCCCTAGCAGCCTATTGCAGTAATCCAGGTGTGAGGCCATGAGGCCCTGCATTAGAGCAGTGGCAGAGGAGAGAGGGGGCCCTATTTGAGAGATGTTTTAAAGCTGGAATCTACAAACATTGGCAAAGCTTGGATATATGAAGGGTTAGGGATAGTGAAGAGCCCAGGAAGACTCCGAGGTTCTGAGGGATTAGGAAGATAGTGTTGTCCTTTAGAGTAAAAGGGAAGGTAGGATTAAGGGAGAGTTTAAGGGGAAAGATAATTAGTGCCATTTCCGACATATTGAATTTAAGATATTTACTGGACATTCAGTTTTAAGACATATGAGACTGGAGGTCAACAGAGACACTGGGACAGGTTAAGCAGAGTTGAGAATCTTCAGCATAGATTGGATAATTACATTAATGGAAGCTGATGAGATCACTAAGTGAAGGAGTAGAGAGGGAGAAGGGAAGAGGGCTCAGAACAGAACTCTAAGGGACATCTACAGTTAGGGGCTGGGATCTGGAGGAGAATCCAACAAAGGAGACAGAGGTGGGTTTAGAGAGAAGAGAAGGAGAGATAGGAGAAAGTGCTGTTCTGAAAACTTAGAAGAGAGTGTGAAAGAGGAGTGAGTGATTAGCATTGCCAAAGACAGCAGAGAGGTCAAGGAGAATGAGAAAAGACCATTGGATTTGGAAACCAAGAGATCATTCATAACTCTGGAGAGAGCTATTTCAGTGGAATGATAAGGTCAGGAGTCAGATTGCAAGGGAGGAGGAAGAGTGTGATAGGAGAGATAGTTGAGGCACCTATTACAGATAGTCTTTTTGACAGGAGAGACACAGGATGATATTTAGTGGGGATAGAAGGATTAAGAGAGGGGAGACACAGGCATGCTTGCAAACATTAGGAAATGAGCCAGTCTGTAGACTGCAAGAAAATGAAAATAAATGATAGTGAGGATGACAGAGGGGGAAATCTGTTGGAGGAGACAGATGAAGGTGGGATTGCTAGAACAAGCAGAGAGGATAAGCCTTTGTAAAGTAAAAACATCTGCAGCATCATTTAAAATGGGTGAAGGAGGAGTGGCAGAAGGGACCTGAGATGTGTAATATAGGATTAGTAACTTTGCCATTTTGGCCTGGGGCAACCTGTCAGTTGCCCTCGTTGGAATGTTGAGGGTGGCATGAGACATAGGGCAAAGTACCAACTGCCAGTTGGGCCAAGAGTATATAAAGCCCTGGAGACCCAGGGCTGGGTTCTTTCTTCCCTGATTTCTCCCCTGATCACTCACTTATCCCTTACCCTTGTAAGAGGGGAGATTAGATATTTAAGGTATGGTCACCAGAAATCGGATTAACTCAATTTCAAATTAATATAGACCCAAGTCAGGATGACTTTTATGGAAGTTTATTTATAATTAGGAAGGTTGAAGGTCGGGAAATCATGAGAGAGAAACTTTGGCGTGGACCAGAGGTCCAGACCAAGTAAGAATTTAGAGGTCCCAGTAAAGGAGCACAGAGGTTAATTAAACAAGGCTTCTAGCCACAAGGCCTTTTACAATTAGAGGCAAGAGAAGCCTCCTTGAGGCTAGAGCCTCCAGAAACGCTAAGGGAGGAGACAAGAAGTCAGCCTAACTTACCCACATGACAATTCAGAGGGAATCTCACCAGATATCCTTCAACACCAAGTTTAAAGTGCGAACTGCCTCCACAGGAAGTTACCATCATATTTAAAAGATAGCAGCTTTCGTCCTGCATCCACCTTCAATTTCAAGTGGACAAATGGCAGCCTCAACACTGTTTTTGGACTGCCCAAAGGGCAGTCCCTTGTTTTTGATTTGTTTCTTATTGTCACAGGTGGGTAACTGATCTTCCCCTCCCCACCTAATTCTAAGATGAGTGGGGTGACATTATTTCTGAAGGCTAGAGTCTAACAATGAATGAGGATGAACTAATTCCATTTACATACCCCCTGGGGCCTGGTAGCGGGAGTGAGAGCCTGGGTATCTTAGGCCTAGAATAGAGTAGGGCTTAAACCAATCCTGCAGAAAAATTTACCAATACTATTAGCACAACTGGCAAATCCTTTAGTCATTGATCATCTTTATTATCCAGAGACCACATCACTCTGACCCAGGGCCTGCCCTGGGTCAGCAGAAGACCATCGAGACAAGACCTATTGGCAACCTTAGTCAGATATAACTTTCATCCACAGATCTCAGTACTTCCTAACCCTTTTTCCACTGCCTTGTTCTCTTTACTCTGTTATCAATAAACCCCTTAGGCTTAACCCTTAGAACTCTGTGGTTATTCGCCTACCATCTAAGGCCAAGCAGGGACAGGCAACAGGAAGGGTTCTGAGCAGTTTCAGCTGGAACAAACTCCATTGTTGAAGGGCAGGAAGTTCAGCATCCACCTCCTGTCAGCCTACCACTCACCAATAGGAAGCTGCTTCCTCAGCAGGGAAGGGGCTGGTAACCTGATATCTTAAAGGAGCCTGGTGTCTAGTAGTGAGAGTTTCACTTGATTTCCTGGGTTGGTTCCTTGTCACATTTATAAACAAGTTTCAAGCCCAGCCTGGGTACAGCTCACTCCATCCTTCCAACTAGCACCATCCTCTTGCAAGCCTTATTACCAGCATAAGGCCCTTGACCTATTTATTACAGATGAGGAAGAGGGGAGAAGAGAATGACCTTAATTTTTTTTTTCTGTAAAATATAAGGTAGGCAAAATTTTGAAGGGCCGGAATGGGGAGAAGGAAGCCATGGAAGGTTAGAGGAGAAATGATAAAGTGTGAAAAATTGCTATGGAGAACAAGGTAGGGAGTTAATAAGAGAGGAATAGTAGGATTGCCCAATTGAAATTGTATAACAGACTCAGCCAGAAGGGTTGCATGATTTTACTTTCTCCATTTTTGTTCAGCAGCACATGTGTAGGAGCAAAGGCAGTGAATGGAGGGAGAGATCCAACAGTCAGGCTTGGCTGGTTAATTGTAATATGATAAGAGGGCTTGGGATTCAAGAGTGGAGGAAAGTGTAGCATTGGATTGTTCACCAAAGGGTCAAGATGGGTAAGAGAAGAGAGTGGCTTCTCTGTAGTAGGAATGGCCTGGGAGAGAATTGGGGATCAAGGGAATAGAGAGAGTAGGATTATGTCAGGGAAGACAGAGGGTCAGGGATAGAGAAGTGAAAAGTCAATAGATTATGGTTGGGATTTGGGATCTGGGGATTCTTGAACACAGAGGTGTTTCATTTGTGGGTGATAACAAGATCTAGGGTACATGCATCTTTCTATGTAACAAGTGAGGTGGAAGAATAGCTCATGGAAAGGGGTGGCTTGAGGAGCTGAATGTTTAAGGAGGATGAGGGAGAGTCAGTCTGTGCCAAAGTTCCCTGTTAAGAGGGCAAGAGTTGGGAAGGAGAGATGAATTGTGAGCCAGGAACTAAATTCCCTGAGGAAGAAAGGAGTGTGATTTGGGGTTTGTAGACAACAGCTACCAGGATTTTCATTGAGCGAACCTTGAAGGAGGAGGGTTACTGAGTGATGAAGACAGACTAAGAACCTGGAAGTGGCAGTGAGGAGCAAGAGTGCTCCAACTCTCCTGCTTCAACCAGAGAGCCAAGGAGGGGGTTAATAAAGGGGTAGCCAGAAAGACTGTGTGTGTCATCAGTGGGGAGGCCAGGCTTCAGGAAGAGCTGAAATAGGTGGAAGAAGTAAGTGAGGGAAAAGTTTAAATTAAAGGGACATTTGTTATCCATGGATCATCTGTTTCTGCCATCAGCCTCTCCTCTGTTTCCCCTCCCCCCCCCCCGCCCCACCTATGATATCATGATCCTGGTCTCTGTCACACAGGGGCAAAAATATATGATTTAGTTGTAGACATTGACTCCAGAAAGGACATTTTTTATCTGGGGGAGAGTATTTTAGTAATGTGTTTTTTAGCTTGAATACTAATCATTTGGCAGATAATAAATAGGGATCAATCAACAAACATTTTTGAGCCACCTACTGTTGCACAACTCCTTGCCTGCACTAGAAGCAAAGTCACAAAAGATAAGATCCCAGCCTGAAAAAAGAGTAGAGTTTAGTTGAGGAAGATAAGACATAGGGACACACAATTAGACAGGGCAAAATATAGGGCTGTATGTAAGTGCCAAATAAGGGGTACAAACAGCATGAGGGATCACTTGGTATGGTCTAGTATAGTAAAAGTTTCATGCAAAAGATAAGACTTGAAGTGGGTCAGATTAATCGGTCAGATTTGGGTAAGTGTAGAGAAGGAAGCATTCCAGATGAAGGAGTGGAATGGTGGAAAGAACACTGGGTTTGGAATCAGAGGACCTGCTTGTGAATTGCATTATTACTCCCTGGGTGACTTTGGGCAAATCATTTGACTTCAGCAGACCTCAATTTTCTCATCTGTAAAGAATGAAGTGGCTTCATTCTGTGATCTCTAAGGTTACATCCAACTGTAAATCTTTGTAATACAAGTGGACAAAAATACAGAGGTAGAGAAGTACATGAAATGTTCTTGGGACAGTAAATAAGCCAATCCTGATAGAACAGAGTGATACCTGTTAAGAGATGAGGTGGAAAGGTAGGTGGAAGTTAGATTACAAAGGACCATAAATTCTGATTTGTGAAACAGGAGATGTATGGTTTTAGGCATGTTGAGTTTTCTATTAAAACTATCTCAGAAGTCACCAGTGTTATTAGCATGTTGAATTTGGTTTCAAAGGTTCTGGGTTTATATCTCTGCTTTACCACTTACTACATATCTGACCGTGAGCAAGTTACTTACCCTCTGTGGGCCTTAATTCCCTCATCTTTAAAAAAAGAAATGAAGGGATTAGAATAGATGAAGTCTTCTTCATCTCCAAATTTTTTATCTTATTCTTGAACTTCCCAGTTTTTTAGTTCCAGTGACCATTCTCTCCAAACTCTGCAGTTTTTTAGGCTGTTAACCATAGTCCTTCTGGATTATTTTTTCTCCTTTGGCTTTCATGACATTGAACACTCCTGATTCTTTTCCTGACTGCTTCTTTATCTTTTTCTTAGTCTGCACTTAAATGTTTTATCCCCATTTCCCAGGTTATCTCCTTGGCCTCTTTTCATACTTTCTCTCTCTACTTCCTTCATTTGATGATCTAATCTTACTTCCTTGGCCTTAACCATCACTTCTATTTATATGATTCCTAAATATATCTCTCTATTCTTGATTTCTCCTTTGATCCAAATAATATTTTAACTACCTACTGGATAGCTCCATCTGGGATGTCCTTTTGGCATCTTTAAGCTCAATGCTAAAAACTGAAATTATTGTCCATTCTCTGAAAACTCTCTTTGGTTCCCTTACTTCTCTCAGTAGTATCACCATTCTTTTGATCATCCATTCTCTTAACTTTAAGGCATCTTTGACTTTTCCCTCTTGTTGATTCTGTGGCTTTTATAATAAATTGTTAGCATTTTGTGACTCCTAGGCCCCTTCCATTCTTACTGCCATTAGGCAATTTTCACTTTGTCTAGAAGGTGTTGCATTAACTACTTTATCAGATTCACTGTCTTCTGTATTTCTCTCAGCTGTAATCCATGATATTGCATTGCAGAACAATCTTCCTAATGCAGAGCTCTAATCTCATTGCTCTACTTCTCAAAAATCTTTCCTATTGCCTACCAAATAAAGTATAAACTCATTAGATTGACATTGAAGGCTCTCCATTATCTAGTGCCAGCTTCCTTTTCTTTAATTCATATTACTCATATTTAATTATTCTATAATCCAGATAAATTAGAATGCATATTTCATGCTTTCCCATCTAGCTGTCATTGCTTGTACTATTCCCCATTTTTGGAACATCATTCTCTCTTCACTAACTTTAATATCTCTGCCTCTTGAAATCCTACTTATGTGTCCATGTGTCCATGCTAGATGCCAACTCTTACATGAAGCTTTTCCTAATCCTTTGTGGTGGGAACTAATCTTTATAAATTCTCATGGCATACTCCTTAATATATCTTTTGTGTGCTTATCTTATTTTGCATTATAATTTAATTATTTGTATGTATGCCATATCTTTTATTGTAGAGTGTAAGCTTCTTGAGGTAAGGTACCATATAATATGTATTTAGTTTTGCATCTCTGTTACCTAGCATAGTATGTGTTTGTTGAATAATGATGATAAGACATCAAGGTAGACAAGTTCTTAAGGCTTTTAGAAACGTAGAACTAGAAGAAAGGTCAGAACTGAAGATGAAAGTCCAAGAATTATCCACAATACAGTGAGAGAAGTCTATGTGACTGAGAATAGAGAGAAGAGAGGTTCTAGGGCTGTCTGTTGAAACAGTCTCATTCAGGTCAGTAGAGGGAGAAGAACCAGTGAAAGAAACAGAAAATAGGGAAAGAGAAGTGACAGAGTACTAGTGGAAGATTAGTAGAAGGTTCTCCCACAAGGTTTTGGAGATATCAGTACTAAATTGACTAGGATTGCTAGTTTCTGTGATATTTTCCAAAGTTAGAGGTAGTCAGTGAGGTAAGGGGTAGGAAATGTTATCTTTCCCAATCAAGAGTAATGGAATAGAAATTGTCTTCCTATTTCCAACTAGAGAGAAAATTCTGTATATAGTTTATCTACTCTAGCTACTATACAGGCATGACTGAATAGTTTGTCCTGTGCCTTTGGTCTGAATATAAACTGCTTACAAGGTTAGGACAAAGATGTGATTTTGTCTTTTTAGACAGAAAGTGGGGTCCACCTTATGTCATATTTATTACTTTACAGTGAAGAGAAAGTGGTCTACATTCATTAACTTTCCTGCTTCCTTTTTAATTTATTTAAAGGAAGTTCTGAATGTGTGCGACTTCTCATCGATGTTGGGGCTAATCTAGAAGCCCATGATTGTCATTTTGGTACCCCACTACATGTTGCCTGTGCAAGGGAGCATTTGGATTGTGTGAAAGTGCTACTTAATGCAGGTAAGTAGTTCTTAAGCAGTAGAATATTGTTTGACACATGACACATATGGCCTAGACATAATCTCTGTCTACTGGGGTTGATTCCAAAATTGGGGAGAGGGAAGACTTCAGCATGAGACAGATGAATCAAATCTATTCCTATGTGAAGCACAATGAACAAGGCCCAGTTTCAAGACTATAAAATTCAGTTAATTCTTATGATTATTAGGCATCCTAAGAAGAACCAGAATGTTCAGTTTCCCAAGAGGGAAAACAAAGAATAAATAGAAAACTTAGGAGATTCGCATCTATCATGCTTTTTATAGCATGGTCAGAATTTAAGCTACAAAGAGATTTCCCTCCTTAACGTTACATAATATCTGGAATCATTCTTTCTAGGAAAAGACTTCCATGTTTTATCTTAGCTAAATTCAATACTGTTCCAGAGAAAAATTTTAAATGTGATCATATTAGTTATGTTGATTGTATCTTGGAGTCAATCACACAGAATGTCAAGAAATAGAAAAGATAATATTTCTTACCCTACCAGCCTTCTAAACAAGATGGATTTTCAGTTGTTTAGAACTTTTCTATTTGTGCTCCTGTTTTGCTTTAATATACTTCTTTCAACTTTTGACATAGGAAATATTTATCTTAGCTATTTTTGAAAAGTAGCTACTGTGGTAGAATTGTATACTTATCTATTTATATAAACATAAGGAAATATCAATTTGGTTGAGCTTTTAAAATCAAATCTTTAATTTTGTGGCTCAAGTAAAAGGAGAGATTCCTGATTTATTTCTAAACATAATCCAAATCAGAACAAAGCATATAGCCTAGATACATTTCAGAAAGTGGTTCCATAGACTTAAGGTATTAAGTGACAGGAGAATCTGATTCTTTGAAAGCAACTGAGTTTTTATGGTTATTACTTCATGTTGAGAGGTGCAGGATGCTGGCGGTGTGTTAGGAGCTAAAAGAACCCCGATTCCCCCAATAAATCTCTAAAAAGGAACCAGAAATAGTGATAAAGGAAACCAAAGAGAAGCAGCTGTATTCTTCTCCATCTAATATAGGATTGTGCAAAAAGTACTGCCACAATCCTATGGAAACTGAGTGTAGAAAAAGGCAAAGTAGATAAAAGGCAAAGTAGGCTCAAATCCAGAGCAGGCAGGTCAAACCACACAGCCCAGCCAATAGAGTGCTTAAGTAGCCCTGCCTTGGCCTCAGTAGGAGAGAGGGCCAGATCAGTATCCAGTGGAGACCCCGGGCAACCTGTGCCTGAGCCACCACAGCATCCCAAAGGACAAAATCCTAATCCAGAAACTGAGCCTGGAGAACTGAATAAACAGAAGAAAAGACCAAACAAAATCAGTTAATTCTAAGGCTTGAGTTTACTCGAGGTAAATTGTGAAGAAGAGTTAATGTCACAAAACTCCAAGTGGATCTTCAGAGAAAAGAATGTTCTAGCCACAAGGACTACCAGAGTAGTTTTTTCATTGCCTAGATTTTCTCTTGTATCTCTCTTTTTTCTCCCCCCAGGAGGGAGAATCATATAACAAATAATTATTCAAAAAATAAAAAGAAGAAAATAATTTCAGTAAAACTAATTGATATATTGAGAGAAAAAATTGATATTATGTTAAGTGTTTCACACATAGATCCCTCAACTCTACAGATGAGGATGTGGGTGATGTTTTCTCTTTTCCTGTCTTTGGTATCAAATTTTTTCTTTATAATTTTGCAATTTTCTTTTTGACTTATATTATTCTTTCCTTTACACTGTTGTCACAGAGTATTTTTTTCCTGCTTACTTCACTTTGCATCAGTCATGTAAATCTTTTCATGCTTCTTGGTGTTCATCATGTTTGTCTTTTCTTATAGAACAGTAATATATTCTGTTACATTCATATATCACAATTTGACTAGCTACTTTCCTACTACAAAAAATGCTTATATAAATATCTTGGTTTAGATGGGCCTTTCTTTTTGTCAGTTACCTCCTTGGGGTATGTGTCTAGCATGGGAATCTCTGGATCAAAGGATAGGGACATTTTGGAAGGGCAAGGATATTATATTGTTGTCCTCTTTCTATGATAATGTCTCTGTTACATATCTTTTGTTTCTTCTTGTATTTTAGGAGCCAATGTGAATGCAGCAAAATTGCATGAGACAGCTCTTCATCATGCAGCCAAAGTAAAGAATGTAGACTTAATTGAGATGCTAGTTGAGTTTGGAGGCAACATTTATGCCCGGGACAATCGAGGAAAGAAGCCTTCTGACTATACTTGGAGCAGCAGTGCCTCTGCCAAATGCTTTGAATATTATGAAAGTAAGTCTAGTTTTGAGTTCTTTGGGGAGAATATTATGTTTTGTTAACCAGGACCTATGTTAATTTGCTGTCATTCCTGCAAAAGATCTTTCCTCAAGTTACATAGTTCCAAATATAATGGATTATTAGTTCCATTTATGAAATATTAATACTGATTTTTCAATCCTGTCAATTACACAAAATTTTTCTTAAAATATAGCTAATAAATTTCTATTATGCCTGATGTCAGTGATTTTTACAAACTAATCTGAAGGTGCTGCACTTTTTATATTTTTAACAAATGAGTTCAGAACTCTTTATTTGGAATACTTTTAAACAAGTTAGAAAACTACCTCTAAATTCATAAAGAATGCAAATATCAGAGTTTTTATAGGTGACATACATAGTTTTCAGCAACAAGATCCTATAATGATGAAAAAATTCCCAACATCCATTTTCAGAGTGCTGTTTCCATAGCTAGAATTTCTTTTGAAAAGCATTTACTTGGGGCAGCTGGGTAGCTCAGTGGATTGAGAGTCAGGCCTAGAGATGGGAGGTACTGAGTTCAAATCCGACCTCAGACACTTCTCAGCTGTGTGACCCTGGGCAAGTCACTTGACCCCCATTGCCCACCCTTACCATTTTTCCACCTATGAGCCAATACACAGAAGGATTAAAAAAAAAAAAAAAAGCAGTTACTTCCTCTTTCATTGTTAAAACATCTTTGGTATCCAAGCTATTTAGGAAACTAACAAAAAAACATGTAACACTGAAAGCCATTTTCCTCTGGATAAGTGGTCAAAAAAATTTGAACAGTTTTCAAAAGAACTCTATATTATTAACAGCCACATGAAACACCACTATAAATTGTTAATAATAAAAAATACGATTCAAAATCACTCTTAGGTTTCACTCTATACCCAACAAACTGACCTAGGTAATAAAATATGTCAGTAGTCTACTGGTAGATGCTAAGACAGTGACTAAAATACCCGTAAACTTTGATTGAGACATCTCATGGCTAAACAGGAGGTGTATCCCAAGGAGATTAAAGATAAAAAGATAGGTCCTTATATACACCAAAATCTGTATATTTAATATTTCTTTACTGTAAAAAATTATGAATATGAAGAGTTCAGGGAAGCATGGGAAGACTTATATGAATTAATACAAAATAAAGTCAGCAGAACTAGAAAAACAGTATTCATAGTGGCTATAGTAGTATAAATTAAAAGAGCAACAATAAAATAGTAATTAAATGCTATGTAATTATAATGACCAGAATGCCCCGAAAGAGATATAACTACCACAAATACCACCACCACCACTACTATCACTACTGCTAGCATTTATATAACATTTTAAGGTTTGCAAAATGATTTACACTACAATTCTGAAAGATGCTATTGTTATCCTCGTTTTACAGATGGGGAAACTGAGGCAGACAGAGATTATTTTTTAAAGTGATTTGCTCAGAGTTACACTGTTGGTAAATATCTAAAACCAGATTTGAACAGGGGCCTTTCTACTCTAGATCCAATGAATTTTTCCTCTTCTTTCTTCTTCGATTCCCTGCCACTTATTTACAATCCTGATGGGGGTACATGTCCATCTTTATACTTTCCAAAGCATATAAATGGCTTTTTTTAAAATCTTCACCTTCTATCTTACATTTAATACTATTTATTGGTTGTAAGGCAGAAGAGTGGTAAGGGCTAGGTGATGGGGATGAAGTGACTTGCCCAGGGTCCAACGCATATAGATAGGAGAATCCACCTTCCTTTGCGTGCAGAGTTGGTTCATTAGAGTGGTGCACTGAGAAGTTTAGGGTGGACCTGAGATTGTACCCCTAGATGGCCGAGTGGTGCTCTTGACAGAAACAGAGAAATATGAAAAAGAAGAATGTTTTTTGGGAAATAGAGTGAGATCTGTAATGCAAATTGCAACCCATCCATGCCTGTTCAGTCTGATGAACTAAAAGGAAGTAGCAGAGGGCAGAGCATTTGCTCAGACTATCTGAGAGCCAGCAGAGGGGTGCCTCTTGCAGGCAGAAGGTGTCCTAGGGGTGGGGGTGGAGGGAGCTATGCATTTTCTGGAGGTGAGGGGGAATTTTTCAAAGGGTGCTCAGGCACTTGTAGTCACCACAGAGGGGCTGGTACTTGGCATAGAACTGAGAGGTTAGAGCTTGCATAGAGGAGACAGAGAACAGAGCTGTGGGGTTTGGGGTCTTATCAGGTGAAAGCCATAGTAGGGTTGTGTTGGAGACAAACCCCTGATCCCATCTTCCTGTCTCAGATGTTTTGGTTGCTGGGTGAGTCTCCACTGTTGGAGATCATTGCCTCAGGAAATGAGTTTATTATTCAAAGATGAATCATGCCTTATCTTTTAGGTCTGGATGCCCTGTTAGAATACCAGGGGTCCTAGGAACCGCAGGGTAAAATCCTACTGGGGGTGAGCAGACTCTTTCCTGGTCTTTCTCCTTCCACTCCCTGCTATTTATTTACAAGCCTCCCACAGAAACTAGCAGGCATTCAATAGCCATCTGCTGGATGAATGGTAGCTTTCTAACTGAGACCTTTGGAAAGGTACAAGTTTTAGGGATCCAGGCACGCCTTTTGTTTTATTGCTCCTTCAGTTTTACTCATGGATGTCCTTGTTTTCTACCTTTTCCAGAGACACCTCTGACCTTGTCACAGCTTTGCCGAGTGAGCTTGAGGAAGGCTACCGGCGTCAGAGGACTTGAGAAAATTGCCAAGCTGAATATTCCTCCGAGGCTCATCAACTACCTCTCATACAATTAAGACGAAGACACAGAAGACAGAGCGGTCTTGGGATCTCATCCTGTGTTGCTACGATTATTTGTCCCAACATCTGGAGGAGGAAAATGACTTCAGTGTCTGTAGTGGTATTAATGCCATTTACAGGACATTTCCATTTGTCCTCCTCTCCCTGTTCTATCAGAGAAGCTACTTCAAGCGTAATAAGAAAACACTAATTCTTAGTTCTTTATCATAGACATGCTTCTGAGATAGCGCATATTGGAATTGTATCCTAACTTTGTCACTGCCACAGTGTCCGAGTTAGTGGTGGAAAGGAAGTTGCTAGTCTGGGCTTCTTTATTTGACAACCTTCCTCAGAGTGACTCAGTACAAAGCATAACTCAGAGCAGAGAGGGGAAATGGCTGTTGTGGACCCCTCTGTGGATACTCCTGAGCTTCCTTGTCTTTCCCATATCTGGTGGGAGCTCATGGAGATGTTTATCCCTTAGTGGAACTGATTCCACTTCACACTGACCTTCTTTGGGATTAGATGTTTATAGGTGAGGGTGGATTGAGGTCCAAAGGCCTGGGAAAACTTAAGGGCAATCCCTTTCCATCACTGACAGCAAACATGCCTCTTTATTTGCATAATGCCCTGTTTTACATTGTAACAAGGTACAGAAAAGCCCCCTGATTGAAGGGATTTCTGTTTCTCAGGAAGCTTTTTATTGGTCAGAGTTGAAGAGAATGACCATAGCCTGGTAATATTTGTTTTGATTACAAGGAGTTCAGTCCACTACTAGTTTATTTCAAGATTGGAAGGCCTATTTATCTACACAGGGGAGGGAGGACCCATTGCTATATAATTTTAAAAAATTTAGCTTTTCTCAAGGTGGTTCCCTACATCATGAGTAAAGTTAAACCTCATTTCAGTCTTAAAAGCCTAGTTAGTTCACTATTACAGGAAATGATGATAAAATAAATTACCTTGTTGGTGTTCAGCGCCTTTCAACTCTAATTGAAAACTCTTCTTAAGCAATTAAACCTACTAACGTTTGCACATAAAATTTCTGCTACCTTCCTCAACTCTCCTTGGCTCCCTAATCCAGACTTCAATAAAAGCTATGGGTCAATAAAGGGACAATCTTGTATCTGTATTGCCTTTTTCTTCTAATGAACCCCAAGCACAAGAGGATTCCAGGGATAATTCTCAGGACATTCTTTTGAAGAGCAGTCCTCTTCCTCATTTTTTGGAAAAAGTGCAGACTCTGTGCAGTGTTTTTGCCTCTTTTTTGTGCTCGTTTCTCTACTACTATAACGCAAACTCTCAGTACTGTATTAGTTAACAACATAGAATGGAAGAAAGCAAAAATGACTAGGAGGGACGCTACCTGGCTCTGTCACTGACTAGTGGTATAACTTGGAAAAATCATTCCACCTCTCTGGGTCTTGTTTTCCCCAACTCTAAAATGGGTATAATACCTTTCTACCCCATAGGGTCACTATTGTTTAGTAATGTATATAAAATTGTTTTGAAAAGTATAAAATATAATACTAGAATCAAATATTCACATTACTCATTCACAGTGCTGCGGCTGACAACTAGTTAACTTCTATTCATTTAGTGTTACTACTTCCATAGATATTATCTCATTTAGCCTTCATAACAACTCTGTATAATACATACATACATACATACATATACATATACGTATATGTATATGTATATATATAGAGAGAGCAATATTTTGCCCACTTTACAAAGGAGACTCTAGGCTCAGGGAAGTTGTTAATTTGAGGTCAATCGCACCTAATGTGTAACAGTAACATGAGCTTTCTACTTTGGGCTCCCCTTTTTCTGACATGGGACTCTTACCATCTGTTCCTCGAGTGGCATATTTTGAGAAGCCATCCTGCTTCTAAAGTGGCATGTAGAAAGTAGCACCACAGGGCAGAATTACAGAACCTCAGCGATGGAAGGGACCTCATAGACCATAGATCTAGGCCAACCCATACCTGAATAAGAATCCTCTCTGGGGGAAAGGATATATACTTTTGAGCCAGTTTTTTAAAAATAGCATAATTACAAACTTCTATCTAGAATGACTGAACCAATTAGCAATTCTATTAACGGCATATTTGTGTGTTTGACTTTTCATGCCCCTTCCGACGCTGCATCTGGTATTTTCTTGAAGATGGCTAATGAATGAAATCACACCACCTCCCCAGGGAACAGCCCTTTCTGCTTTTGGATAATTCTAATTGTTAGAAAGTTTCTCCCTGTAACCTGCATGACTTTGTCTTTATAATTTCCCGCTACTGCTTTTAAATTTACCCACTTTGGCCAAGAAGTCATTTCTCTTCCAAATTATAGCCCTTTATGAATATTTGACAGCATCTCTTTTATCTCCCTTAAGTCCCAGGATCGTAATTCAAAAGTAGGAAGGGACCTCAGTGACCATCTAATACAACCCATATAGAAAAGGAATTTCTAATATGATATACCAAAAAAGGGATTTAGTATCTGTTTGGAGATCTCCAAGGAAGGGAACCCACAGCTTCTCAAGGCAGGCCATTTCATTTTTGCACAGCTCTAATTATTGGAAAAATTTTCCTGATATCAAGACTTTATTTGCCTCTGTGCAACTTCCACCCTTTGCTCCACGTTTGGCCCTCCGAGGTCAAATGGAATGAATCTAATCCCTCTTCTACCAAGAGACCCCTTCAAACTAGTCTCTCCAGGCTAAACAATCCCAATTCCTTCAACCAATCTTCATCTGATGTCCTCAAGGCCCTTCCCCATCCAAGCTGCCCTCTTCTGCACACTCTCCATCTTTTACAATGCCTTTCTTAAACTGTTTCCCAGGATGACCACAATACTTCAGATAAGATCTGATGAGAGTGCATCAAAGTACTATCTCCTCACTTCTGGGAGCTCTGTGCCCTCAATGTTGTAGCATAAGATCACATGAGCTTTTTTGGTGGTTATATCACACTGCTCACTCATTGAGCCTGTAGTCCTCGAGTGCTCCCAAATATTTTTTCAGAACTGCTATCTATATATAATTCCCTCATCATGTGAAATAGATTTTTTGTACCCAACTATGACTTTACATTTATCCCTACTGAAATTCCTATTTTAAGATTCACCTCAATGCCTTGGCCCATCCAGATCCTTTTAGATCATTTCTGTTATCCACGGTTAGCTATCCCTTTAATCCTTGTGTCATCCGTATACTGCCTATGCTTTTATCCAAGTGATTGATAAAAATGCTTAACAGCAAAAGGCAGGTTTAGAGCCCTGCAGGACTCCCCTGGAGCCTTCCTGCCACACTGACATGGAGGCATTAACAGACACTTCTCTTCAGCAGATTAAATGTCCCCAGTGCTTTTTAAATAGATTTTTACATGATCTGAACACTGTCCTGGTTACTCTCCTCTGGCCGTTTTCCAGGTTACCAATCCCCTTCCTAAGATGTGATGCTTAGAATTGAACATAATTCAGATGCGGTCTGAGCATGGCATAGCATCATATTCCCTTCCCCTCCTGCATTCACTTGGAACTCCAGCAATTCTTCCTCTCTTCGCCTGTCTAACAAAGAACTGTTATCTATTGCTTTGTTTTAATGTAGCCTGAGGTGGCACTAGCTTTCTTGGCTGCCATATCATGCTATTGCCTCATATGGAGCAAAAACAAAATTTTAGAAGATTAATCATATTCTTGGGTATAAACAGAACTCTGTTTGGAAATGCACTGGGGGGGGGGGCACTGCTGGGTGGCTCAGTGAGAGAGTCAGGCCTGGAGATGGGAGGTTCTGGGTTCAAATTTGATCCCGGCACTTATGAGCAGTGTGACCCTGTGCAAGTCACTTAACTGCCATTGTCTAACCTTTATTGCTCTTCTACCTTAGAACCAATAGTGACTATTGATTCTAAGATGGAAGGTAAGGGTTATTTTTTAAAACATGAAGCATGGCATTCAAACCTGTCAGCTCTATATAAAAGATGAAGCTAACTTTTTCTCCTGATAAAGCTTTTTTTTCCCCCCAAGATGTGATCAAGATTTCTGGTTATTGTGATTTTTAAGTGAAGAAATAGGTTTAAAATGCTTCTTACAGACTCAAAGGATGGCAGATATACAAAAGACCCTAGAGATCATCTAGGAAGAGTGACTTTTCTAGAATTAAATTAGCACTAAAAATCTATGAGATATATGACTTAGAGCTTAAACCTAACCACATGAGTCTGTGATAGTATCCTTTAATTAAATTCAGTAAACATTAAGTGCCATTTCCTTTGTAGGTTATAGCTTACTCTCTGCCTCAAGGAGTATCCACTTTTTCTTGATATTTTTGAAAGTTTCACGGTGTGACTTTAGGGGAAGACTTTAGTCTTCATGCTTAACTCAAAACACCCCTAATTGGAATCAACTTTAAGGAGGAAAATTGCTTTTGGTTAAAGGAAGTGGGAAATACCTGCTATTTACCTCATACATATAAGAGCACAGTAAATGCAGCATCATTTCTGTCTTTTGACTGCCCTCTGCAGGCAGAAGGGGCAGATTGGCCAGATTTCTAACGGGCACATCTTATTCTCTTTTTCCACCTGCATTTCCTTTGAACTTCAGGTGTCCTTCCTCTCTTTACCCTTTAATTAAGGCTTTGCTGGAAAAAAAAAAAAAAAGCAACCAAAATTTTATAACATGATGATCCCCTGGCAAAAGAGTATCAAAAGATGATCACTAATCAACCTGAGATCCCATGGCAATTGATCTGAATAGGGCTTTGGGATTTAGGGGAGGAGGGAAGAGAATACACATTTATGTAGCATCCATTATGGACCAGGCACGATGCTACAGGCTTTAAATATCATGTTTGATCCTCACAACCCTTTGAGGTAGATACTGTTATTCTCATTTTACAGTTGAGGAAACTAAGGTTAAATGATTTAATCAAGGCCACCCAGCTAATAAGTGTCTATGACTGGATTTGAACTTGGGTCTTGATTCTAGGTCTAGTGTTGTATCTATTTTGTCACTTAACTCTCCAGCCTGCATTTTCTCCCCAATCGACTTGTGAGATTTTATATGTATGTTTTTTTCCCTCATTGATTGAAGCCCCAGCATTTACTTTTTTTTTTTTTTTTTTAAATTTTAAACCCTTAACTTCTGTGTATTGACTTATAGGTGGAAGATTGGCAAGGGTAGGCAATGGGGGTCAAGTGACTTGCCCAGGGCCACACAGCTGGGAAGTGTCTGAGGCTGGATTTGAACCTAGGACCTCCTGTCTCTAGGCCTGGCTCTCAATCCACTGAGCTACCCAGCTGCCCGCCCCCAGCATTTACTTTTAAGAAATTGATTTACTTTATTTTAAAATGTGAGGTGGCATAGCGTGCAGAGAGCTGACCTCTGGATCAGGAAGACCAGGATTTAAGCCTCATTTCTGACTTGTTCTGGTATTATAAATCTGGGCAAAGCCCTTGACCTCTCTTGGTACCACTGGGTAACTCCCTAAGACTTTAAGTTGCAGAGAAGGTGCTGATCCTCACTGGTGGAGGAAGTTTTTACTGTATAAATATATAAATATATAGATGTATCTGATCTTCTCCTGGGTTTCTTCCAATGGTCCTTTTCTCTCTGTTGACAATCTTATGGATTCTTTAAAACATATATATGTTACACGTAATATCAAAATATTGTGTATATGTATCTGATCTTCCAGGTTTCTTCCATGAGCTTTTTTTCTTCTCCCTTGGCAATCTTATGTATTTGTGTAAAAATACATATATATCATATATGATTACATATAATATCAAAATGTTGTGAAAATATGTGTATTTTTATGTGTATATATATATATATACACCACACACACACACACACACACACATATTTGATCTTCTCCCAAGTTTCTCCCCATAGTCCTTTTCACTCTCCCTTGGCAATTTTATTCACTCTGCAAGGTTTCAAAAATTATCTCCATTAACTAGAACATATTTTATATTTTCATATTTAATTATAATAAACATTAATCTCCATTTCTAACCCCCCCACAATACTTTCATGTATGTGCCTTTTGAGATTATAGATTTACAATAAAAGAGTATCTTGAGATCATATACATACAATATTTTATGTGTACACTTGATATAAACAATATTTTGAGATTACAATTTTGATATGTGCACATCTTTTGATAGCTATACATTTTGAAATATACACAGTATTTTGAAATTATATGTACATATATTACATATATGCACAGTATTTTCATATATATTTGGGAGTCATTTTGGAGGTAATTTTTGAAACCGGAGGCTGGAAAGGGCCATGGGTTGAAACGTCGGAGAAGACCCATCTCAAAGGATTGGGAAGAGAAAGCAAGGTCGGGGAAGATGGAGGAAATGGAGTGTGGCATGAAGGTTCAGAGCTAGAAGGGACCAGCTATATAAATATATACCGTTATATGAATGCTAAGTATTTGCTATCATCATCATCATCATCATCATCTTTTTACGTATAAAATTAAATCTCACAATGGAGTACACTCAGGTCTTGCGTGACGCACAGACCAACGCCCTTTCTACAGAGTTTGATAACTGCCGTGAGGCCACAACGAAAACGTCGTTCAAACGTTACGTGCTGCAGAGGACTAAGAGGACGGAGATTGGGAGGAAAAAAAAAAAGCCTCTTTGGTTCGTTTCTTTACTCACGGGGACCCACAAAAACCCGCGAGACCTTCATAAAATCTCGTGTCCTTTCCTCACAGGCGTCCCTCTCCTTTCCCTCTCCCCGTTCCTCCTCCTTCTTCCGGTCATTTCCCCCCGCCTCTCTTCTTCTCTCTCCCCTCCTCCTTTTTCATTCGCTGAGGGGACGTGACGCAATCATCCCGCGCCTTAGCACCATAAGCAGTTGGGCGCAGGAGGAGTCGCGTAGCCCGTCGCAGTCACTGTCGTAGTTGCCGTGGCTGTTAACTCCGTTCTTCGGGAATCATGGCGACTTCTCTGTGGAAAGGTTTGGTGGGGCTGGGCCTTTTCGCGCTGGCCCACGCTGCTTTCTCCGCTGCGCAACATCGTTCCTATATGCGCTTAACAGAAAAGGAAGATGAAGATCTGCCCATCGATATCGTCCTTCAAACACTGATGGCCTTTGCAGTTACCTGTTATGGTATAGTCCATCTTGCAGGGGAGTTTAAAGACATGGATGCTACTTCAGAACTGAAAAATAAGACACTAGACACATTAAGGAACCACCCATCTTTTTATGTATTTAATCATCGCGGTAGAGTATTGTTCCGGCCTTCAGACATGGTGTATTCTTCCAACCAAGATGCTTTGTTGTCGAGATCTACAGTGAAGTTACGAAAACTTGAACCTCTGCGTCGTTAAGATTATTCATGTTACAATAATAACCCGGAAAACGGAGATATAATATTGAAGTTTGGGGTATAAACCAGTTTTTAAAATATCTACAACAGACTTTATACTATAAATATAACCAAGGATTTTGTTTGTACACTGTTAATGAAATGGCTGAATTGTGACTTGGCAATGCAGTATGTTATTGCGACAATTATGCTGTGAAACGTGACTGACCTTTCATACTTTAAACACTGTTTCAGTTTATTATTATTTTTTCAGTTAAAAAACTCATTTTTAAAAGTCAGACACTTGAAAAATTTCATCGAAGAAAATGGAGTGCTTTATAGCAACTTATTTCCTTTGGTTTGCTTACACACAATTTTAAGGATTTTGTGTATGTGTGTGTGGAAATACTGTGTGGACTACTGAATTTTGCATCAGAAGGGTGGGAAAAGCTGTTGATCTTCAGTTCTTAGGGTTAAATGTGCTTAACTGCTTTGCTGCAATGGTCCTTGGAGACCAAAATGGTGGCTCGTCGTTTTTTTTTCCTTCTGACCCTTCAAAAGAGGTTACACTTAAAGTTCTTTTCAGTTTTATCAGTGACTTTCTTCTCCCTACTCTCACCTCCAAGCTGCACCTCCATCAATCGAAGATAACTGTCATGTTATTCTCTAACCTCTCTGGAACTTTATTCAAATATGCTATTTTACTGGGCACTTTTGTGGCAGAAATTATTTGCCCTAACAGAAATTTATCAAACAAGCGCAACTTGCATAAAGGTACTTGTGTTGTTTTTTTTTTCTCTGTAAAAATATTCAATAGATGGTTATGTAATATGTGTAGTAGCTGATGATAAATTTTATCATCATTCAATTAAATTTCCCTTTTCATAGTTCATCTAGTCAGTTTTCCCCTGTTATTAATTCAAAACATTAAAATATATTATTAGTTTGTAATTTATTAAGCCAATGGGTAAGAACAGTTAGAATCCTTGTATTAAGAGTTCTTCTATTAAAATTTTAAAGATAATTGGGACAAAGTTGGTTCCAGGTACTTGGAACTAATATTAATACTTAAATGATGTTTAAAATAAAATCTAGTAGTATTGTACAATTTATGATTCATAGCAGGCTGAAAGATTTTTCAATCTTCATTTTACATATCTGAAGATGAAAATGAATTTACCTTTATTTCTGTTTTGTATCATTAAATAATTGTGTTCTTAAGAGAAAGCTAGACCTCCAATTGCTAGTAAGTTTTGCACAGGGCTCTTTTCTCTATTTTAGATGAAAAAATTACATTAGTAATAAAACTGCAGCTTTACAAATAAGACTGTCATTGAAAGTTTTCTGCTGGCACCACAACACTGACTCTACTTTTCTGATATGAATCAAACCAGCTGGAACTCATTGTTAATCCCAATGAAATAAATTTAAGTTTGAACCATGAGGCTGAAATATGGTAATCAAATACATATATAAAATATGCTTATTATATATATGGTGTGGAAAACAGACTTTTCAAACTGGGTACTTTACTACTTTTCAATGAAGTATTACTGAATAGGAGAGTTAAAACTTTATTCATTTTGCTTTGGGTCTTAAAGTTGCCAGTTTTTGCTTTAATTCTATGTGTAATGAGAAAAAGAGTAAGCACTAACAAAGGGACCTGTTATTGTGAAGATGAGTTGTCCATAACTTTTTAGAATGGGGCTGATGTTTAGAAGAGATTTTGGTAATTATTTTGAATAGTTTCTTTTCCCACTCAAATGATACCCTTCTTAATACATTTTGGGCACTGTGTGATGGGGTTTGTGCCCACTTAGATTTGCTTAAGTTTTTAGGAAAGTACTTGTCACAGGCAAATAATTTAACTTAAAGCTGTTGGTCATTTGGGTCCTGGTTTAAATGTCTAAATAACTTTGTATTTAATTAATCATCAGTCATTTGTGAAATGCCTACTATGTACCAGGTAATGTTAGAAACTTGACATACAGATAAAAAAGAATGAAAATCTTTTTTAAGGAACTTATATTCTATCAGGGGAGACAACACTTACAAATATATTCATATTCAGAATAGATACAGTATAGTGAGAGAAGGCACCAATAATTGGAAAGGAATCAGGGAGAAGGTAATGCTTGAGTTAAATCCTGAATGAAGTAAGGGATTCTATATGATGGAAGTAAGGAAGTAGTACATTCTAGGTGTGGGAGACAGTCTAGCAAAGCCATGGAGATTAGAAATGAGTGTGGGAGGAAGCAAGGCCATTTTAGGTAGACTACACATAGAGTTGGAAGGTTATTCAAGGCCAGGGTATAAAGAAAAGGTTTTAAAAGTTGAACAATAAATTTTTTGTTTTTTATTTTCAGTTCCAAATTCTCTCCCCCTATCCTTTGAGAAAGTAAGTAGATTTGGCAATAAAGAGGCCATTCCTACAAGAAAAGAATTTCAGTTGAGTAATAAGGTCAGAACTCATTGAAAAAGGTTTAAGAGAAGAGTAAGCACGGTGGCTCTTTGATTTAAGAGTATTGGGCCAGGAGTCAGGAAGACTCTGAGTTCAAATTCAGCTTTAGACAAGTTCTAGCTGTGTGATCCTAGGTAAGTCACTATCTGATTGTCTGACAGAAGGATTCATTGGAGAAGGAGATGGCAAATCATTCTATATCTTTGCCAAGAATACCCTGTGGATAGCTATGGTTCATGGGGTTACAATGAGTTGGACATCACTGAAAAAAGGAGAAGTGGAGACAAGAGGCATAAGTGGCTTTTTCTAGGAGTTTGAGAAGAGAGATCATTATATATTGATAATTGGATCTACAGGTTTAAGGGATTTTAGATGCCATCCAGTCTTCCTCATTTTATAGATGAAGAAACCGAGGCACCGAGAAGTTAAATGACTTGCTTAGGGTCACACAGCTATTAAGTGTCTGGGGTAGTATTGAACAGGTCTTTTATTTCAATTCCAGAGTTTTATCCATTATTCTGTGCTTCCTCCATAATAGTTTGAAGGGATGGCAGGGCCTAGTGAAGGTTTTTTTTTTTTTTTTTAGAATAGAAACTCCTGGAAGGGAGGAACCATTTTATTTTTGGTTTTATATATTCCCAATGCCTAACTGCATAACATGGTGTTGCACACAGAATTGGCACTTAAATCTTTATGGTTTGTTTGAGTGCTTAGTGAAGGTTTTTTTTAAGGGTGAAGGATAAACCTCTGGAAGGAAGCAGTGGTCATAGAGAGTCTGAAGATTAGATAGGAGGAGAAAAGGAAGGGAAGAAGCATTTATAGTGCTTACCATGTGCCAGACAGTTTTTATAAATAACTCATTTGATCCTCACAACAATCCTACAAGGTAGATGTTATATTATTATTCCCATTTTGCAGTTTAGAAAACTGAGGTAAACAGTTTAAATGACTTGCCCAGGGTTACTCAACTAGTGTAAGCCAAATTTGACTTCTTGACTTCAGGCCCACTGCTCTTTGCTGAAGAAGATAGGAGGGAATGAATCCAAGGACAGTTTCCAGTATGATAGTAGTTAAAGCCCTGGGATCATATCCTGTTTCTTATACTTATTGATTGTAAATGCACTTAAGTGTCCTAGGTAACTCAGTAGGACTATAAGCTTCAGAGCAAATATCAGTCTGCATTGGTAGAGGGAATTTCTTACCAGGAATTACCTATACCTATGAAATCACAGATCCAGTCCAAAATATGTACATATGTATATCTATCTATCTATCTATCTCTATATATATCATCAGTACTAGTAAAAAAATAAATTAGGAATAGTCCCACCTATACTACTTGCCTCCTAAGATAGTGATGATCAAATGAGTTAACACATATTTTGCAAACTTTGAATGCCACGTTGCATTTGCTAGTTATTCTTAGGAGAGATTGAGGCCATTCCATAGCCTCAGTCTTATTAGTGAAGTAATAGTCAGTAAATATTAAGGGCCTAGTATATGCCAAGCACTGTTATGAGTGATGGGGATAGAAAGTCAGCCCTCACTCCTACTCCAACCACTAGTTCCTGCTCTTGAGCTCACAGTCTAATGAGGGAGATGACATGGGGAAAAAAAATTTTGTTCAAACAAGATATATATGGGCTACATTGGAGGTGATAAAGAATAGGCGGTTTAAAGCAGATTAAAGAAGGTGGAATTTTAGCCGGGACTTGAAGGAAGCAGTGGAAGCCAGAAGGCAAATGAGGAAGAAAAGAATTTTAGGCATGAGAGAGAGCCAGTAAAAATGCCCAGAAAGAAGGATATGGATTGTCTTATGGAAGGAACAGCAAGGAGACCAGTGTCACAGGGTTACAGTGAATATGAGGATGAGTAAGGTATAAGAAGGCTGGAAAGGCGGAAGAGGACTATGCTGGAGGTGATAGGAAACTACTGGAATTTATTAAATAGGCTCTGTGTGTGTGTGTGTGTGTGTGTGTGTGTGTGTGTGTGTGTTAATCTATGTGGGTATATGTGAGTGTTTAGGTAAGAGACAGACATGGACAGACTTGTACTTTAGAAAGATCAGTTTGACAGCTGAGTAAGAATGGAGTGGAAAAGACTTATGTTAAGGAGACTGACCAGCAGGCTGTTGCAATAGTCTAGGCATGAGGTGATACGGACCTGTACCAGGGTGGTGGCACTGTCAGAGGAAGGAAAGGGAGCATTTAGGAGAGATGAAAGTAGACTTGGCAACTGATTGGCTAGAGGAGATAAAAGAGAATGAAGAGTTGGCGATAGCATCTAGATTGTGAACCTAAAAGGCTTGGAGGGTGAGGATACTTTCAACAGCCATAGGAAAATTATGATAAGAGAAAGGCTTGGGGAGAAAGATAAGTCGTTTTGGACATGTTGAGCTTAAGATGTCCATGGGACATCCATTTTGAGATGTGCAGTAGGCATTTGGAGATTTGAGATTTGAGGTCAAGAAAGAGGTTAGGTTTGGGAATCCTTACTATTGGGATGATTGAATCCATGGGAGCTGATGAGTTCACCAAGATAAATAGTATATAGGGAGAAGAGAAGAGGACTAGTCCTGGATGAAAATTGAGCAAAGGAGACTGAGTATTAAAGATCAGAGAATCATGTCATTAAAACCTAGAGAGAAGAGAGTATTGAAGAGAAAAGGGTGATTGACCATGCCAAAGGCTACAAAGAGATCAAGAAGGATGAGAATTGAGAAGAGGCCATTAATAGGCTGTTACCTGCCATTATAAATACATGTGTATGGTGGTGAGGTGGTCAGATAAGAGTGGAAGGGTGGTAATTTGTGGGCTTGATGAAAAAGGAAAATTTGGAACAAAAGTTGTGGGGACTTAGAACATAAGTTAATAGAATGATTGCTAAGCAGATGTGAAGACTAAGCTGTGGTCATGCACTAAAATTTAGTTTTAGATAAAATTAGTTTAGTATTTTGATTTTCTGTTATGTTCAGCAACTGTAAAGCAGGAGTGGAGAAATGAGTTGGTGGAAATTGCCAAGATTGAAGACTCTCAAAATTGTAGCAAATGTTTCTAATGTGGTGGCAAATGAATCATTAAAATGAGGGTTAGGATTTTGCAAAGCCATAGTGGGAGACAAAGATTGGGAAATGGGGGCACTAGAGATCATTATAAATGTGAGTAGGTTTATTGAGATTTTAAGGAGTGGGAAAGTAAAAGAAAATGTTATGTTTGGAGAATAATATTATGAAGTTCAGAATTTTGGAGGCAGTACAGTACTATGGTGAGATCAGTATGTGACCATACTATATCCAGTGTGTGGATAGAGTAGGGGTAGAGAGAAGGTTGTTGGAATAGATATGGTTGAGTAATGAAGGAGTAATGAAGGTGACCCAGGCAAAGATAAAGGGGGAAAAAAAAAAAACATGACATAGTTACTAAAGTTTTTGAGGAATCTGGGGTAAAATTATATTATTAGATGACAACAAGGTTTGAGAACAGGTGCTTTCCTTGATTATATGGAAGAAGAAAATATTATTGTTGAAGGGATTATGATAGAAAAATGGCTCAAGGAACCTGGTTGGGGAATAAGTACCTTGACATGCCCTTCAGGCCCTGTAAGTCTGAGAGCTTGAGAAGGATTGGCTTTCCAAGGAGAGGGTTGCAAGGAATATCTTCATAGGATAGCCCACTTTCAGTTAAGGTAAGAAGGTAAAAGAGGGTTGGAGATTGCTTTAGAACAGTGATTCCCAAAGTGGGTGCCACTGCCCCCTGGTGGGTGCTGCAATGAGCCAGGAGGGCAGTGATGGCCACAGGTGCATTTATCTTTCCTATTAATTGCTATTAAAATTTTTTAAAAAATTAATTTCCAGGGGCACTAAGTAATATTTTTTCTGGAAAGGGGGCGGTAGGCCAAAAAAGTTTGGGAACCACTGCTTTAGAACATAGAAGGGATTATTAAAGAGAGGTGCTCACTTCTTCCTTTAAGCCTTTTCAAAGGATTCTTCAACATCCTTTTGTAGGCTCATAGTCTTAGAGCTAGAAGGAACCTAAAAAGTCATCCCTTCAAGTCTTCCTTTACAGATATGGAATTGAGGGCTAGTGAGGGACTCTCCCACTGCTCAGAAGTGTTAGGTAGCAAGGGTTTTACATCAGGGTACCATGCTGGACCTCACCTGCACCAGTTTGAAAGTCAGTGTGGTCCAGTGGAAAGATAATTTACTTAGGACTTCATTATTTTGGACATAACTGGATGATCTTGGGCAAGTCATTTAGGTTTTCTGGACATCAGTTTCCTCATCTGCAAAATGTGGGGATTGGGTTATATGAGCCTTTTAGGTCCTTTCCATCTCTAAATATGTGATATCAGTCTTGATGTAAGATCTGGAATCAGTACCCTTAAGTAGTATTATATCAAAGCCAGATTAGGGAACACTGAGAACACTTATGCTGTGCCATTAAATACAACAGGCCATGATTTTTTGGGGAGAGTGTGCCCTCTCCATATTTTAAACTGCCATCAGTCTTTTATCAGAGAATGTAGTAAGATCTACTTTTTGTAGCTCTCTAGAATTTGTTTCCTTAGCTCTCAATATGGTAACTAAGCAGGGACTCCTGTTTTGTGACATTCCAATTGCATTATTTTCGGTCACTTCTCCAAACCACTAGCCAAGATTTGAAAAAGTCTGTCCTGCTTTCCTGAACTCTCAGTGAGAAACAGGTCTTCCTTTTTTGTTTTGTTTTTCCATTGTGTTTAGCTCTTTGTGAACTCAATTTGGGGTTTTCTTGGCAGAGATACTGGAGTGGTTTGCTATTTTCTTTTCCACCTTATTTTACAGATAAGGAAACTGAGGCAAACAAAGTTAAGTGGTGATGCAGCTACTAAGGGTTGAGGCCAGATTTGAACTCAGGAAGATGAATCTTCCTGACTTCAGACCCAGCACAATATCCACTATGCCACCTAGCTGCCTGCAGTTCTTCCTTATCTAGGCCTTAAAGTTACCTTTCTCTCTTCTTCCAGTTTAAGACCTTATTTTCTCCGCTCTGCTTTGGAGGTCTCATGCTCTTACTCTGCTTGAAAGCTTCTCGTCTCCTCTCCTTGCCTGTTCATCTCTTCCTCTAAAACAGATTCCGTAAATTAGCTCTACCAACCAGTCCATCCTTTGGGAGACAAGTTCCCCCACAATGTAAACCATACAGGCTTTGGCCAGTTGTTCTGATTCTGTCAGATTCTTCTGAATCTGGGTCTCTTCATAACATGGTTATTTTCCCTAGACTCGCTTGTTTTCTCATTGTGAAACTGCTTCTAGGTGCAGCCATTCCTAATTTCCCATTGTTGAACTATGCTAGATTGACATAAAGGAGACCATTTGTTATAGACCTTAGTTATAGCTAAAGATAGAATTGTTTCTCCATCTTAAAGCCACAACACACTAGCCCAACTTGAACCTTCTATTCAGGGAAGGGTGTATGTGAATCTCAAAAACTATATATTTTTTTAATTTCAAATAAAAATTCATGGATTTATCAATATATACTTGCCCCTCCACCCCAAAAGCTGGGCAGGGCAATTTTATTAAGTATGTTTCACTGTATCTCTAAACTCCTCTCTCCCTTCCTCCCTCCTCTCTCTCTCAGAATAGCTAATATTCATGTAATACTTCATGGTTTGCAAAATGCTTTATGTAAATATTGGGAGATTGGGTACTATTATTATCTTTTATAGCTTAAAAAACAGGTTGAAAGAATATGACTTAGCCTTGGTCAGGTAGTAAATACACAAGTAGAAATTGAAATGAGGTATTCTTGACTTCAGATCCACCACTCTAACCAACATGACACGTGGCTGCCTGATAGGAATCCAAGGTGAGTATGGGGGAGATGGTTTGATATTAAGAAATGTAAGTGACCAAAGGCAGATGGACTAGTGAGAATTGTCATACCTATCAGTATTTCGGGAACACTTTTTTCAAGAAAAGAGTCTTGAGGTTCTTGACATGGTGAACATTAATCAAGCTAATGAAAAATGAATATATGTCATTTTAGTAGATTAGAGTCCTGAAAATGACAGCTGTTTCAGGCATTTTTTTCTTTTTTTTTTTAACCCTTACCTTCCATCTTAGAATCAATACTGTGTATTGACTCCGAGGCGGAAGAGTGATAAGGGTGGGCAATGGGGGTTAAGTGACTTGCCCAGGGTCACACAGCTGGGAAGTGTCAGAGGCCAGATTTGAACCTAGAACCTCCCATCTCTAGGCCTGGCTCTCAATCCACTGAGCTACCCAGCTGCCCCCTGTTTCAGGCATTTTAGAATCAGGTAGTCAGATCATTGACTTGTTCAAGCCAAAGTCACAGTAAATAATAAATCAGAAGAGAGTATAAAGATGAGACAATGCTATTTGTGATTATAACAGTTAATCCTGAATTGCGTTTTTTAAAACATTGCTGAAAATAGGAAAAAGAAAAAAGCAAAGATATTGACATTATTATAAGTTTGTCAGGAGAGCCCAGAAATTACATTACCTGCTAAATAATTAATCTTCTTGTCTAGCACAATTATATGGCAACTAAGATTTAGAGTACAAAAGTACAAAACTATACAAACTTACTTGCAAAATGTTACAGGGGAAAGAAAAACAAGTCTTTAGAGAGCTTAGCATGAGATTTTGCTAATTAGATTATACTGAGAACACTTATTTATTTATTTATTTGTTAGTTTTGATTTTGAATTTTTTCCCATAGTTACATGTTTCACATTCTTTCCTTTTACCCTAAGCCCGCCCCTCCCCCTCCCCCCCAGTAGCTGATACACAGTTCCACATGTATCATTGATTAAGATCTAATTCCATATTATTGGTAGTTGCACTAGAGCAGGGGTCGGCAACCTTTTTGGCCGTGAGAGCCATAAACGCCACCTTTTTTAAAATGTAATTTCACGAGAGCCATACAGTGCTCACAGTGCCGCTCCTGTAACAGCGCCTGAAAAAAATGGACTTTATGGCTCCTGCAGAAAGAGCCATATCTAGCCCTCAAAAGAGCCAGATATGGCTCCAGAGCCATACGTTGCCAGCCCCTGCACTAGAGTTATCGTTTAGTGTCTTCATCCCCAGTAATAGCCCCATCAGCCCATGTGTTCAAGCAGTTGTTTTTCTTCTGTGTTTCTACTCCCACAGTTCTTCCTCTGAATGTGGCTAGTTTTCTTCTGAGAACATTCATAAATGAAACCAGAACAACAAAATAAAAAATGAAGTGTATGTTAGTGATTATATGACATTGTTTTCATCAGTGACAATAGTAGAATTATTATTTTTGGTCTGAACACTTTAGTACCTGATATATGTAATCTATAAGAACATGACAGTGGTAAAGGTACCTAAGAAGATGAAGAATGGCTGGATCTGATGAAATATATAAAGAAGAAATAAATGTAGAAAGTGCCACAATTTAAAAGACACTTGGGGATTTATTTTTAAAATATGTCAGAGAGGAAGATTTCAAGAAGAGCAGAATATGTTCACCTCTATTGTTCAAAACAAGCTTCCAAAGGGATATCAATTCTACCCTATTCTTACTTTCTTATCTCTATAAAACCTTTATGAGGGTGATGTGCAAATATTTTTTCTTTGGTGAAAAAATAAATGAGGAAACTGTAGGCTTTTGAAAATGATTTTTTTCTCCAGGAGATCACAACTTTCTGCATTCTAGCTGGACTGTTTACTGCCTTTTTCTGTGTTGATTTAGAAAATCCCAAAATATTTGAATCAGCAAAACAAAATAGAACTATAAAGATTCTTTTTTAACCTAGTGCTTCCACATATATATTAAAATCATTTAAATGTTAGATTCCCTATTTGATTCTATGGCATGCTACTGTGGTAGCTTTTCATAGTGCTCCACCGAATATTGACATCAAGTGAGGCATAAATTAAAAAGACTGACTGACTTAGAGACACCCTGTGGCTATATTGGTGAAGACATGGCACATGGGGGCTGCTCTGTTCCCCCTCTCCACCGAGCCTGAGGACATTTTTTGCATGCCCCACCCCTCTGTCCAGCCAACTAATGTGAACACTTCCTCCGCTCTCTGGGGTAATGCCGGGGCTCACGGGCAGCTTGAAGGTGCAGTTTGGGCTTGTGACCTTTAAAAGGTTCACCAGTGTTGCCCTATGATATTGAATAAAAGGCTAATCTTGGAATCAGGATGTTCTAGTCTTATCCAGCTGTGTGAGAGGGTGGGGGCCCTTGCTTAGCTCCAAGCAGCTCTCTAACCCTATAAATGACAGGAGTATGCATTTCACTGAACTACATCCATAAAAGATGTTTGCACACCAGGCATTTCCTACCCATTCACAGAACTGGAACAAAAAAATTATTTTAATATGCTTACACAAGTGTTTGTCAGATGTTATAAGGGGCCCAATTCAGAGTACAAAGAGAATATACATTCTTTGTTAATGGCAAGGTTCTCCAAATATTCCCATTCCATTTTCAGGTCACACTGTCCAAATTGTGTGAAGACCCAGAATACGGCAAAGCATCCTTAGTGAAATATATAATAATTTGAAAAATAGCCTAAATATTGATCCTGGAAAAACAAGTAGATGAAAAGCACATGCCAGAATAATAGGGAACTTTGAATAAGTGGCAGGATCACAGGGGAAATGACTTGGCTAAGTGCCTTGTTGAGGCTTATGGAAACTTCAGTACAGTTTGCATCACCTGGGTGTTAGCTGCCAGGTAGGATGAAAAGAGTATACTTACCTGCCCCTTTAGGAAGGAGGGTAAGTGAAGGCTAAGAGGATGAGTGAAGAAAGAGGAAGGCCTCGAGAGCTACCTGGGACCTTTTTGTGCATTAGCCAGCTGTGAGGAGTGAAGGCTTGGCTAACAGAGATGTTGAACTGTGTTGCTGAGTCCGTGAGTACTGTTGGCGCAGGTCATCTTACAGGCATCTAACACAATTTCCCATCTCTCTCCCTCCCTCCACTCCCTAGAATAAGCAGCTGAAGCAGAAAATGACAGCCCCAACAGACAACAGGTGGCAGCAGCAGCTTGGCACAGAAGGAAGCCCTGTTCCAGATGACAGCTGTGCAGAAGGGATGGAGCAGCTGTCCACAGAATGGCACGGCAGCAGCAAGGAGGACTCTGGGAGCACACGAAGAAGCCTTTGAGATATGGACCTGAGAAAAAGAGGCACAGCTCTTTGCTGGAAGACCGAGCCAGGAGATGTGTTCTGGCTATAGTGCAACCTTCTTGATCTTGGAGTTCCATTTGTATTCCCTTCCCCATCAGAGGAAAGTCGGAGATAGTGTACCTTTGTGTGTATGGAGGGGGGGCTGAGACTGATTCTACTTCTTTATTTCTCTTCTTTTCTTTGCTATTCTTTTTCAATTAAATGCTTTGCCATTTGGTTTAATGTTCCTGCCTGGTCTGTTGGTAGAGAAATATATTTGTGGGTTTTTTTCCTCAAGATCTTTGAAGGTATGGGTTTATTGATTGTATCAAATCAAACTAAGGATACTGCACGGGTCCAGTGAAGTTTTTTGTTCCCCCATGATTTTTTGGGGAACTAGGCTATACTGATGTGTACATTTGTACATTAGTAGACATTCACAATAAATTACATTGCTTAAGTTGTTTAATAGCATTAAGGATTTATTTTTTCTTTCAATATCTAGGTTATAATTTGGCAGCTTTTTTTTTTTTTTGTCATAGTTTGAGGTCTATCAGCAATCCAGGCATTTTGATTTAAGGAACCAGTGTATAATTGTGTTCAAGTATATTGCATGAGGTGTTAAACTGTTATTGCTTACCCTACTGAAGTGACAATGCCACCGTGACTATCTAGTCACTGGGAAGCTTGTGCTCAGTGATGAGACTAGACCCTAATTCATGAGGGTTGATTTGGGGGGTACCCAAAAACTTTGGTGATGTGTTGTGAACTCTTATGGAAGGAGGAGGGAAAGTATTAGGCAAAACCCAAGAAAGGAGACAGCATAATCACTGTACTTGGTGAATGACCTGGATGATCCGTAGTGCATTTTCAGATCTCCAAGGAGACAGTAGACATGGGGAAACTTGGAAATTGGTTAATGAACCCTCCACTGCTGCCTAGATGTTGATGACCTTTCTTAAAGCTCTCATGATGGGGACAGGAGTAAGGCTAATGTAGAAGCCTGCTGAGGGAGAGAGGTCTCTCTCATCAACTGTCAGTGACCCAGTGCCATCACTCTTCCCTTTGGGTAGTGATTTACTCTCAAAATGAACATTAGCTCACAACAAAGTAGGACAGATTTTCAGACAGTTCAGCTAAATGGGATCTAATAAAGAAAAAAACATTCTGATTACTTGGAGAGGAAAACTTTAATGCTTGCCTAGAACATAGTCTAGAAATTCTATAAATATAATGGGATTGCTAGAAATGTAGGTTATTATTAGAGAACCTCTGGTGATCCACCCAATATTGTATGTGAATTGAAAATGTAATGCTCTGAGCTACTTGATGTTTGTGGATGTTAGACAGCCAATATGATAATGTTAGTAGCAAAAGGCTTCTGACTTTTTGCTTAGGTTGAAGCGGCTGCTACAGAGATTCATGGTCAAATGCTTAGTGCTTGTGGGAGCACATGGACCATATTCAGCTCACTTTAACTTATGCCTTAAGGAATGCCTTCCCCCCCTAAGATCACCTTCTATCTATCCTGTAGATACCGTGTATGTACTTACTTATATATGTGTTGTGTTTCCCATTAGAATGTAAGCTCCTTGAAGGCAGAGACTTTCTATTTTTTCTTTGTATCCCTAGTTACTTAGCACAGTGTCTGACACATAGTAATAGCTTAATAAATGCTTGTGGATTGATTGATTGATTAATTAATTGAGTGCTCTAGGGTGCAGTATATGATATCATGATCTTGGTGTACCTGGATAAGAAATAAACCTCCAGCTCCTCAGAACTGATTTATTTAATATAGGAAGTAGAGGAGTATATGAATCGAGAGGTTTCTGAGACAACAAAAACTGGCCTTATGTAGAACTTTAGGCAGGTGGGCCATTGATGCCAAAGTGCAATTTGACTTCAAGATGCATGCAGCATGAACCCAGCTTGCCCTTTCCTGAACCACTGCTCAATTATTTTCCATGGGACAAGGAGGTTTGACTTTAGAGGCTAATATAGCCCAGATCAGGAATAGCAACAGGACACAGAAAAGCAGAATTGTGCTTTGCTACAACTATTGACAAAATGGACACGTAAGAAGAGGCTGCACCATGAATTTTCCAGAAATTAAGGTCTACTGGGTCAGCATTGTGAAACTCAGACTGTCAGAAGTGGGGACCAGTGGAAAAAAAGGTATGGATTTTAGATATATTGTGGAGGCCAAATCAAACTTGGCAACTCATTTGTTATGGGAGAGGAAGGGATGAGGGAGAGGAAAAAGTCATGGATGAGGGGCTTCACTTGAGGGCCACATGGAAGATCATAGCTAGCCTAGTTCCCCCAACAAACACTTCAGCAAATACTGAAAAGGACACTAGAAGAAAAAAATCAATAAAACCAAAGGGAAATTAGAGTAAGCTTCTCTCTCCAGGCTTGGACTATACACGATTCTGAGTGGAGAAGTTCCAAGGGTCTGGAACCAGTCCAAAGAGGTAAACTGGCTTACATTGCATATTGATAATGGACAGCAGCAGGAGCTTCAGTCAGAGAATGGAATCAACCTCTGGTAGATCACCGTACAGGCAAAGGGTCCTAGACAATGAGTGGACTTGGTATTCCTCTAAGAGAGCTGAAGCTAACCCTCTTATCAGAGACACAGATGAAACAAAATTCCTTAAAAACCCCAATATTTTGGGCTTGTACCTTCTCTAACAGCATCTCTTCCCCAGAAGCTTCTCAATTATGGCTCTTCCATTGTAGTTGAAGTGCTAGAGATGAAATAGAGGCCAAAGATCTGTGATGGCAAACTTATGGCACATGTGCCAAAGAGAGCATGCAAAGCCCTCTCTCTGGGCACAAGCCCTGTTGCCTACCAGAGTTCGTTAATAGAAAGGCAGAGGGATTCGGGCAGAGCTGCCCCCTTCCCCCTCTCTACCCCACCTCCCTGGTTCTCCACCCAGTAGCCTGATGGGAACACTTCTTCCTTCCCCTGTCTGGTGGGGGGTGGGGCACATACAGCACTCATTCTGGGGAAGTGGGACATGGCATCCAATCTCTAAAAGGTTCACCATTGGGGGCAGCTGGGTGGCTCAGTAAATTGAGAGTTGGGCCTAGAGACTGGAGATCCTAGGTTCAAATCTGGCCTCAAACACTTCCTAGCAAGTCACTTAACCCCCATTGCCTAGCCCTTAATGCTCTTCTGCCTTGGAACCAATACCAAGTATTGATTCCAAGATGGAAGGTAAGGGTTTTTATAAAACTAACTAAATAAATTGGATTTAACCAAGGCTCTTCTGCCTTGGTTTAAAAAAAAAAAAAAAGGAATGATATTAGAGATAGGAAAAGTCCTAAAGGTCTCAGACCATATGTAGAAGGACCAAGGCAGGAACAGAGTCTCCAGGCTCTGAGCCCTTTCCCAGGGCTTAATAAGGGGGTGGATGCAGGAAATGATCCTTCAGGCTCTTGTTGTCTTCCTCTAGTCAAAAACCTAAGGGGAATCAGAGCAGCAAGGCTCTGCTGAGCAGAGAGGACAGGGATGACTCCCAGTGGGTATTAGCCAAAGCAAATAAAGGTATAACATCTAAGTATCCTATAAAGGTATAGAAACCAGTGATATCCCAGAAGTTTGAGGCCAGAGCTATCTCTGATGTATATTTGGGACTCATAAGAGTAATAATAGGAGACAGTTGGTCATGGTGCAAGAAGGAAACAAACTACAAAAGAAGGATCATTTAGGCACCATTTTGTTACTCACTGGTAAATATGCTAAAGGATGAAGGAAGGGGTTGAGGAGAGAGAATCCACAAGGAGCTTCAGTCTTGGGGCTTCCCCACTGCTGCAGATGTACCAGTCTTGGGGAGCAGACTCAGCCTGCCCTTGCTATGAGAGGTACAACAACAATGATACAATTGGTTTCCGTATACCACATCCTAACTGTTGTGGCGAGAGGTAGTGATCTGATTATAGACAGTGATCCAATAATACTTAAACCAAGTATATCCCAGCCACAGGGAAACTCTCTTCAGGTGATAAAGGGGAACAGACTCAGAGGAAAACCTTATTTGACATGATACTTCAGTTAAAGGAGGCCATGGTAGCCTACTTGACCATCTATAAACTCAAAGTGGGACCACTAGAGTGAGTCAGCCAATAAACTTTTATTAAATACCTACTATAAGTCAGATCTTGTGTTAAGTATTGGGGATACAAATACAAATTAAAAAAAAGATAGTCTCTGTCCTTAAGGAACTTATAGTAGAATGGGGGAAGATGCTACATAGAAGGAAATTGAAAAGCAGAATTATGGTGGGGAAGCCTCATATTTGTCCAAAGAACTTCAAAAGCAGTGTAGCTGGTAGAAAATGGGGAGAGAACTGCATTAAATCCCATCTTTAAATAGAAGCCCTGGATCCCATGGCCCTGACCCTCCAATGAGAAGGTCTAGAGAAGGGCAGAGGGTACCAATGAAATATGGTTACCAGGCAGATAAAATCTTGCCTTTATTATAGCGATTTCTCAATGATGAGTTTCCTGGAGAAAGAAGGCATGAAAGAAAGACATCTAAAAGCAGTGTGAGAATAATAGTTAACACTCAGAGGTTTAGCCTAAGTACTAGTACTCTTCAGCTGGAGTACTGTCAACTAGGAATATAGAAACCCCCAAACTTGTAGCCACATGGGATCTGAAAACCCCTAAGTTTAGTTAGCTTGAAAGTTGAAGACCTCAAGTTTGACCTTGCCACATGAGAATTTCTCTCAGAGGAAAATGACAACTCCATGAATTTCAGACTAACAATAGATCTTAAAGTACTTTAGGTGGAGCTAGCAGTCTTAATCAGGTGTGAAGTACCCTTATTTTTGTCCTGGTAGTTTCTCCCTTTTGTGTCAAAGTCCTTTCTAAGGTAGTCTAGTTCCTTGGCTGGATCTTTCCCTTTTGTGTCCATTGTAAAGCATCAGCCTCTCCCGATAATCCTACCTATGACTCCTCATTTTCTTTGTAGCTATTGTAAAGCCAATCAACTATATTCTCCCATCCTCAAGTTCCCCAAGAAGTATATAAGTTCCCCAATTTTCATGGTTCCTCGAGCTGTCAATCTAGTGCAGTTGGCACTCCCAGGGTTCCATAGCCAGAAGAGCCAGAGTCTCTGTGTGGGTTTTGAGAGCATAATTCTGTGTGGAGGCCTGGGGAAATTGTACCATACTCTTCTCCTGATTAAAGATGTGGGTTTTCTGACTATTTAATAATTCTGTGTCTTTTCCAGTTTGACAATACTTATGAAGCATGGGTGAAAATAAGAAAACAGCACTTAGTGCATGTTATAAAAAAGTAAATAATTATAATCTGAATGGGTCAAATGAACACAATTTGGGTATGAGGAAGGATAATGGGGGTATAGGGGATTATAAGGTGACTGGAGGAGGAATGAAGGGAAAGGAAGGTTTATAGGAGACAAAGGAAATGGGGTATGTAGGAGAGGGCAGCTCAAACAGGTTTATTCTCAGAGGCTTGAGACAGAGGATACAGGGAGGAAAACTAGGGCCAGTAAGAAATGTTTAGGTTTGACTGGAGGGTTTTTCTTGTTAGTTTCAAAGTCTCTTGAGGGAGAAGTCGAGAGGGCTCCTCCCTGCCAGTCAAACTGAGGGCTGGAGGAAGTCCTTGGGTAGGTACTTCCTGCCAAGATGGATGCCCCCAGTTCTTTCAAGAAATAAAAGAAAAATGATTCCTTCCCCTTGAGTCCTTGTCTTAATTTCCGACACAATGATTTTCCAAAGGGTTTGAATAGGAAACAAGGAGATTTACTAATATCAGGGTCAGTCAGAAGGGGAGAGGGGTTCAGGATTTTCTAACTGTTGCTAGGGAGAGGGTGATGGTGGGGGATGGGTCGCGGAGAGGTTTAGACAAAGAGAGAGTCCAGTTCTCCCAGTCAGGAAGATTTGACTGCCTTATAATTAAAGTCTTTATCAAATCATTAAAACTAGGGGTAACTTATTTGAGGATAATCTACTAGCCTATAGAAACTAAAACCTACTATGCTTAATCACCAAGCCCTCCCTTCACCAGGACCCAAAGGAAATTCAGGGAAGGGGAGGGATGGAGATGGGAGATCAGGGAGAGGTCCAGAGAAATGAGATAGGTCCAAATTTCCCCAAGACAAAATAAGCACAGACCAAGGCCGAAGCAATTAGGCCAAAGCCAACAGGTTAAGCCAAAGCAAAAGCCTCCAGCCACAGCAAAAGCCGAAAGGCAAAAGCCCCATCAGTTGGAACTTCACCTCTATTTATAGCTTTAAGTTCTAACTGACTTTCTGAAGATTCTAAGATGTTTAACTGACTTTTTGTGACCATTAGAAATTACAGAAGCAAAAAGTTTCTGTTAGCCACCTTGCATTACACACAATGTCAGGCACATAGGTACTTAATATAATATAGTCAAATGAAATTCATTGATTTGTAAATATATATTTTGTAAGCCCCTGAAGTTTTGACATATATGTGTTGGTGGAGAATATTAGGCATTTACGACTGATGTGTCCTTCACTGACATCCTGTGAATATCTATGCTCACTTTAAAGTCAGCCTTTGGGGGTAGCTGGGTAGCTCAGTGGATTGAGAGCCAGGCCTAGAGACAGGAGGTCCTAGGTTCAAATCTGGCCTCAGACACTTCCTAGCTGTGTGACCCTGGTCAAGTTGCTTGACCACCGTTGCCTAGCCCTTACCAATATACAGTATTGACTCCAAGACAGAAGGTAAGGGTTTAAAAAAGAAAAAAATAAAGTGAGCCTTTGTTTACTGTGTGACCACAGAAATATACACCCTGGGAACTAGGGAAACCCTGGTTTTTCTCATGTGATTTTCAGGGACTTAAAATTTTTCACTGAGGGGAGAATGTAAGTACCCCAATCAGATTCCAACAAAGGGTGAAGGTCTTTGGAGGCAAAGGAACATAAACATTGAAGGGTGAAAGGAAATATTCATTGGCAAAATAAACATTCCTATCTCCCAAAGGGTTCCAGGCTTAAATAGTTCTAAAGCATATGTAGAAGCCAGAGGGTCAATGAATTTTGCCCTAGAGCACAGATCACATATGTATCTTGATATCCTGTCACTTATCTACCAAAGAGTTCCAAAGGAATTTGGGAGATGGATTAGAACTTCATTTTGACCTTCTGAAGAGAGGCTCTGTAGTTCCAGGGTTGTGAGTTGCCTTGGCTATAGGTGCTCTCTATGTCCGTGGCTTACTGCTACTGTATGTAAAGTTTGTTTTCATTTTTCCTCTCTGTGAACTTTATGTATATTTGTTGGAGCGTGTACCATTGGTTTTGTGGAAAATGCTTTATCACTACTTTTCTTGCTATGCCATTTGAGTAAATACCTTTATTAAAGAACTGAATCAACTGGGAGATTGGTAAGAGGAAGCATACCGGTGGGGGCTCATGAGCTAGCATTAAGAAGTTAGCCAAATATAGGATTATCTCTAGAACCTTGAAAGTAACAGCAACTACCATTCTGTGGACCCAATCTTCCAGTACCACTAAGAGTTGAATTGGTGAATCTAGAGTGGTGTATTACATAAGCAAAGACACTTTTCCTTCTGATTGTTTGGGCTGACATCTTTATCTGTCCTTTATCCTTATTTGTTCCTTTTTATTTGGATCTGATTTATGTTGTTCATCAGAAATGCCAATTTCTCTATATATTTTATTTGAGGCTTAAAAAAGAGGGGAGAAAGCATGACTAATTTTAGAGAGATGAAAGGTTAGCTTAGGGAGAAATGATCTAGGGGGGCTTGGACTATTAGGAAAAAGGGGAACAGTACAAAACCTGACATGTAAATTTGTGAATCAAATACTTCTAGAAATAAATGACAACCTAGTTACAGCAGCAAGTAGTAAGAAAATAAAGCATGAATGAATTTGCATTTAATTTTTGACTGAAGGCCACTGTTTTTAGTGGTTTAGGTTTGAAAGGTAAGCTATTCCCCTGAGGGGAAAGGGAACTGAAATAAAGTCAAGTCTATATATCAGAAGAAATTTGGAAAAAGGAGACAGGGAATTCCTTCCTCCTTCCCCATCTCCCCATCCTACTTCTATACCCCACTCCTCTTATTTCAGATTTATATATATATTTTTATTAGTATTAGTATTAGAGAAAGAAAGTATTAGAGAGAGAGAGAGACAGAAAGGGAGGCAGAGAGAGAGAAAGAGAGAGAGAGAGAGAGACAGAGAGAGACAGAGACAGAGACAGAGACAGAGACAAAGAAAGATCAGAAGCCTGCTTTGAGGGTGACCTATTAGGGAATTTTGAACTAGCTGATCTCTATGGCCTCTTCCAGCTTTAAATCTTGAAGTTCATGATCACTTTGGGTTTGAATTTCCTCATCTGTAAAATGGAGAGATTGGATAATATATAAATGTTAGCTATTATTAGCTATTAATAGAACCCTTGAGGTCCTTTTCAGTCCCTAATCTTAGACTATATTTATTTTATTAGTCAATGGCTTTTCTGACATGTGGGCAAGAATCAGACTAAATATATACGTATAAAGAAGCAGAGTAAATCAGTGGGCATAGCTTGTTAAGCATTCACGCTGAACTTCTTGGAAAGTAAATTAAATGTTTAGCCACTTGGGGGCAAACATGAACCAGTCTGGTGGTGCGCTTCTCTGGACTTTGGCCCAGAACTTTAGAATTTATCTCCAAACTGACTAATAGCTGACTTTCCAGCATAGGTCTGACTGGAAGAGGCTTGATGGTGGTCTTGTCAAGCCTCTTAGCCAAGTTACTCAAAGCCTTGGGCTGGTGCTTTTTTGGATAGCCCAGTACTCTTCACTATATCAATAGCTGGCACACTTTTCCAGCCCATATGACAATGAAGGGATTTTTATATTTGCTCAAGTTTGCCATCTAGATCTAGAACTTCCTTCAGCTTAAAAAAAAATAACCCTCACCTTCTGTTTTAGAACCAGTACTATGTATTGGCTCCAAGGCAGAAGAGCAGTAAGGGTAGGCAATGGGGGTTAAGCGACTTGCCCAGGGTCACCCAGCTAGGAACTGTCTGAAGCCAGATTTGAAACTCTAGATCTGGTTCTCAATCTTCTGAGCCACCTAGCTGGCCCCTTCCTTCAGCTTTGCTACCTTATCTTGAGCCAAACAACTCTGTTAGTACGACCCTCTCCTCCATAACCCCTCTTTCATTTGGTTGGCTTCTTTTGGTCTAGTTTGTTTGAAACTTCAAGTGTTACTGTTGAACCTGAAAAAATAGTTACACGTGTATCCAGATAACCCTAGAGTCGGCTCCTATGAACGATACTTTTCTTGTGATCATGTTTTTTAATGCATGTTAATTATGGCATGTTTGGATTTGCTTGTTTATTATTTTTCTGTTGTGTTTTAATTATATTCTATGTTTTGTTCATGCTATAGCAATGTCTAACTGTCGTTTATTCATTCTTTATCTGCATGTATATGAATGCTTTCTATCAGGCTCCAAGTATGTAAGCTTAAAAATTAATATACAATAACACGAGTATTATATTTTATAAGATTTATTAACAATCACTTGAAGTAAAAGGAATAAAAAGACAAAAGTAAAAGTCTGAATAAAGCCAGATTTCCCAGCCAAAAACACAGGAGAAGAGACAAAGAGGGTGGAGTTACACACAACTTATTTACAAAACGTGAGGGATGAAAGAAAAAGGAATTTGGGGATGAGACAAAGGATTCTGGGAGGTGAGGTCTTTAGGGTACAACATTCTAATTACACAAGTATTTTAAAATCTATTGATAATGCTATGTTAGGGCTAGCTAATTGTGCCTTGTTAGGCATGAATTGCTTCACTATTGTGATTTATAGTGTCAGGAATGTACACGTACTTTTGAACTATAAATGTCACTATATCTTGCAAGTAATTTAGCCATGTTGCCACTGAAGTACTATCAAATGCCAATTCAACTGTATACATTATTAACACACAATTGTTTTCTTTTGTTTTCAATGGTAAAAATAGATAAGTTATCTGGGATGCCAGGAAAAACACGTTGGTTTTTAAATGCTTATGTTTATTTTCCTGTTGTCTACCTGCCCAAGCTGATTTTTCCAAGGAACTGTAAAAACTTTTGTTCCAGGGAAGGAATATAGCTCTCTTCCTGCCCCAGATGGGTTGGGTTGTTCCCTGAAGCCTGGTGAATCTTCATTGGAGACATGACTCTAAACCAGTGATGGGCAAACTTTTAAAGAGGGGGCCAAAGGAAAGGAAATGCTCATGTGTCAGTCTGTTTCTAAGGCAACACTTTCAAAGTTTCATTGTACTGTATCTTACTCATTGTATTTGTCAGATTAGGAATAATGTCTCTCGCTGGGATAGAACATTTCAGGGGGCTGCATGTGGCCTGCAGACCGAAGTTTGCCCATCACTGGTGTAGACTGTTTAAAAGATCTCTGAATCTGTAGTTCTGGCACGCATGAAGGGCATCTAAGTAGAGGAGAGAGAAGATAGAAAGATTTGGAGAGAAGGTATAAATATTTGAATGGGGCATAGAACCCCCCGGAATTACAAACATATAGGAAAAGCTGACCCCTGTTATAGCCTTTGAGTCCCAACACCTGCATCCCCGAGACTAAGAGCAGATTTCTCAGATAAAATCATTGTTGCATTGGTTGGGCCCAAGATTTAGCCATCTGTTTAGTGAAAGAGACCTTTAATTATGTCTTTTACTATCCACACAAATATTTTCTTCCTTGCTGTGTCTCACACAAGACACTCTATGTCCCAACTGCTACCAGATTGACTGGCTACTCCCATACTTGTAACTCTCTCCCTCCTCATCTCTGTCTCCTGGCTTCTCTAACTTCCAGTCTCAGTTAAAATCTCACCTTTTGTAACTTCCCTGATTTCTGCTTCACTGTTTGCTCTGATAAAGATATTGCTTGCTACCTGTGGGTGTCTTTTGTTTATAACCAGTATTTTGTGGGAGAGAGTTAAGCTGGATGAGAATTAGCAATTAGCCTTCCCTTTAGAACAAACAGGGAAAGTGATTTTCATACTGAATTCCCAAGACTAGCAATATATGACATCATTGGCTCTTTTTGGAAAACAAAGGAGAAACAATGACGTCTGACGATTGACATACTTTTAGTCCAATACCCTTCTTGGAGGGAGCAGTGAAGGAATAGTCACACCCAGTCATGGATATCCTGGATCCTTCCTTTCCCCTCCTTTGTAAGACTATTGACAGTGAAAGTCATAATACTCTTATTCAACAAAAAGATAGAAATCGCTGTCTTCCCAGAGACAGGATCATGCCTGGACGATAGCTATCTAATCTATTTAATAATAAAAACATTATTATTAAATCTAGAAAAATATATATGTCATGCAAGGGACAGATGTACTGTTTGATGGTTATCTAAATAATAGAAATAATAATGAAACACAAGGCCCAGCACTCTAGAATTAACAATCATCAGTCGGCCTCTAATCAACACCTACTACGTGCAAGGCACTGTGCAAATTGCTAGGAGTGCATAGAAAAGCAAAAAAGAAAAGACAATTCTTTCTTTCAAGGAACTCATAATCTAATGGGGAGAAAACATGCAAACAGCTATGTACCAAAAAGAAAGAGATTTAAGATAAATTGGAAATTATATCAGAGGGAAATCACTAAAGTTAGGGAAAACTGGGAAAATCTTACAAAAGGTGACGTTTTAACTGAGACTGGAAGTTAGAGAAACCAGGAGACAAAGATGAGGAGGGAGACAGTTACAAGTATGGGAGGTAGCCAGTCAATATGGCAGGAGTTGGGACATAGAGTGTCTTGGGTGAGACATAGCAAGGAAGAAAATATTATTAAATTGCAGGGTATGGGAGCAAGATGGGAGTGGATGGGAGCAAGACACTAGAAGACTGGAAAGGTAGAAAGAGGCCAGATCATGAAGGGTTTTAACAGTTAAAAAGAGGATTTTATATTTGATCCTGGAGGTAATAGGGAGCTACTGGAGTTAATTGAATAGAAGGACTGCATATTCAGATTTGTGCTTTAGAAGGATCAATCTGATAGCTGAGTGGAGGACAAACTGTAGTGGGGAGAGAACTGAGGTAGAGTTCAGACTTGACTTAATGAGTCCTTGCACCAGGTGTTGGGAGTGTCAGATGAGAGAAGCATGCAAGAGGTATTACAAAAGGAGAATTGACAGAACATGGCAAATGATTGGATATAGAGGGCAAGAGAGAGTGAAGAACTGAGGGCGATAACTAGGTTGCAAATCTGGGTTACTGGCAGGATGATAATAATTATGATAACTAACATTAATGTAAGCACTTATTATTATTATGATGATGATTATTATATCTTTTAATCCTTCAACAACCTGCAAGGTAGGTGATATTATTATTCCTATTTTCAGATGAGGAAACTGAGGCAAACAAGTTAAGTGTCTTGCTCAGGGTCACACAGCTAGTAAGTATCTGAAACTGGATTTAAAGTCAGATTTTTATGACAACAGGTCTGGTGCTCTACCCACTGTGTCAGTGGTTTGGGGGGAAAGGGAATGGTGTCAGTTTAGCACATATTGTGTTTAATATGTTTATGAGGCATCTAGTTTGAGATGTCCAATGGGCAGTTAGAGATGTGAAACTAGAGGTTAGTAAAGAAGTTAGTCCTGGAAAAAGGGATCTGAGAATTTATCTTCTGCAGAGATGATAATTGAATCCATGGGATCAACAAGCAAAATCATATAGAGAAGAGGAGGTTACCAATTCCTCCCCCAAAAGAAGAGTTTTGATAGACATGATAGCATACATGAGAGAAAGGTAAAGCAGGAACCAGGAGATGTCACTTAACTGACTAATTGTAAAATCTAATAATAGGCGCCTGTTTATTGACTATAACTGAAATGGCTGTCACTTCAAAAGGCCTTCTACGTTTGACATCTAGATGGACTCAGCCACTGACATGCTGATATGGGAGTGTCAGAAAAAGTCTGAATCGTGTTGCTTTGTTTGTGTAAATAAGGGTTCATGATGGCAAAGCAGAGATTGTCTTTTGTCACTTTTTGTAGCCTCCATGCTTAGCACAGACTAGGAGCTTAATAAATGTTTACTGAATTGAATGAAAGCTATTGCCATCAAAAATTACAGAAGTTTTTGTATAGGAGCCTGGCGATCAATGTAGATTATATATGAAAACGACAAGAACTAGGTATTCATCAGGAGAGGCTGTAAAGATTTATGTACGTATGACCTGGCGGCTATCTTTCATGGGCTCCCAGAAGCAAATTCCCATTTTAAAATAGAGACCTCCCAGTCCTGGAGAATTATACTGTTTGAATCATCATCACAGATTGACCTGTCCATTAAAATTGCTCCATTAAAAACTTAAGAACAACAATTTTAATAGATGCCATCATACCAAATACTCAGTTAATGGGGACTTGGTGTGTGTTCGATATGCCTTGAATGGAGTATCCACATGGATAACACCATGTAGAAGATTATTTCTTTTTACATGGAGGACACTAGGGAGCTGCTTCTGGGAGAATCATAGTCATGTGCAAGTGAAGTCCCTTGGAGAGACAGACTGTAGAGCACACCTACACCTTCCATAATTGGTTCTGGTTGGCTAACCACATGTTGAAGAGAATCAAAAAGGTCTGCCAGGTCCACCATTTTCTTTTTGCCTCAGTACTCTTAAGGGATCTTAGTGACTAGTGAAAGGAATAGAACCCATGATCTTACAATTTTGAAAGGTCCAGAGGACTCCTCGACAGTCTGTCCCCCCCAGAAACTCAGTTTGCTCCAAACCTAACATTAATGCCCTGAGGAACAATGAATGACATTGAGAATAACCTTCAGGACCTCGTTGGTAGCTAAGATGCAGGTTCATCAGGCATTGGCTAAGGCACTGAGACTTGATCTTGTTAAGACCAGTGCTCTGTGGGAACTGAGCTAAGCTATGTGCCTTTTTGCTCCCCTCTCTCTCCCCTTCTAGACAGTATAGTTCAGAGTATGACTCTGAGATGTCGGCAGAAAACGTTTTTATGTTTGTTCTTGCTATATCTTTGAAGTAAAGGGATGGAATGTTCTCATGACATTCTTTAAGCCAAGTGACAGTGGGAAAGGGGGAGTACTCTTGTGAAAACTCCTAAATCAGGTGAAATAAGATGGAGTACATAGAGTTGAAACTTAACTTCCCAAAATGGTAGATGAAAGTCACCAAGAGCCTTGGACGCAATTTGTTTGGTAATCACACGCATTGCCAAATAAATCGTTGCCTATGTGTTTCAGTCTCTTTATTTCACCGTAACCAACTTCTACCTTAGACACAAGCTAGCTGTGTGACCGTAGGTAAGTCATTTAATTCCTCAGGGTTCTAGACAACTTTAAGACATTCCACACCATGGAAATTTCTACACAAGGAACACTTTCCCACACTGATGAAATCATGTGTGTGGAGGAAAAAAGGTTAATATTCATATTCTTTTATGTTACGGTTTTGCAAAGCAAAAGTGAGAAAAGTATTGTTATAGTCTTCATGAAAGAGACAATAAATCTCTAAGGAAAGATTTCAACTCAGGCCTCTCTTACTCCAAGTCCAGTGGCTCTATCCAATAAATCATGCAGCTATGGTACTAAAAATAACAGAATTTTAAGTCGAACATTCATATCAATGTTAATAATAGCATTTTATTTTTGGATCACTTTAAAATTTATGATTTTTTTCCAAGAACATTATTTCAAGGCACAGAGATAGGGCCAACCTGACTTGGCTTTGGGACAGTGGGCAGACCAGCCTGCTGACTGAAGAGTGCATGTTGAGGATTCATGGGAAATCAGGCTATAAAAACCAACCTAGAAATGATTTCATTAAGGATCTGGGAAACCAAGCCGGCCCTTAGAACTCATAGTGCCTAAGGCTTGGAAGGCATTTTGTAGTTATGATTTCATTTGATCCTCAGAACAACCCTGTGAGGTAGAAGTAAAAACTGGAAGGAACCTCCCAGATTATCTTGGGCAAGTCCCACATTTTACAGATAAGGAAATTAAGACCCAGAGAAGTTAAATTTAAAGGATGGCAATCTAATGGCTCATCCAAGGTCCCGTGGTTAATAAGTAGCAGAGGTGGGGTTTGATCAAAGTTTTAGGAAACAATTTTAGGAAAATGATCACTTCCTCACACAAAAAGAAGCGTTTTGATAGATATTATTATAGTATATGATATAAAGGTAAAAGAGGAACAAGCAGATATCACTTTACTGACTAATTGTGAAGGATAATAATGGGCACCTGTTTATTGAATAGAACTGAAATCCTGTCCTTTGATTTAATATCCAATATATTACAATAAATTGTCTTTCATATAAATATAATTTCTAGGAGCAGCTAGGTGGCACAGTGGACAGAGCTCTAGGTGGAGTTGGGAGGACCTGGGTTCAAATCTAACTTCAGATACTTTCTAGCTGGGTGGTCCTGGGCAAATCGCTTGACCCTATTAGCCCTTGCCTTTCTGTCTTCGAATTGTTGCTAAGATAAAAAGTATTTATTGAGCATATATTAGGTACTAGGAATACAAACATAGATATAATGCAGACTCTGCTCTCAATGATCTTAAATCTAAAAAGGGAGAATGATATACATCCAAATAACTATGATGGAAAGTGTGATACATATATAGTATCCCTTTGGGAATAACCAATAAAAATCCTGTCTTTTCCCCACTTAAGAACAGGTATAGATATCGTCTTAACTGTTTTCTGTCTGCAATGAGGACATTTAAAAAAACAAAACAAAAACACTTACCTTCTGCCTTAGAATCAATACTGTGTATTGGTTCTAAGAAGAGTGGTAAGGGTAGGCAATGGGGGTTAAGTGACTTGCCCAGGGTCACATAGCTGGGAAGTGTCTGAATTCAAATTTGAACCCAGGACCTCCCTTCTCTAGGCCTGGCTCTCAATCCACTGAGCTACCCAGCTGCCCCTCAATGAGGACATTTTAAATTGGTGATTGGGCTGGAATTCTATGAATCTACTAAAGAGACTATCCCCACCTTTCCCCAGGCTTTTACTTCCTGTTGGTCTCAAAGTATAAGACCAATTCTTCAAGCTCTTGAGGACCAGTGGGGAGAAGGTCCTTCTTCCCTTTCTGCCTCCTTTACTCGTGAACACAAGTTCTTCAAATTAAGCCTTTCTCTGGAATTGAAGCAGCAAGATGCTGACTTGAGTACTAAAGCAGTCGTGGCCACAGCAGCAACAACAGTAGCAAACTGGCCAAGAGTGGAAGTCATCCATAAAAAGAGAAATCAAAAAAGCCCACTGGACAATGATGAAGCTGTACTCAGGGGAGATGAAATATGAAAAAGCAAGAGCACAACCATCTTACAAAGGTCCCCGAAAGCTTATTTCTCAAATGGTGATTATTATCCTCTGATTTGTTATTGCTTTAGCAATTCCCTTCCCATGGAGGCATAAACTTCCTGTTCCGCTGCTAAGTCCTTTTGTATTCTGGGCACCTTTTGTACTTCCTCCTCTTGCTGGGGAGGATCACTTACAGGAGAGCCCCAAACAGAATTGTTCCTCAGGATCTGAGGCCAGAGAGGAATGAACCCAATTCCTCTACTGAGAAGACAGGCAGCTCCAGAGCAATGAAGCTAGGGTAGACTTCAAGGGGAGGTCAAGGACAGGAATTGAGAAAGATCCTCAGCCTAAGGATGCTCAGCTAGCTGTTGTGCTAGAAGGGTGGAATAGAGATTTAGGCAAAATACTATCAGGAATTTGAGGAGGGGATATTCATATTAGTCTGGGAGGATCAGGAAAAACATTTTATAGAACCCAGAGTAGGGTCTTGAAGGAAGAAAGAGGCTTCAACAGGCAAAGATGGCGGTGGAGAGCTACTGGGAAGAGAAGTCCAGAGAAGTCCATTCTAGGCATAGACAGTTTCATGGAATAAGGCATAGAGATGAGAGAAACCAGGTTGAGATTAAGGGAGTAGGTCACTGCAATCAATGTCATTGGGTATCTATTGAGTATCTTTCCTACCTGACCCCTAGGAATGAGGGGGTCCAAGGGACTGCACCCCAAGAGTAGATAGCCTACTTTTCCTTTGTTCTGAAAGAAGAGTTGAGTAGAAATCTTTTAAGGATCAGGAAATAAGCAAGGGGGGACAGCTGGGTAGCTCAGTGGATTGAGAGCCAGGCCTAGAGATGGGAGGTCCTAGGTTCAAATCTGACCTCAGACACTTCCCAGCTGTGTGGCCCTGGGCAAGTCACTTGACCCCCATTTCTCATCCTTACCACTCTTCCACCTAGAAGCCAATACACAGAAGTTAAGGGTTTAAAAAAAAAAAAAAGAATTAAGCAAGGACCTGGAAGTTTATACAGAGCTCTTTCTAAAATAAAACAAAGAAAAAAGAGAGAGAGAGAAAAAATAAGACTAGAGGGTTTCACAGAAACTAGTATTTGAGCAGCAAAATTGTAACTCTTAGGTAAGCTAGGAAGCGTTTCCTTCCTATTACTCTCATGTATTGCAGGTGGAAGGGATCTACGTACTGCCCAGTACTTTCCTTCTGCCCTAGGTTTCCTAGTTCTCCCTCTTGTGGTTCCCACAGTTGTGATTATTGAAGAAGTCACAGGTGAGAATTTGCTAATACTGGAAGAGCATTCTTTTACTTCTTTGGAATTGGGGAAGGACTGAGGACCCTTTATTCATTGCCCTGAAATCTTCTTCAGGTCTCCTGGGCACGCTATAGCTTCTTCCATGGGATGTCGATCAGGGGTTATACCTTAAAGGAGTTTATAAAAAATAAAATAGAGATATTAGCAAAGAGAAGATGGGAACCATCTCCAAGTATCTATCTATAGAAGGCTTAACTACTATTAGTCAGCTCTAACTGACTCATGAAAGCTGATTGTTAACATTTCAGTATTAACATTTATACCTCAGAAATCAGCAAAAGCTACAAATAAGGCATTGATTTATTGTTTATTGATTGCTTAGACTTAAGAAATTAGTGCGGAAAATGTTAATAATAAATATTAAATTTAAAGGTATATTATATATACACTTTTCTAGAGAACCAAATGTTAAGCATTTATCAGTGTGCTTTATTACCTTTTGCTAAACTCCATATTCCCGTTTATAATTTGATTTTTTCAGGCTTCTCCAACCAGTGAACTAAGCTTTTGCAAATAGCTTTTATGTTAAGAAATGTTGTAGACCAGAATGTGTCACCTTCCTGACCCTGACGCGTGAATTGGAGTTGATTAATACAAGCCATGTTCTCTTTGTCTCTTTCCCCAACTACTTCCTCCTTCCTTTCCTTCTTTCACCCTGAAATACAAGTTAAAAACAAGTGGAAAGAGAAAACTAAAATTAAACAGAGATGACAAGTGATGCCACTTTGGGCCATGGAAAAATATATCATACTCATGTTCTTATTTTTCCCATGACCTGAAAAACAACATTGCCTATTTAGGAAACTGGCTATTCCTAGGAACATTTCAGAAATAATTCCTGTTTATTTATTATTGGGTATTTTTAACAGTATGTATTTCAGTACAGGTTTCTGATGAACAACAATGGTATATGGGTAGTCTATCAGTTTTATCCTACTGGTCGAAGATGTTTTAGCACAAGGGGACCACTATTGGGGCTTGGAATCTCTCCTCCACTCCACAGTCCCACCTAGTTCTCTGGGTTTCTGCAGAGCCCAGTATAAAGGGAATTATCTTGCTAAAAAACAAAACAAGACAAAACAAAAAATCAAGGCTCTGAGCTTTGTTTGTCTTTTGGGTTTTCCCTGAAAGAACTCAAATCCTTTGACAACTTGCTTGACATTTTGCACACAGACCCAAACACAGATCTAGACACACAGGCACAGACATATACCTGATTTAGGTCTGAGCTGAGATAAGTAGTGGCATTTCTAGAACTACTAATGGATTATGCAATCCAGAGCAATCTCCCATTAGACCAAGACTTACTCTGGAATTCTTGTGGATTCTGAATGCTGACCTCATACCCCCTCTACTTTACTTTGTGAGAAGCCCTTTGATCTCTAGGTCTTAAGGCAATTATTTTTAACCTGGGAATCCAGCTTATGGCATTCCCGTTCATATACAGAATGGGGGGAGTCTTGCCATGGAGTTGAACTTTCAGGGTAGGAGTATTCTTTCTCTGTATTATGACAGCTTATTCTGGCTACTAGTGGGAAATGACTCTCTGTCCCTACTCCCCACCAACTATTCCTTCAATTTGTCTACCTGGTAGCTTGAGAAATTAAAAAAATCTATTGGATTGCAGTGATCTTCTTCTGTTTGGAGTTAGCCTTGTGGCAGATTTGGGGAGTTTGGACAGGAAAGTCTAAATATAGAACCCTCCTAGAATGAGATATCTGCCACCATTGCTGTCAATATTGTGATTGGTTCCATTGTGGCAAAACTGCCCTTGAGCACCCTGAGAACTATGTTCACCTGAGACTACCATTGTGGGTTCATGGCTGCCAGTGTTGTGCAGGTTTTTGTTGACCCCAGGATAAATCTATACATTTCTGGACCTGAGTTGTCTTATTTGTGTAAAGCTTTCTACCTTTGCCTCCATTGCCTGAAGGCCAGGCATGCTAGATTGTATTCCTTTTCTAGGATTGCCTAGTACCTTTAATGGAATTTGGGGTGTCTAGGTTCTCTGCCATTGGATCTAGCCCCCACAGATGGTATTTTCTCAAGTATAGGAATAGGTACACTATACCTTAGTTCCATTTAACTAACAATTGGATTAACTTTTACAAAGGAATATTTACTTCAATAAGAAGAATCACTTCTAAGACACTATAAAGTTTGGAACAACTCTGAAATTCAGTTTTTTTCACCTTTCACATTATCAGGAATGATAATGATACTCAACTTCACAGGAAAAATGATAGGGGTAGTTATTTTGCCAACATGAAAAGAGTTGCTAAAAGAGTATGCAAAGTTTTATGGCCCTGTGGGTATGGTTCCAAATTGCTCTCTAGAGTAGTATCAGTTCACAGCTCCACCAACAATGTATTAGTATCTCAATTTTTTCCACATCCCCTGCAACATTTATCGTTTTCCTTTTTGATCATATTAGCCAGTCTGACAAGTGTGAGGTGGTGCCTCAGAGTTGTTTTAATTTACATTTTTCTAATTAATAGTGATTTGGAGCATTTTTTTCATATGTCTAAAGATAGTTTTAATTTCTTCATCTGAGAACTTCTTGCTCATATCCTTTGACCATTTATCAATTGGGGAATGCCTTGTGTTCTTATAAATTTATCTTGGTTCTCTATGTATTTGAGAAATGAGGCCATTGTCAGAGACATTTTCTATAAAATTTCTCTCCCAGTTTATTGTTTCCTTTCTAATCTTGGATGCATTGGTTTTTTCTGTGCAACCCCTTTTTAATTTAACATATCCAAAGTTATCTATTTTAAATCTTATAATGTCTTCATGTCTTATCTTGACTTAAATACTTCCCTCATCTATAGCCTTGGTGGGGTAGCCTAAACAGTTTTGAGTGTAAAAATTTATATCTCTAAAAAATGAGAGAGAGAGCCAGAGTGAGACAGAGAGAGCCAGAGCCGGAGGGAGATTGAGAGAGAGATAGAGAGAGATAGAGATAGAGAGATAGATAGAGAGAGAGAGAGAGAGAGAGAGAGAGAGAGAGAGAGAGAGAGAGAGAAAGAGAGAGTTTGAGAAACAATGAATTCATTGAGAGCAGGGACTGTCTTACTTTACAATTTCCTTAGAGTGTGGCATAGTCCTTTGTACACAGAAAGTATTAATGAATGCTTTTGTGACCTTTGATATAAAGGGCCAATTGTATGGAATTATTATTATAGAGGAGATTGATTATTCAATCTGCCTAGGGTCAGACAGAGTTGGTGAGAGGGGTGGGAAAAGAAATTTGGGTTTTACATGTTAATATCTTCTCAGAGTCTTTCTTTCTTCATGGACCTGAAGAAAGGTTGGAATTTTGAGTCTCATACAGTTGGCCCTTTGAGCTAAACCAATTAGGAGAGAGTCCTAAGCTCTTTAAGCCAAGTGTTACACATTAATCATTCATTCATTCATTTATCCAACAGTCAAAAAACCCTAATGAAACAAATATAGAAATTCTGAAAAATAAAAGATGAATAAAATTATAAACAAAATTGTAATAAGTTGATAAATAAAAGTAGGAACTATTTTAAAAAAGCAATAAAACCATCAGTGAATCGATCTTTAAAGTAAAGAGTCCATTTGCCATTTTTAAAACTCAAAAAAAGAGAATTCACAAGAAATGAAGAGAAAATAAGGTTAAGCAATAGAAACTCTTTTGCCCAATTATATGCCAACAAAGTTGATAATCTAAATGAAATTGATGAATATTTATACAAATATAGGATATTAGAATAAGAAATAAAGAATTAAAAATCCCAATCTCAGAAAAAGAAATTGAACAAGCCATAAAAGGTTTCCTCCTAGTCATCCAGATTCACTCTTTCTCCTCCTCCTCCCAATCCCTATCAAATCTCATAAACTCTCTATATAAACATATATTCATCATTTCTTCTTTACATCCTTTGACACTGCCACTTCCCTGGTGAAGACCCATATCACCTCATCCTTGGGCTATTGCAATAATTGCTGGTTGATGTTCCTGCTTCAAGTCTCCCTTCACTCACTTGGCTCTCAGACTGACCTTGCTAAATTTGGCCCGTCTGATCATGTGGCCCACATTTAACTAACTCCAATGGCTCCCTATTATATCCACAATCAAATATAAAATCCTCTGTCTGTTAAAACCCTTCATAACCGAGTCCCTTTTCCCTTTTCCCTTTTCCAATTTTCTTACACTTTATTTCTCCCTATATAATCAATAAGCTAGTGATATATTTTTCTTTACTCTTCCTCCATCTCTCAACTCCTGCCATTTTCTCTCACTGCCTGGGACTGTCTCTTTCCTCATTGTTTCCTCCTGGCTTCCATGGCTTCTTTCAGATCTTAGCTAAAATTCCATCTTCTGCCAAAAGCCTTTCTTTATCCCCCATAATACTAGGGCTTTCCTTCTGAGATTATCTCCAATTTATCTAGTACATATCTTGTTCATACATGATTATTTTCAGCATGTCTCCCCCATTACACTATGTGCTCCTTGAGAGCAAGAATTGTTTTTGCCTTTTTTATCCTCAGGACTTAGTAGCATGCTAGATACATGATTAATGTAGGTGCTTAATAAATGCTTTTTGACCTGACTGAAAGACAGATTAAATAGGAGAGAGATTAATTGCTCACAATTTGGCTATGCTAATATAATCAAAATTATAATGCTACCTAAACTAAATTACCTACTCAGTGTTACAACAATCAAACTGCCAAAGTGACATTTTGTGGAAGTAGAAAAATAATGAATTAGTCTTGTGGCGAAAGGTCAATAATCTCAAGGGAATAAAAGTGGAAAGAAGTGGGAATATCAAATCTTATACTATATTATAAAGCAACAGTCACAAAAGCTATCTTATTCTGGTTTAAAAAAATGTTGATCAGGAAAAAAAAAGATTAGTTATAGAAGAGCTAGAAGCAAATGTGCTAGTTAGCATAGAATATAAACTCAAAGCCTTCAACTATTTGGATAAGGATTTACCATCATTCAAAAAAAATAAATGGAAAAATTGCAGAGGAATCCGGTAAAAATTAGCTTTAGAACATCTCAAACTATATACCACAATACATTCCAAATGGATATAGGTCCTAGATGTAAAAGGGCAATATCATAAATAAATTAGAGGCATACAGGACAGGAGATTATATTTAGAAAATCACAGGAGATACAATTCACAATTTTACTTTTGATTACCTAAAATGGAAAAATTGTACAAAGGAAATTGAGGCTATTAAAATTATAAAGAAAAAGTTAACTGGGAAAAATATTTTCAGCAAATTTCTCTGATTAAGGTCTGATATCCAAATTATATATGGATATGATTAAAAAATAGAACAAGTTATTCCTCAATGGCCACATGGTCAAAGATTATGAAAATAAAAAAGGGAAAAAAGCAAGCTGCCACCAACCACATGAAAAAAATGCCCAAATCACTAATAAGAAAATGTAAATTAAAACAACTCTGAGACATTGTTATACTGGTCAGATTGGAAAAGATGACCCCAAAAAGGAATGTGATAACTTGTGGAAAGGTTGTGAGAAGTCAGTCACACTAATATATTCCTAGTTTGAATTCAACTATTCTAGAAAGCAATTTCAACTATATCAAAAAGTTACTAAATTGTTTATACTTTTTTGATCCAGTAGATTCCTCTATTAGGATTATACCACAAAGAGCTTTTTTAAAAGAGGGAAAAGAGGGGGCAGATAGAGAACCAGCCATAGAGATCAGAGGCCCTAGATTCAAATCTGGTCTGAATACTTCATTGGTTTAAAAAAAAAAAAAGGGAAGGAATTCACATGTGCAAAAATATTTTTAGCAGACCTTTTTTGTCATATCAAAGAATTGTAAATATTACTCCATTAGTTTGGGAATGGCTGAGCAAATTATAAAGTTTATTGAATATGAATGTTATTATGCTGTCAGAAAAATGAAAGGGATAGATTTAGAGAAACCTGAGAATACTTGCAGTCTAAAGTAATCATAACTGGAAAAACAATGTCTACAATGACTACCACAGTAAAAGAGAAATCAGCTGTGAAAATCTTAGCAATTCTGATAAGCAATATATAACCAACACTCTAGAAGACCAGTGATGAATCATATTTCCTTTCTCTTCATCAAAAGGTGAGGGATCAGCAGGGGAAAATGAGTTGTAAAGCTTTTTTAAATGGTCCATATATGGATAAAAAAACCAACCAATCCTTTACCTTCTGTTTTAGAATCAATACTGAATATTGGTTTCCAAGGCAGAAGAGCAGTAGGCAATTGAAGTTAAGTGACTAGGGTCACACAACTAGAAAGTGTCTGAGCTCAGATTTGAACCCAGGATCTCTCATCTTCAGGCCTCATGCTCTCTCTACTGTGCTATCTAGCTGACCCTTGTGGATTAGTTTTGCTTTATTGTACAAGGAAGAATGTTTATTTGTGCTTTGTGTGAGGAGATGAGGTTACTATCAGTGATACCAAACAAATGAGAATATATGGAAAAAAAGAGTTTATGAGACAATTATTAAATACACCAAAGTTCAGAGACATGGACAAGCATGGCAATATTTGAATTACAAGGCTAAATTAATTATATACTTTAAAAATCTAGGCAGTACATAATAGTGATTCACAGATTCATATATATTCTTTTTTCCTTGACAGTCAAGTTTACATTTTAAAAATATGCAATAAAATGAAAAATAACAACAAAAAAGAAGTTTACTCCTCACCTATACAAAACTTGAAAGAGAATACCTTTGCAAATCTCCAGAGATGTCACTTTTGTCCATGTCAAATGGGACTGAAGGTTTGGAAAGATTTTGTTTGATGGTTTTTCTCAGCAAGGCTTGAGTATGATTTTCAACCACACTGTGTTCTCTTTCATCAAAGTCCAAGAACTCTGTAAGAGGAAAAGAACTGCACATTTTTCAGATTTATTTTCTTCCCCTGTATTCTAACTTTGATCCTCTTGGTCTGAGTTCTCCTTGAAGGAACAACACAATTTCTAGATTCTGCAGCATAATGAATGAACCCTTCATTGGGTTTCATCCCACATTTATCTGTGCTCTCATTATAAATACATTCTAATTCAGTGGAAGCCCTTAGGATTGACCCTGGAGGCAGGAATTATCTCTTTGTTTCTATATTGTCTAGGACTTAACAAAATCTTTCACTCGTAGTAGGTGATTAATAAATATTAGTTGAATAAATTATTCACAGAACTCCCTTGGGGAGTTCACATTTTATCAAGGCAGACAACGTTCATGTATAAATTTATAATATTTTTCTAGAATATTCCCTCAACTTTCATTTATATTCACAGTTTGGGTGCTTAGAGGGCAGCTATGATCTTGAGTTCCAAGGAGTAATCTGTGGATGACTGCTCTTAAAATTATAGTTAATAAGACTTCAACTGTGTGTTTTCCACTAATAATGAGCCAATTGAACAATTAACTCATAGTAAAGGCTTTTGCTATGATAGCTTATTAAGAACAGTAGCTATGGGGGCAGCTGGGTAGCTCAGTGGATTGAGAGTCAGGCCTAGAGATGGGAGGTCCTAGGTTCAAATGTGACCTCAGACACTTCCCAGCTGTGTGACCCTGGTCACTTAACCCTAATTACCTAGCCCTTACCACTCTTCTGCCTTGGAACCAATACCAAGTATTGATTCCAAGATGGAAGGTAAGGGTTTAAAATAAAAACAACAAAAAAAGTAGCTATAATATATCATCTTTATAAACATGGGGTGTACTCTCCCACAAATGCACTTTAATGTGTTAAAACAGAAAAGAGGAGGGAGGAAGGAAGTGAAGACGGCAAGTTAATTTTAAACAAACTGTGGAGACCTATTTTCCTTTTGCTTGTCACCACAGTATCAATATTTCTACTCCATTTTTTGCATAATTTATTAATTTGTTCACTTTTTAAAGTGAGAAATAGCTCTGGCATCAATATGGATTTTGGTTTTCACAGAACTATTTGTCAAAAAAGAAATTAAGTAGCATTTAGTTCTGACATGTAACATGGCACTGTTCCTTAATGCACAGTTTAAAATACACATGTATATAAACTTACTTAAAGATACCCATAAGAGAAATAACTTCTCTTATTGATTAAAAATATCATTTTACATGCCTTTGTGGACAATAAAGATTGTGTTCTAGAATGTGGCTCATAAAAATGTGTTTATTTTGCATGGGCAAATAATAGAATTGAAAAACCATCTTCAAACTATTTTGTACCAATTAAAATTTGTTATAGCTAGTAATATAACACCTGGAGCAAAGGCTCTAGTTGATATTTCATTTCTTTTAAAAATAGAGTTTTCTTTAAAAAAAAATCATTATATGATGGGACAAGACAGTATCTATCCAAAGAGCGGACACAAACTTCTTTCTTTCATTTCTTTTTTTCCTTTCTCTTTTTCCTTCCTTCCTTCCTTCCTTCCTTCCTTCCTTCCTTCCTTCCTTCCTT
>NC_058134.1:210232296-210301992 GCF_016433145.1 Gracilinanus agilis | reverse complement strand
TCCCTCCCTCCCTCCCTTCCTTCCTTCCTTCCTTCCTTCCTTCCTTCCTTCCTTCCTTCCTTCCTTCCTTCCTTCCTGTCTCTCTGTCTTTCTTTCAAATTTGCACTCACAGCTCAACAGTTCTGGGAAGTGGATAAAATTTTTTCCATAACAGAATTGTCTTGGATCATTGTATTGATCAGAGTAGCCAAGTCTTTTACAGTTAATCTTCATTACAACACTGATATTATGCCTGTTCTCACTTCATTCTGTATCAGTTCATATAGGTCTTGCCATGTTTTTCTGAAACCACCCCCTCATTATTTCTTATAGCACAATAGTATGCCATCGCAGTCATGTACCACAATTTGTTCAGCCATTTCCCAACTGATGAACATCCCCAGGGTTTCCAATTCTTTGCCACCACTAAAAGCTGTTATGAATATTTTTGTACATTAACGTCCCTTCCCTTTTTCTTTGATCTCTTTGGGATATAGACATAAGAGTGGCATTGCTGGGTCAGAACGAATGTACAATTTTATAGCCCTTTGGGAATCGTTCCAAATCATTTTTCAGAATGCTTAGACTAGTTTACAACTTCACCAACAGCTCATTAGTATGCCTATTTTCCCCTCATCCTCTCCAGCATTTGTCATTTCTGAAAGGTAAGAAGTGGTACCTTAGAGTTGTTTTAATTTTCAAAATTATTACACAATACCTCATGCCCGTGAGGTGAACATGAATGGAGTTGGTGAAAATGAGAGAAAGAAGAGATCTGAGCTCTTCAGATTTCCATCCCCAAGACAGAGTATGTGCCATTCCAATTTCTCTTCAGGTCATTGAAGACCTGAAAAAAAGAGTCTGAAAAAATAGTCAACCCGTAGAGGACCTAGCAGTCTTGAGTATGTCCCTATCCCCAGGTTACTGCACTAGAGACTTGGAGGAATTTCCCTTTAGATGAGATCTGAGTCTCTCTGAGTTATCTCACTCTCAAAGAAATAGTTCATTCAATCTATATTATCTAGGTCAGTGATGGGCAAACTTTTTAAAGAGGGGGCCAAAGGAAAGGAAATGCTCATCTGTCAGTCTGCTTCTAAGGCAACTCTTTCGAAGTTTCCTTGTATTGTATCCTGCTCATTGTATTCGTCAGATTAGGAATAATGTCCCACTGTTGGATAGAACAAGAACATTTCAGGGGGCCGCATCTGGCCTGCCCATAGTTTGCCCATCACTGGTCTAGTATATAGTTTCACATGTATGTATTTTTTTATTTCTGTTTTGCTACTGACACGAAAATACTAACTTATTTGCTCTTTACTATGTTTGTTCTTTGTAGAACTGGCATTTAGTAAGAAGGGAGCCAAGATACTAGACACAGATATTATAGCGTGGGTTGCTTCTTCTACATTAACTGATAATAATCAGGAGCATAGCTCCAACCCCAAAAATAGACTAACAATGTTTAAAGAAGCAGACAGCTATGATTCTAGCATAATACACTCTCTCTGGGTCACTTTGGTGGCCCAGAGGATAGAGTCACCAAGGCTCACCTTCCTGAGTTCCAGTCTGTCCTGGGACACTTCCTAGCTGAGTGGCTCTGGGCAAATCACAATCCTGTTTGCCTCAGTTTCCTCATCTGTAAAATGAGCTGGAGGAAGAAATGGCAAACCACTCCAGCATCTTTGTCAAGAAAATCTCAAATGGAGGCACAAAGTGTCAGAAATCACTGAACAACAAAAACCTCCCTTCTCTTCCCCAGGTTGAGGCCAATCTCTGGCCTCAATGTCTTGCTTTCCCACCTGGCAGCGGAATAAATGACTTCCTTAGAGATGGGCTGGGGAGGAAATACTAGAAATCCCTATTCTTTCCTCCTTGGGAGCCACGTTTATACATTTCTATGGGGCACTCATAACCTATATGGATAAGAATAAACCAATAGCCTTCCCTGTCACATAAACAGGCTCTAAATGTTTTAGATGCCTTTTTCCTGTGAATCACGCTGACTCCATTCTGTGACTCAAAACTAGCTTAGTTCCTTTTCTATTCAATTATATAGGTCTAGCCCAATTTCTGTTTGGTGAGAAAACTTGATTCAATTATGGGAATTATGAGAAAACTTTATTGCATCGTTTGAATCTAGTCCTGCATGGCTGGACCCCCTCTGTTACCTAGAGACCCTTATCTAATTTATGCTGAAAAGAAACCCAGTCAGATCCAAAGCTGAAGTTAGGAATTTTCTCACAATTATACATCTCAAGCAACCCATATATCTTCTCTGAAAACTGGCTCTAAATTGGTGGATCAATTATTATTTCCACGTTCCTTTCATTGTTTATAACACTTAGGGGGAATAGGATAACCTCTTTTTCTGAATTCAGGGAATTATTTCCCAACTCAGAAAATCCCTGATCTTTCCTCCAGTTAGAAATCAGAGTTAATTGTTTTCTTTTAATTTGTTGGACTTAATTGATTAATTGTTTTTAATACACAAAAATCTGTCTTGTTCTATATTCAAGGCCTTTGGACTGACTGGTTTATTATACTCGTTGACTTATTTATTATCCCCATTTAGCTAATAAATCATGTGGTTTGGATTATTTCCTTAGTAATTATTAATTATGCACCACATCCTTAGTGAGATTTTTTTGTTGTTGTTCAGTTATGCCTGACTCTTTTTGATCCCACTTAGAGTTTTCTTGGCAAAGATATTAGAGTGGTTTGCCATTTTCTTCTCTAATTCATTTTTTAAAAAGATTTAAATATTTTATTTTTTTAGAAAAATTTTCCATGGTTACATGATTCATGTTTTTACTTTCCCCTTCTCCCCTCCTTCTCTAATTCATTTTACACATGAGGTTTTGAAGCAAACAGGATTAAGTGCCTTGCTCAAGGTCATGCAGCTCATAAGTGAGGCCAGATTTGAACTCAAGAAAATGTCTCTTTCTGATTCTAGACTTAGGACTTTATCCATTGTGCTACCTAGCTGAGCAACCAGGGAAACTACATTTTGTTAAAAAGGGATTCAAAAGGAAAATCATGCACATAATTGACCATATTGATAAGCAAACTAACAGAAATCACTTGCTTATCTCAGTAGATGCAGAAAAAGCCTTTGATAAAATACAACACCCATTCCTATGAAAAATACTAGAAAATATAGGACTAGAAGGGCCTTTCCTCAAAATACTAAACAGTATTTATTTTAAAATTTAGAATAGTTTTCCATGGTTATATGATTCCTGATTCCCCTGCCCTGCTCTTCCCACCCCCTCCAAAAGCTGATGAGCAGTTCCACTGGATTATACATGTACCATTGATAAACAGTATTTATTTAAAACCATCAGCAAGTATCATCTGAAATGGGGATAAGTTAGGAGCCTTCCCAATAAGATCAGGAATGAAGCAAGGATGCCCATTATCACCACTATTATTTAATATCATATTAGAAAGCTATAGCAATTAGAGAAGAAAAAAAGAAATTGAAGGGATTAAAGTAGGCAGTGAGCAAACTAAACTATCACTCTTTGCAGATGATAGGATGGTATATTTAGAGAACCTGAGAAAATCAAGTAAAAATCTAGTGGAAATAATTAATAAATTTAACAAAGTTGCAGGATACAAAATAAATCCACATAAATCATCAGCATTTCCATTTATTTCCAATAAAAATTGGCAGTAAGAGTTAGAAAGAGAAACTCCATTTAAAATCATTCTAGGTAATATAAAATATTTGGGAATCTATCTACCAAGACAAACTCAGGAATTTTATGAATACAACTACAAAACACTTTTTACATGAATAAAACTAATTTAAACAATTTGAAAAACATTAATTGTTCATGGGTGGGAAGAGCTAATATAATAGAAATGACAATCCTACCTAAACTAATTTATTTACTCAGTGCCATATCTATCAAGCTACCAAAAAACTTTTTTATAGAATTAGAAAAAATTATAACAAAGTTTATTTGGAATAACAAAAGATCAAGAATATCAAGGGAACTAATGAAAAAAAAAGTTAAGGATGGGGGCCTAGTTGTACCAGATCTTAAACTGTACTATAAAGCAGTGGTCATTAAAACAATATGGTACTGGCTAAGAGTTAGAAGGGGTGGATGAATGGAATAGACTTGGGGTAAATGACCTCAGCAAGATAGTGTTCAATAAACCCAAACATTCCAGCTTTTGGGACACGAACCCACTATTTGACAAAAACTGCTAGGAAAATTGGGAAACAGTATAGGAGAGATTAGGGTTAGATCAACATTCCATACCCTATACCAAGATAAATTTAGAATGGGTAAATGACTTAAATATAAAGAGGGAAATTATAAGTAAATTAGGTGAGCATAGAAGAGTATACCTGCCAGATCTATGGGAAAGGAAAGAATTTAAGACCAAGCAAGAAATAGAGAATAGTATGAAATGTAAAATGAATAATTTTGATTATATTAAATTAAGAGGTTTTTATACAAACAAAAAATTAGAAAGGAAGCAACAAATTGGGAAAAAATGTTTATAATGAAACTCTGACAGGGGTCTAATTTCTCAAATTAATAAGGAGCTAAGTCAATTGTACAAAAAAAATCAAGCCATTCCCCAATTGACATGGCTAAGGGACATGAATAGGCAGTTTTCAGATAAAAAAATCAAAACTATCAATAAGTACATGAAAGTGTTCTAAATCTCTCATAATCAGAGAAATGCAAATCAAAACAATACTGAAGTACCACCTTACACTTATCAGATTGGGCGATATGACAGTAAAGGAAAATAATAAATGCTGGAGAGGATATGGCAAAATTGGCACACTAATGCATTGCTGGTGGAGTTGTGAATTGATCTAACCATTCTAGAAGGCAATTTGGAATTATGCCCAAAGGGCTTTAAAAGAGTGCATACCCAGCAATATCACTACTAGGTTTGTACCCTAACTAGATAATAATGAAAAATGTTTGTACAAAAATATTTATAGTCATGTTCTTTGTGGCAAAAATTTGGAAAATGAGGGGGTGTCCCTTGATTGGGAAATGGCTGAACAAATTGTGGTATATGAAGGTGATAGAATACTACTGTGCCGTAATGATGAACTGGAGGATTTCTATATGAACTAGAAGAACCTCCAGAAACTGATGCAGAGTGAAATGAACAGAACCAAGAGAACATTATACTCAGAAAGTAAAACATTGTGGAACAATCTAATGCAATGGACTTTGCTAATACAAGACAATTCCAAGGGACTTACGAGAAAGAGTGCTATCCACAATGAGAAAAAGAACTGTGGGAGTAGAAACACAGAAGAAAAGCAAAAGACCAATCATCTGTTTATATGTATATATGATTGGGGGTTTTGGTTTTAAAAGATGGCTCTATTGCAAAAATGAATAACATGGAAGTAGGTATAAGGGATAACAATGGAAGTGCTTTTTGGATCCTGGAGTGGGGGAGGGAAGAGAGGAGGGAAAGAAAATGAAATATGGAAATATGGAAAAATATTTTAAAAATAAAAGGTACTCATAGATAATAAAGTAATAAAAAATTTATAGCAATTCTTTCTGATAAAGACTTCATTTCTCAAATATATGCTGTGTATAGAACTGTAGAATTTATAAAAATAAGAACCATTCCCCAATCAATAAATGGTCAAATGATATGAACAGGCAGTTTTCAGATGGGAAATGAGTACCATCAGTCTGGCCAGTCAATTTCGAATGGAGCCAGCAATCCCTAGCTATGACTGCCATATATCCAGTAACTTTTCCTTGCTTTCTCTCTGTTCTTTCATTGATATCATTAGTTCCTTTGGGTAAAGAAAATCTAGAGGCTGCTGACTTTAATTGCATGAAGATTATTTGCATGAAAAATGATTTGGAAATGTGTAGGTCTAGGTAAAAAGAGAGACAGAGACCCATCCCACTGTAGAATTCGAGGAAGGGAGTGGTAGAGGTAGGGATTTCTACCTCTGGAGTCAATTTTCAATAGAATTAGTAAGCCAGTTCAGGATGATTTTCAGGGAGATTTTAAGCCTGGTGAGACCAGTACCTTAAAGTAAAATAAAATCCCTAGACATAACAGCAAAGATAAACTGATGAGCTAGGAAGGGGAGTTCATTACTATGAGTTTCTTGTGATTTCCCTTTAAATTCTTTGTTGTTTCCATTTAAATTTGCTTTGACTATAGTTCTCTGGCCCCTACCATTGTTATAGGCATTATTACAGGATGGGACAATACCATCATTTATACCGATTTACTCACTAGTAAACATGGATGTATTTGAGAGAGACTTCACTCACCTAGTGACATCACATATTTATATACATGATGGTGAGGATTTACTTGGTGGAGACATTCTTCGATCCCTCAGTTATACTATAAATTGCCTTTATCACACCTGCCTGCTCTTTTTACTTAGCTATTTTATCTTTTTAGAGATGGAATAGAAAGAGAGAAAGGCTCTGATCCTTGAGGGTCACCCCTTTGCATTTATGATGACTGAAATGATAGGAAGCCAAGGAGTCAATAAGATGTACAATTTCAAGCCTACATTCGCATAAAAACTGAGCAAGTAGGGAAATTGGGTCTCTGTCTTGGTTTGGGTTAGAATCTAGAAGGACTGTTTGTCACTCTACCAAGAAACTCCTGTTTGAGTGTCTGCTATATTCCTGGGAGGGGAGGAGAAAGGGGTTCATGTGCAGGTGTGTGTGTGTGTCTGTGTCTGAAATAGCACAGAGACACAGGAGCTACAGTACTTTCTTGACTAGTTGAGAACAGTTCATGACCTATGATTTCAGGGCTGTTGAGGTTAGGGAACAATAGATTAAATAAGGAACTGACCTGTTCCTCATTAAAAAAAATTATTTATTTACTTATTTGAAGTTTCTATCACTTTAATTCACAAAAATAGAAAACTCAGTCTTGTGCAATGCAGGTATGGAGGAGAAGAAGGAAAGGAGAGAGCATCCCCTTTCCACAAAAAAGGGGACCAGTCGAAATTTTTTTTGGGCAACTAAATACAAGCCTGGGGTTGGGAATCAGAAAGGGCTCTGGGCTCCAGCTTAGAAACTCCTAGAGAAATTAGGGGGTAATTCTAAGGTATAAACCAGTGGTTCCCAAACTTTTTTGGCCTACCGCCCCCTTCCCAGAAAAAATATTACTTAGCGCCCCTGGAAATTAATTAAAAAAAATTTTCATAGCAATTAATAGGAAAGATAAATGCACCTGTGGCCATCACCGCCTCCCTGGATCACTGCAGCATCCACCAGGGGGTGGTGGTGCCCACTTTGGGAATCACTGGTATAAAACAAAGTTTAGAAGTAATTGAGTCAGAAACCTTTTGTGTGCTGTCTTCCCCCTTTAAAAATGTAAGCTCCTTGAACTCAAGAACTGTCTTTTTGCTTTGTATCTGTATCTCCAGAACTCAGCATATAGTAGGCACTTAATAAATGCTTGTCGCTTTACTTTATTGCTTGTTGCCAGGATGCCTAAAAGGAAGATGCATCCAATTACCTGAGTGACTTTGCAACCTAGGAGGTCTTCTTTGCAGACCCAGTCTCATAAAATTCTTGTATATCTGAGACAGGAAGCTTCCTTTGGGAGGCTTAAAATATGGTGACAGGTGCTGGTAGACACAACAGAAAATTCATCTCTGGGAAATTCTGCTGGCTGGAAGGTCACAGGAGCACATTCCATCTTCAAGTTCCAAAGTCTCTCTGTCACCTAACCTAGGAGCCTGTAGCTTGTGGTTCTATTTTACATGTGTACCTAAAACCAATATTCCATACTTAGGAGAGATTTCCCAATTCTATAAAATATACAGCTTGCTCCTCTTGCCAGGCCAGCATCCTTTCCTCAAGATGTTCTCTTGCGGCATTGCCTTCTTTCTTGAGGAAATGAAAGCATTGCAACCTGGTTATTATATAGGGGTTATAAATAGGGATTAGAATAAGGATACAACAACGTGGAGAAGGAGTGATTTGCTGAGGGACTCGGATACATCCATTCATTGCTAATTATTACTTCTCTGCAGACAATATTAAAAACTGAGGCAAATTCACCATATGGAAACATGGCAGATGGTGCCTGCCTCCTTTTTAATTCTGGGTCCAATTCATTGTCCCTCTTTAGTATCTGTGAAAGAACTAAATACCAATGGACTAACTCAATGGGCTGAAAAATAGGTAATTTGTCAAGGCAACTTGGTCCCCCCCCTCTAGTATTTTGGCATGTATATATGTGTACATATACACACACACACATAAGTTCTCATTAAAACACAACTATTGGTGGAAAAATATATTTTTTTATGTGACTAAAGTAGGCTGGATGTTTTGGATAGCTTGAATATTCTACATTGCTTTTGCACAAAGATGCACACTCTTGTGTACAAAAGGGTCTCTCTCTCTTTGGCATATTTTAGAGTCTTTGCCCAGACATTGGCCTCTGTCAAATACTCAAAAAACTAGCTGAGTTTTCTAGTAAACAAAACTAAAAGTGATTTGATGAAGACTGATTGTATGATTACAAAACAAAGCTGAATTAGATCATTTCTGTCAGTTTGTGCTAATTAAGACAGAGAGGGCTGGGATTTTACAAATCCCAATGTCCCGGCTGCATGCTACCCTATGTTTTAGGATCTGCCTATGATCTGGGTAAGTTTGCAGTGAGGCTACCGGTATTCCCCCACCGGTATTTCCCCCTCATCTGGGAAAGTCACTCCTCATGCCTGTGGATGCTAGAAAACCAGAATCTCTTTCTTTTCCCAAGCTCTCAACAACTCCACACCTTACCCAAGGAGAATCATTGAGCAACCAATTTCTACCGAGAAGGAGAATCTTATGTATATGAGCTTTAAGCCCCTGATTCCACTCATATATGTCCTTTTGATTATATATTAAATGTTGCTTCTTTTTGCAAGCATTTGCAAAATGTTTCACCATTGATAACATGCAGCAACCTATTTACAACTGCTATATGTCTCCAAGGGGCAGGGAGGTGTCTAGTGTAAGAGAAGAAAATGGGAATTATTATGGTTGGATTAGATATTTAAGGTTTGGTTGCCAGAAATCGATTAACTCAATTTCGAAATAAAAGAGACCCAAGTCAGGATGACTTTTATGGTGGTTTATTTTAAATTTACTTTAAAAGTCACCACCATAAAAGTCACCACCATAAAAGTCATCCTGACTTGGGTCTCTTTTATTTCAAAATCGAGTTATTTTCTCTCTTACACTAGAAAGGTCTAGAAGGTCTAGTGAGAGTGTGAGAGTAGTGCTATTGAGTGCCCATTGAGCTAGTCCATAAGTACATGGTTCTTTCACACATATTGAAGAAGAACAATGAAGTGGATCCAGAATTAAACAGGAGGAGGAGAATGAATACTAATACACTTGGGAAATTGCATTGGACCTTTCAACTAGCATTAGCTTCTCTTTGAGAAAAAAATAACAATAACAGCATCTTTTTAACATCAACATTCTTTCAGGGATGGAAACAGTGGTGAACCATGGAAAAGTACAACCACTAAAGAAATAAATTACAGTCCAACCAAGGGGAAGTTGGGAGGCCTATGTCCGTTCATTCTTTTCAGTTGTGTCCAATTCTTCATGATCTCATTTGGGGTTTTCTTGGCAAAGATACTGGAATGGTTTGCCAGTTCCTTCTCCAACTTATTTTATAGATGAGGAAGTCAAGGCAAAAAAAGGTTAAGTGATTTGCCCAGTCACATAGTTAGTAAGTATCTGAAGCTGGATTTGAACTCAGAAGAGGAAACTTCCTGCCAGGGCATTCATTCTAAAATGAAAGGTAAGGGTTTAGAAAAAAAAAGGACATATACTAGTGGAATTAGGGGCTTAAAACTCATATGCCTAAGATTCTCCTTTTTGGTGGAAATTGGTTGCTCAATGCTTCAGTTGTTAGGAGAAGAGATTCTGGATTTCTGGTTTCCAGCTTCAAGAGAAAAAAATACATCAGTTCCAGATTCTCTTTAGAGATAGGACCCAGAAGGAAAAGAAAAACTCAATGAAAATCAACAAGCATTTATTTGGTATTTCTTATGTGTCAAGTACCATTTTAAGGCTGGGAACAGAAGCCAAAAGAAAAACAGTCCCTGCCTTCAAAAAGTTTACATTCTCATGGGAGAAGACAATAAACAAAATGGAGTTGAAACATGATGGTGGTGGTGGTGAAGGTATGGAAAGTCCTGTGGAGATGACAGCAGGGCAGTGTGAAGAGGAAGAAAAACATGGGTGGCCTGGGACTCCTTTTTAAATTGGAGGTTCTCAAAGTCTCTTTAGGAGACATACCAGGAGAGGAGGGTACTTCTAATGTGAGAAGTAGTCTAGGAGTGGAATGAGTTTCCAGGGTGAAAAGATTTTTATGACATGCTGGGGAAAATCTTGTTAAGATGAGTTATGAGTACAGCCCGGAGAGGAATGACATGTTGAGGAGCTGGTGCCTTAATCACTTATCTTCAATTTACCAAAGCTTAAAGACTGGTGAATCAGGGACTTTCCCTTCCTCCCTCCCTCCCTCTGTCTCTCTCTCTGTCTTTCTCTCTGTCTCTCTCTCTGTCTCTCTCTGTCTTTCTCTGTCTCTGTTCTCTGTCTCTGACTCTCTGTCTGTCTCTGTCTGTCTGTCTGTCTATCTGTCTGTCTCTGTCTCTCTCCAGATCTGGGAACCTCGTAGTACCATAGATGACATTGAAAGGAGGCAGCTAGGGATTTCCAGGGCCAGACAGAATTTTAGAACACCAGCCGGCCAGCAGCAGTGTAGTAACCTGGGCAAGAGTTATTTAAGAATTATAGGACCAACTTCATGGACTTAGGAGAGTAGCTCCTAGATCATCCTGAAGTTTTAGAACAAATTTTCTGGGCTGAGAGTTCTTGGACTATAATGGAGCTAAAGATGAGTAGCAAGGGATAGAACCAAGATGTAGAGGAGAAAATCAGGACCTTGTGCTTTATTGTTGTATAGGAATTGCATGAACCCATGCTTAGCATAGTACTTGGCACATAGTAGGTGTTTAATAAATGCCTATTGATTGATTGATGAACTGTGTAGGTCTAGGGAGAGGAGAGGGATCGTTCTAATTAATCCCAAATTCTTCCCCCTTATTGCTGGGTCTCAAATCCATATAGTATAGTGAGTCAGGATGACTAAGTCATAGGGACATAAAGGTTCACCATATATATAGGAAGGAGAGATAGCTTGGTTATTTTGGGGCTCAGGTATAAGTCTTTTGTGGTTTTTGTTAGGTTAAATAAAACTGATCTCATATGTTTTATTAGCTTGATTGCTGTTTGGGAGTGGAGAACCTCCTTCTTTCTCCATTTGTGAGTCTTAGACATGAACCAGTTACATTGGTCTCAGGGAAAACTTTGTGTGAATCAAAGAGATCACTACTTGGAAGTTCCCAAGAGCGAACTTGGGCCATGAAAACTCAGAGTTCTGGGATACAAGTTACAAGTATATACAGTAGTATTACATATAATCATTAAACATTTATACTTAGAGTGCTAGAATAGGTTATCCCTCTTTAAGGAAGACTATCATTCCTGCCTTGAGGAAAGCAGAGGAAGGGCCATGAGGCTGGGAACTCTTTCATCTCTGAGAGCAGGTACTGAACTAGAATTATGTTTATCTTCTCCCTTTCTCCAACTCCAAAATTGTTGGTCTAGAGAGCATACTTTTTAGTTTGAAGCAAGACTTGCTTTACTGGTTGCTATCTTGAACTAAAAAATTCTGTTTCTTCCAATGAGATGCTAGTCACCCCAAAGACATAAGTAATAAATAGTTTGTTAATCCATTTAGCTAAACAAATGACAAACACACACCAGACAAGTTATACATATTAGAATATATCAGAAAATAGAATGAATAAGTTAGTATTTACAAAATATATAGCATAGTACCTGTCACATAGTAGGGTTCTTAATAAATGCTTATTCTTTGCCCTCTCCCTTCCCAATGGGGGTAAAGTATCTCAGCCCAACCCCCATATCACCCCAGAGAAAATTCCCCCAAGACTCAGAAGACAAGCTAGAAATCCAGTACATGTGAAGAAACTGTCTTCTTCTACACATCTATAGTCTTTCTTTCTCTCATTATGTCTGGAATTGGCTCTTGAAGAGAAGCTGGAACCACATTTTCACTAGAAGACATACATAATGCCCCTCTTCTTCCTCAATGTATTTGCATCAACTTTACCCCTCACCCAGACATGTAGCAGTATTGTTGTTCTAACATTCTATCTACAAATTAGGAAACTCTTTCTGAATATACAAAATGCCCAAGGCTTTGCTGTAAATTGGAGTGATAGAGCACTAATTATTATTATTTTATATTATTTATATTTATATTATATCTTAGAACCCATATTAAGTATTGGTTCCAAGGCAGAAGAGTAGTAAGAGCAAGGCAATTGGAGTTAAGTGACTTTCCCATGGTCACATAGCTAGGAAATATTTGAGGCCAGATTTGAACTCAGATCCTCTTGTCTCCAGAATTGGCTCACTATCCTCTGAGCCACCTAGTTACCTCTGATAGAGCAATTATTAAGCATTTATTATTTCTTGGGTAATATACTACTAAGTATTGGGGAAACAAATATAAGTAAAGTAAGACAGTTCTTTCTCTGAAGGAACTTATAGTTTTTTAATTTGAAATTTTTATTTAAGTAATTTTGACTATTTTTCCATGGTTACATGACTCGTTTTCTTTCCCTCTTCCCCTCCCACCCCTCTCCCATAACCAATGTGTTTTACATGTGTCATTGATCAAGACTTATTTCCATATTATTGATATTTGCACTAGGGTGATCGTTTAGAATCTACATCCCCAGTCATATCCCCATCAAACCATGTGATCAAGCAGTTGTTTTTTTCTGTGTTTCTTCTCCCACAGTTCTTCCTCTGGATGTGGATAGTGTTTTTTCTCATAGGTCCCTCAGAATTGTCCTGGATCTTTGCATTGCTGCTAGTATAGAAGTCCATTACATTCGATTTTACCGCAGTGTATCAGTCTCTGTGTACAATGTTCTTCTGGTTCTGCTCCTTTCACTGCATCAGTTTCTGGAGGTTGTTCCAGAGGAACTTATATTCTCATGAAGAAGAAAACATAGAGGTATACTGGAAATGGTGATGATGGTGGTGGTGGTGGTTTGGGTAGAGAGAAATGGAGACATTTAGGAAGAGCATAGATGCCAAAACTGGCAAGATAAGGGGAAAACTTATTATCATATCTAAGGAACTCAGAATCAGAATGTAGGGCTCCAGGGAGAGGGAGATGATGATGTTTCTAGCCATCATTTTTGAGTGAGTAGATGTCATGGTGACAAGATAGTCTGGAAGAGAGAAGAATTCGAGCTGAATAAGAAGGAAATTGCATGGAGGAATTTGATGAAATTGGAACTTGGGAAGAAGGCCAGAATTTGAGTCTGGGGAGGAATTTGGGAGAAACAGGAAAATTTGAAGAACGATTTCCAGATCTAGCTTCTCTATCTGAATTCTGTAAAAGAAGTTTGAAGGAAATATAGATTAATAAGATTCCTTTGAAAGAGGGGGGCTTTACACTGTATCATCACATGATACCCAACATCCTCCTGACAAAGCTGACAAATTGATATTCCATTTTTTTGGAGACTTTCTTTCCTTATCTTTCTCACTCTAGAAGCTCAGGGGTCACTCCTGGTCCCTGCTCTTATACTGAGTGGCAAGGAAGATGTAACCTGTTCTATTTTTTTTTACTCCAATGTGACCAATTTGCCCCTCATGTAGTTTAATAGTCCTCCATTAATTTGTGCTAGGCTTTGTGCCAACACTAGGTAACAGCTTTAGCCCTACTGTCGCTGAATATTCTCCAACTCAAGAGATCAATTGGCCTCAGCTTTTCTTATAAGCAGGTATTTATTACAGATGTGTGCCAACATGCTTGGTCCAAACTGATATTCCTAATCCCAAGTCTGACCTTCCAGATACTGCAACATAGACAAGAAAAGAGTGGATGATAAAATAGGGATGCAGAACATCTTAACTTCACTAAAGAAGTGCTTTCAAGGGGATTCATAAGCACAGTCTTGATTGTTTCAGATCTAACTTGCATCTGTAGTAAGAAGGAAGGCGAAGGAAGGTGTTTCTAAATATGACACTTTCCATAGTCACTTAAAAAAAGAAGTCTCAACCCTTCAAGAATATTCATCCTAATGCTCATTACTCATATTACACACATACATATATACTCACATATATATGTATACACATATACAGATAAATATAGCGTTTGTTTAAAAAATGTCTTCCTTACAACTATCCTACAAGGCAGTAAGTGCAAGTATATTACACTCATTAAAAAAAGTTTACTGAATTTAAACATCAAAGGTTGCCCAACTGGTAAATGGTAGAACCAAGAATCAAACCCAGTTCTGACTTAAAGCCTAGTGTTCCACATTACTCTGTCTCCCTAAATTCATATTTGCAACGTTTTGTGGTAACAAATTGTGCCACGACTTGGGTGGAAGTACTTTAATGACAATTTTCTTATTATACTATTCTAGTAAATGTCTGTTCTGAAGCTAACGTTCTCTGTTTAACTTTTAAAAGGTGAACAGTGTGTACCTATATAGTATCTTGGGAATACTCTTTAGAGTAGTTGTCCTCTGGGTAATCCAGCCTCTGTGTGTGATGGGGTGGGGGATAGGTGGTTCAGACAGGTGCCATGAATATTTAATGTCAAAAACAGTTCAAGGAAATTGGTAGTATAGTGCAAGTGAAACTTATTTTCCTTAAAAAAAATTTGTTGTTTAACTCATTTAAAAAACAAAAGAGAGGAAAAAACTCATTTTGAGATTTTAGAAATAGTTTATTTAAATTACTGCTAGTAGCCAAAAAAGGCAAGAACACAAGGTCACTTTATGCATTATAATGACTAACTATACAATTACTAGATAAAATGAAATATTGAGTTAAATTTCAAGTACATAATATATTTTTATATCATCGAATTTGAACTTGCCTCTTTACTACTGAAAGGAGCTCATCAAAGGGGCAAGATGGGTGGAAATGTTTCACAGCAAGGTCAGGGCAACCAAAATGAGTCTGACTTTGTTTAAAAAGACATTCTGGGGGCAACTGGGTAGCTCAGTGGATTGAGATCCAGGCCTGGAGACAAGAGGTCCTAGGTTCAAATCTGGCCACAGACGCTTCCTAGCTGTGTGGTCCTGGGCAAGTCACTTAACCCCCATTTCCTAGCCCTTACTGCTCTGCCTTAGAACCAATACACAGTAGTGATTCTAAGATGGAAGGTAAGGGTTTTTAAAAAAATAAGACATTCTGCTTTCTTCTCTTCCTTTACCTCCCTCCCCATCCAATTTGGAAAATTTAACAACAATAACATGATTACAGTACTATTTCACTTCAGCCCTGATCATTTCTGTTTTCATATTTCCAGTTATAGGGTGCTCACTACTTTGTAAGGCATTTGGTTCTATATTGATATTGTGACAAGGAAAAAAAACTTCAAACTTTTCTAGGCAGACCAGTGGGAAATTTACTCAAGAATATAGAATACCAAGAAAGGACATAACTAAGAGAAAACTTCTTACTGTCAGTCAGACAATAAACATTTATTGAGTGCCTATTATGTGCCAAACACTGTACTAAACTTATATTAAAAAACCCTCTACAGAATTCAAAGGAGTATTTTATACTCTAAGAAAAATTGGTAGTTTTTATTTACATTTATCTTGAGGGTAATTTCTATTTTGGCTTTGTTACATAGTTTTATTATTGTTTACATCAGGGCTATCAATGTATTAGTCTAATAGCAAAGGCAAGAATTGGGGGATTCTGAGGAGACAAAGGTTAAGAGGAATATAAGAAGTAGTGTTTTGGTTCAAGATGAACAGAGACCAATGTCTAAGACAGAATTACTCATGTCTAAAAAGGGAAGATAGAGGACTTTTACTTTGTCACCTCACTTGTCCCATTGAAACTCTTGTAGCTTTGCTTCATGGTATTTATCTTTTTAAAAAATGGATTTTTATTTATATCTTTATTTTTTTCATCTTCTTCATTTCATTCTTTATCCTTCTCCTATCTGCTCAGAGAGGTCTATCCTTTATAAAAAAAAAAGAATTAGAGAAAGAAAAAGTTCTGCAAATCAATTAACATATCAAAAAAGTCCTCTGTGTGTGTATTTATGTGTGTATTTGTGTGTGTGTGTGTATGTGTGTGTAAAATGTTCCACCTCAATGAACCCTTAGCTCTTCAAAGAAGCCCATTTGGTATCCTCTAGTATGTCTTCTTTGGGATCAAGTTGGATCATTATAATTTCTTAATATTCAGTTTTGATTATTTTGTTGTTCTTGACTTTTTTTAAACTTTTTTTACTTTTACTCATCATATCTTTGGGCAGCTAGGAGGTACAATGGATAAAGCACTGGGTCAAGAAGAGTCATTTTTCATGAACTCAAATCCAGCCTCAGACACTTAACTACTTGTATGACCCTAGGTAAGTCACTTAACCCTTTTTGCCTCAATTCTTCATCTGTAAAATGAGCTGGAGAAAGAAATGGCAAACCACTCTGGTATCTTTGCCATGAAAACCCCAAATGGGTTCACAAATAGTTAAATGTGATTGAAATGACTGAACAACAATGAAAGTCATTGTATTAATTAATTTCTAAGTCCTGCTTACTTCATTTTTCATCAGTTCATGTAAGTCTTTCCATGCTTTTCTTTAATCATCATGTTTGTTTTTTAAAGTAGTTGCTAGCATTTTTATATAGTCTCAATTATGTGTAAGGTACTTTACAAATATAATATTAAACGATCTTCACAACAGTCCTGGGAGATCAATACTATTATTACCTCTATTTTAAAGATGAGGAGATTGAGGCAAACAGAAGTTAAATGACTTGTTCAAGGTTATACAGTTAGTAAGTGTCTCAGGCTAGATTTCTGAAGGCTAGCTTTGAGCTCAAATTTTCCTGCCTCTAAGCCTAGCACTCTATCCATTGTACCACTTAGTTGCCCTATTACTACTATATAATTGTCATAAAATTCTAGTTTTATAAAAGTTAAGAAACTTGCTACCTCCCAGAATCTAGGAAGTGAACTGCTTGGAGAAGGTGCCATGGAGATGCCTGCAGAAACCTCATACTGTACCAAAAGATCCAGATTGAACTTTGGTTTGTAGTGAAATTGAACTGTGGAGTGTTGTAACACATTTATTTTGTATGTATTCTCTTATGCCAAAGGGGACTACCCCCCCAATAGGCTTTTTATCAATGAGCCTAGCAATCCTTGGTTTTGTTCTCTTTCCCTTTTATTCTCAAATTATTGTAATTTATAAGTTGGTTATGTTTACAAGATCCATTGGGGAGACTAGTCTTCCAAAGGATCTCAGGGGGGATTGTGTAATTAGAATCTGTTACCTTAAAAATTATGATCCCCAGCAAAACTACGATCCCCAGAAAAACTATGATTCCCAGAACCCCACTCACTTCCTGTCATTATGTGCTAACATAGGCAGGATATAAATTGGATGGTGGGTCTGTCTCTCTGTCCTTTTTTTTTTCTTTCCTGTCATCGGCTTTGGTGGAGTGGGCTTTTTGAGTAGATAGAAAAACTTAGTCACATGGTTCTATTTTGTCAGATAATAAACTTTATAAAAATAATACTTAAAATATTGGACTTTAATTTAAATCCTACACTACATAGTAATATTCCATTATATTATATGCCTATAATTTGTTTAAGCCATTCCCTAATTGATATTTATTTAGTTTCTAATTTGTGAACAAAACATGTATTACTATAAATATTTTGGTATCTATAGAGCCTTTTTTGTTGTTTTTGACCTCCTTAGAGTATATATCAAGTAGTGGAATTGATGGGTGAAGGGGTATGGACAATTTAATAACTTTATTTGTATAATTCCAAATTGCTTTACAGAATGATTATACCAATTTACAGCTCTACTAACCATACTCTAGTGTTCCTGCCTTTCCTTAGCCCCTCAGATATTGACTATTCTCATCTTTTAAAATATTTGCCAATTTATTAGTTGTGAGGTGAAAACTGATGGTTATTTGGGATAAAGTGCACATATAGAGAATAGAAGAACACAGATCCTGCTGACTATGTTAATTTTAAGGATTTGGGATCTGTTCCACCCTGATTATGCCAATTATAGAGTGGCAGACTGTCTGAGAGAATACTGAAATATTGAAGAAGGAAAGGCAGTCACATCAGGGTTGTAGTATACAGAATTGGGGTCATATAGTTTTTTCTAGCTTTGGCTGAGTTCCAAAAGCGGTTAGGCTTTTGGAATCTTGAGGAGAAGAGGGAGTTGACTGGATCTTCCGTAGAGGGAGGTGGTCAATGAGCGAGCTGCTTTGATTACCTAACTTTAATATTGAAATTTAGCCTAGCTTTGATATATTTACTTAAGAAATTATTATTTTAGATAAATCCTTTATATCTTCCTTTTCTAATACCACCCTGCCTTCCCTCCCTTATCTTATGTGTCTGTGGAGTTAATAAGGAGAGTAATTAGAGAGGAATTAAGTCAGTGAAGAGTTATTTAATTGACAGCATTAGTTATAGTTAGTCAAATCATCATTTATTCCCTTTAGATAGAAATAGCATTTTGTAAAGCTGAGTTTAAAGGCAGGTCCTTACTCAGACTCCATCTTTACTTCCCTTCCCCACCTGAGGTTCCTGAGACAACTGATAGGGCTTTCCTTTGATCCACCTTCCTAACAAACATCCTTCAAACAAAATAAACCCTTTTGTGTTTCAATAGCCCTATTAGTGTAATTTGTCTGTTAGTTATCAAGAGGGAAGAAGAGGGAAAGAGACAACATACTCTGGGCTTAGAGGGAAGCTGGGGCATCCATCTTGAAGGAAGGTGTTACTTCAAAACAGGTCCCTTCCTGTGAAATTAACTAAAGCCTGTTTGTTAATTTCAGTCTAGTCTATTTCCCTCAGCTTGTGTTTGAGTCTAAGTCCCAGTCTGTAAGCCTGCTGTGTTTGTCTGTTTAGTTTAACTTCTCTTCTCCCAGAAGATCTCTATTTCCCTCCTGTGTTATACTCCTGACTTCAGTTTTATTATACCCTGAATCTCCTTTAATCCCAGCCTACCTGTAACTGAGATTACCCATTTAGCAAATCTTCAACATCCTCCTTTCAATTTCCCTTATCCCAAACACCTTTCCTCAAAATTTCTCCATAACAGGCTGTGAGTAAATATATATAGATTAATGAGGGTTTGGGGGTTAATTGAGTTGCTTAAGGGAGTTTACGCATGAGACTGCCATCCTTGGCGAAGAGTGTACAGTGTGGTAAATTTCCACACCAACCCCAGACTAGGTCAAATAGTTATAGAAACAGAACAAAGAAGGCATAGTGCCAGGACTGATCCAAAGTCATGTTTCAGTCTTCCCATGGGGTACGTGGAGCTTCTTTTGCTGTTTACATTTACTGAAGATATTTTACATTCTCTGTGGAGTCATAGGTCATGTTCTCATACTTTGACTTCCATCATACCAAAAGGTTGACCTTGGCAAGGAAAAAGGTCACCTCATTGCTCAGTATAAAGGGAAAAAGAAGAGAGAATGAAAGAGAATATCATGGGGTTTTGAAATGAAGAGAATAGGAGAAATTGATATCTAATGGCCCCAATTTTCTCAGTAAAGTAAGAGGCAAAGTCTTTAGCTGAAAGAGAGGAGAGAGAGAGAACTATGGGAAGAAGAAGAGGGAAAGAAAAGGTTTTGAATAGTTTCTGTGGGAAATGAGATAAAGAGTCAACTAGGGAAGAAGAGAAGGAATGCTTAGTTGGATGGCCAAGTTGAAGATTGATAACAAGAAATTATAATTTTCATAGTTAGCAGGGTTATTAGTTCCATTCTGAATATGATACAGGTGGTGGGAATAATTGTGGACTGAGGTCTGGTGGCAAGAGATGAACAATGATAGACAAAGTGTTATGAGGTTCTAGGGTCAAGGGTAGTGTAGCATTGAAATGGATGACTCTGTTATTAGCTAAGAAACAGATTGGTGAGTCAATGGAATAGATTAGGGGTAAAAGATCTTAGTAATCTAGTGTTTGATAAATCCAAAGATCCCAGCTTTTGGTATAAGAACTTGTTATGCAACAAAAACTATTGGGGAAATTGGAAAACAGTATAGCAGAAACTAGGTATACAACAATATTTCTCTCCCTATAACAAGATATGGTCAAAATGAGTATTTGGTTTAGACATAAAGGGTGACACCATAAGTAAATTAGGGAAACATAGAATAGTTTGCCTGTTAGATCTATGGAGAAGGGAAGATTTTATGACAGAACAAGAGATAGGGAACATTATAAGATATAAAATGAATAATTTTGATTTTATTAAAGTGAAAGGTTTTTAGACAAATAAAACCAATGTAACCAAGATTAGAAGGGAAACAACAAATTGGGAAAAGAATTTTATAACAAATTTTTCTGATAAAGATCTCCTTTTTAAAATATATTGACAACTAAGTCAAATTTATAAGAATATAAGCCATTCTCTATTTGACAAATAGCCAAGTAACATGAACAAGCAGTTTTCACGTGAAAAGATCAAAGCTATCAATAATCATATGAAGAAATGTTTCAAATCACTCTTGATTAGGGAAATGCAAATTAAAACAATTCATAACTATAAGATTGGTCAATATGACAGCAAAGGAAAATGATAAATGTTGGAGGGAATATGACAAAATTGCATTGCTGGAGTTGTAAACTGATTCAACCAATCTGGAAGGCAATTTGAAACTATACAGGGCTATAAAGCCGTGCATAACCTTTGATCCTATAACACCACTATTGGGTCTGTAAACCAGAGTTCACAAAAAAGGCCGAAGTACCTATTTGTACAAAAAAATTTATAACAGCTCTATTTGTGGTGGCAAAGAATTGGAAATTGAGGGATTGTCCATCAGTTGGGGAATGACTAAACAAATTGTATATGTTGGTGATGAAATACATTATGCTATAAGAAATGATAAGCAAGATGATTTCAGAAAAAACTGGAAAGATCTATATGAACTGATACAGAGTGAAATAAGCAGAACTGGGAGAATATTGTATGTAGCAACGGCAATATTGTATGATGATCAACCGTGAAAGACTTTATTCTCAGCAATACAATGATTCAGGATAACCCTGAAGGATTTATGACAAAGAATACTATTCACCTCTAGACAAAGAACTGTTGGTGTCAGAATGCAGATCAAAGCATACTATTTTTCATTTTAGTTTATTTAAGTTTTTATTTTGGGGTTTTTGTTATGATTTTTATATGATAAAAAAATGAACAGTATAGAAAAATGTTTTGCATGATAATACATGTATAATCCAGATAAAATTGCTTACTAGATCTGAGAAGGAGAAGGGAAGGGAGGTAGAGAGACAAGTTGGATCATATAATGTCAGAAAACTTATTTGGAAAATTGTTATTATTGTAATTGGTAAAATAAAATATCTTTACAAAAAATGAGTGGATAACTATAGGGTTAAGACTGTAAAGGAAATAAAATGAAGACAGAGTGGGAGAAAGAATTGAGGGTTTGGGGGGAATAGAGGCCTCAATAAAAGCAAACAATAGGTTTAGATGAGGCATAGGGAGACATAAAGTGATAGGAGGTTTTTGTCAGTTAGAGGAATATCAGAGTTTGATTACTTGTGGATAATAGTAAGATCCAATGTGTGATCATCTCCATGTAAGGCTGAGGTAGAGTGAAAGTACACTTATGGGATTCTAGGGGCCAAGAAATTGGGAAGTTAGGGAGTTAAGTAAACTTAAACTTAAGTTTAAGTTTAGATCTTCAAGTATACTAGGAAAAGGGCAGGAGTTAGATGAGGAAAAGAGAGAGGTAAAGAATTCCTTGAGAAAGGAGGGAGAATAATCTGGGGCCACATACTAGACAACAGCCACCATGATTTATACTTAATGAAAAATATTTATTTACTGAACTTCAAAGGAAGACACATTGTTGAGTAGTGGAAGGAGAGTCTGGAAGAAGGATGCAAGGAGTATTCCAACTTCTACAGGAAGCCAGCTCCCTCTCCAGTGTGTCAGGGGTGGAGGAGAGAAGATATCTTCAGTGCTGCAAAAAATGGCCTCACATACAGTGATTTCACAGGGAAGTCATCTCTCAGTGACAGCTGGTAGATGGAAGGAATGTGAGAGAAAGAGATGCAGGATAGAGGGAAGTATCTTCACTATGGAACAGAAATTTGAAAGGGCAGAGCAGAAGGGTTGGGTAAGGTAGTAGTGGGACAGTAGTGGAGTGATTTTGAGGAGAACGATTTGCCAACAAAGCTGGTGATGGATTACAGGAATAGGAAGTTCTAGACTTGTGACTAGTTCCTGAAAGTAATTTCTGCAACTGCAGAATCCTGTCTTGGAGGACCATCAGGAGGATGATACAGTTAAACAAAATAAGAAAGAAAATAGAAAAAGGTGGAGAAGGAGGAAGCAGTAGCAACCATCTTCCCTTCAATAACTACCAGGCAGCTATGTGGCATAGTGGATAGAATGCTGGACCTGGAGTTAGAAAGACCTGAATTCAGACACAGACACTTAATAATTGTTTGATCCTGGAAAAAAACCTGTCTGACTCAATTTCCTTATCTGTAAAATAGGGATAATAATAGCACCCATCTTCCAGGGTTGTTGTAAGATAAAAAGAAATAAGATTTGTGAAGTGTTTTGCAAACTTTAAAACATTATATAAATACTAGCTATTTTATTGTTATGATTGTTATTCCAGGAAAGCTCTAAGAAGAGTACCAAAATGAATGATGATTAGGAAATTCAAGGAGAAAGGGGGAAAGGAGAGTGGCAGAACTTAGTATCTCACATAATTGGTGTGTGCCAATAGAATACTATTTAACAAAGAGAAAGGAATGGAGTAAGGACAAGTGGTTATCACGTAAATTTTCAACTGAATTGGTCAAAAGAAGGCAGAACACAGAAACAAGATCTTACCAAATTCCTTCTATGACAGAAAAAGAATATGGTCCAGATATTTAAATCAAAGAGTCAGAATAGAAAAAGAAAACTAGACCAAGGGAATTCTTAACATTTTTGTATAATGGATCCTTTTGGCAACCTGGTGTAACCTATGAATCCCTTCTCAGAATATTTTAAATGCATTAAATGAAATACAGAGAATTCTACAGAATAATTTCAATTCTATTGGAAAACTATATTTAAAAAATAAGGCATCATACAGCTAGGGTGGCTATTTAAAAAATCATAGATCATGGATTAAGAACCCCTGTATATAGACCAATGAACATTGATGGGAAAATGTTAAATAGAATATTAGCAAAGAGTCTAAAGTAACATGTCTAAAAATCATGTCTGATTGGGATGGATTTTTACTAGGAATGAAGGGTTCATTCAATATTAGGAGCACTACATAAGAACATAGCAACTTATATTAGTACAAATAAGAAAAATGATATGATTGAATCAATAGATCAGGAAAATATTTTGGCAAAATACCACACCTTTTCCCATTAAAAATGCTAAAATATATTTTATGGCTAGTAATAACTTGCTAAAACCAAGTGCTAGCATTATATATAATGGGAATAAGCTAAAAGCCTCTCCAGTAAGACCAAGACCAAAGTGAGGATGCCATCACAATTTGATGAAATTCTAGGAAAAATTTAATGAAAAAAGCTGATAGGCAGAGGGAACAAAATCACTACTGTTTTCAGATTATTTATGATATGATATTATTTCCTGCTAAGCCCCAGCATTGGATTACTTCCATTATTCACTGCTTTCATTCTTATTCACATGTGTATTAACGAAGCTAGAGAAAATCATGAAACCATGTTGACTGAGTACACTACAAATTTATGCTACTCTGCACTGATTTCTGCCCTGTAGCAAGGCAATCCTATTATATCTTTCTAATCAGTTCACTATCTCATTTACTACAGTGGTTCTTTCAATCCTTTTTAATCCCTTCTCAGACCTCCCATAACTCTCTCCTCCAATTCATTTAGCTGAAAAAGTGCTTGATATTTCTTTTTTTACTCTATTAAGATACTGCTATCAATAGTGTACCATGCTAAATCATGAGAATTATTGCTTTCACTTAATTCTTTCAAGGGACTTTGTAAAATATAATAGATTTCCCCAACCAAACTCTAGGTATTCGAGTGTGTGCTTGATATATATATATATTTAAACCCTTACCTTCCATCTTGGAGTCAATACTGTGTATTGGCTCCAAGGCAGAAGAGTGGTAAGGGTAGGCAATGGGGGTCAAGTGACTTGCTCAGGGTCACACAGCTGGGAAGTATCTGAGGCCAGATTTGAACCTAAGACCTCCCATCTCTAGGTCTGGCTCTTAATCCACTGAGACACCCAGCTTCCCCCAGTGCTTGATATTTCAATGGAAAAGCGGGGTCATGTGCTGGGAGCTCCCTCTTTTCCCCTTTGTCATTTTCATATTACTTAGATACCTTCCCCCACTATCTCTTTCACCCCTTTCTCACCTGAAGAGGCATACAAAGACCTCTGTATGCAGAAATTATCCCATTCTGTGCCATCTTCTTCTGTATATTGGCTAATGTATCATTCCCACTCTCATTCATTTTTGATCTCTCTGTCTACTAATTGCTTTCCTATTGCCTATGTTTATGTCTCCTCCATCCTCAAAAAACCCTCCTTTGATTTATGCATCCCTGCTAGCTATTATCCTATATTGTTCCTCTTTTTTTAGTGTAACTTTTTTTTTTTAACCCTTAACTTCTGTCTTAGAATCAACATTACATACTGGTTCCAAGGTAGAACAATGGAATAAGTTATGCGATTGGGGTTAAGTAACTTGCTAAGAGCCACACAGCTAAGAAGTGTCAGAAGTCAGATTTGAACCCAGGTTCTCCTGACTCTAGGCCTGGTGCTCTATCCATTGGGCTGCCCCTGTAGCTGAACTCTTAAGAAGGTTGCCTGTAATGAATGGCTCCATTTCCTTTCCATTCACACTGTCATCGATCCTCTGTAGTCTGGCTTCCAACTTCATCATTCACTGAAACAGCCCTCTCCAAAGCTAACTCTCTCCAGTGATCTCTGAATTGCCAGATCCAATGACCTTTTCTCAATCCTCATTCTTCTTAACCTTTCTCTAGTCTTTGACACCTGTAAGAAATAAAATTAATATAGAGTGATAAAATTAAAAATATCATGGTTTCAAAAGGTTTATTGAAAGCCATTAGAAAAATGAAGCCACGTGCCTGTTAAGAGTTAGTTTAGAATACACGGGCCCTGTTACCTCTTCCTCCCATCCTGGCTCCACTCCAAATCACCAGAAAGAGAGGAAGTACCAATGCCGGCCTCAGTCTTTATACTCCTGGTACACTTCCTGCCCCCCTGATTACACAAGAGGAATCATGGGAAGTGTAGTTTGAAAGAGATTTAAATGTCCATAGGAAGTTTAGACCAGGGACCTCAAAATTAGTTCAAGGACCCCCAAATTTCCAATATCACACACTATTGGCCACCCTCTCCTCCTTAATATTTGCTCCTCTCTAGTTTTTGCATGCAGGCCTCTCCTAGTTCTCCTCCTATCTAACTGACCACTCCTTGGTCTCTTTTGAGTGATCCTCACCCAGGTCTACATTCATTGCCTCCATGTTTGATCCAGGTGCCACTCCAGCCTTAGGACGCCTTCTGCATACGGTTCTACTACCCGACAATCCATTCCTGCCACTAAATCTTTTCTTGTCAGGCAGAAAGTTTATACTTTGTTCCTACAGAAGTTGCCTTAACCTGCACGCCTGCTGTTTGCCAGGTTTTTTAGCCTATGAAATTCTACACTTCCTGCGCTCGATCTTCGTTTGTTCTCTAAGTCCTCCTTTTGTCTGTCCCGTCTCTCTTTCCTGTCTTAGCTTTCTCCTTTAACTGCATTTCATTTCACACAAGCACCTGACGAGGTCACTGAGAAAGCATGTAGGAACTCTACTTTTAATTCAATAAACTGGCTTAAAAATAGCATCCGCCTAAGCCTTCTGGGGACTCTCTGTCTCCCTGACCCGTCCTCAGCCATGCTGGTCACTGGGGCTCAGCTGTCCTGGAGGAAATACTGTCAGTCACAAGTCATGGACAATGCTTATTTTTAGACAGTTTGTTTCTTCTGTTTCTCATCTTCTCCGTCCAGCCCATCTCTTAGTCACCATAGGACAGTTTTCCTATCATGACAATCATCCTATAATCCTGGATTTTGCGGGGCAGGGACTTTTTGCTTTGGGCTTTGAAGCTTCTCTGAACTGGCTACTATTTCTGGTAGTGGGAACTTCAAAAGTAATAGGATATCAACTAGCCTATGAGCACAGCTATAACTCGAATAGTTCTGAACAATGTAGGTCTACATATGGGGAAAGCATGATTTGTCCTTGAAGGGAGTTTACTTACTTCTTCCCTATTGAGATCACTATCCTCTAACCTTCTCTTGATAGCCTGCCCTGTCACCTGGCACAACTGCCTCCCAACCACCATTCCCTGGATCCAGTGGCTGTGACACGCTACCCTTCTGGACCTCACCTCTCCCTCCCTTTTCCCCTGGCCTTGTTGGATCGCCTCTTCTCCCAGCATGATATAGCCAAGTCAGACAATCAGACTTATCCTCCATACATGTTTTATCTCATAGGTGAAACAATTCCTCATCATGGCTCTTGTCCATTGGGCCAAAGAAGCATACATTGGGTTCTAGAGAAGTTCCCCTCTTTCTATGGTCAGGTGATTCCCCTCAGTGAAATCTGGAGGTTGCTTCTTTGGAAAGAAAGCTTTCTAGCCTTATTTTTATGAATAACAGTGGTATAAGAGGCAGTGGGCCAAAGTAGATTCTGGACTGGCCTTGGAGCCAGGAAGTCTCTGGTTCAAGTCTTGCCTCTGACACATACTGGTTGTGCTGATTGGTATCACTTTATCTTTCAGTGCTAAATTCAAATAGAAATGGGAAGTCACTAATGCATACATAAGGATCCCTCTGAGTCAAATATTGACATAGTTTTAAAGTATAATATTATCTACATTTCATTGTGACTTTTTTGTTAAATATTTCCCAATTACATTTTATTCTGGTTTGACAGCACTCAGGAGTGTCTCTGCTCAAATATAAGACTGCAAGTTGCAGAGAATGCCTTCATTAGAGGGAATTTGCTTCTCCAGAAGTTCTAAATATCGGTGACATCACAGGTCCAGTCCTTATACCTGACAGGAATGCCTTGTTGCTGGTCTGGTAAACAGAAGGGCAAGCAGCTTCTTTATTTTGCTTGCCAGGCTATTCTTTCCCTGGGAAATGATGTCCTTTTTTACTATCTCCCTTTACTTCCTCCCACTATGAGTAATTTCTTTTCAAACCAGACTTTAATCAATGATGGATGATCAATTTGATGCCTGCCAGTCACTTTCCCATAATGTTAACTCACTTGTTTTGATGACCAGAGATACCAAAGTAGCATAGAGGATAATGTTAGGTCTATGGTCAGGAAAACTCAAGTTCAGATTTACTCTCACATACTTACTAGTTATGTAACCCTAACATTTTTCAGCCTCAATTGCATCACCTGTAAAATAGGGGTATTGATAATACCTCTATCCCAGGGTTGTTGTGAGGATCAAATGAAATAATATCTGTAAAGTACTTATCACAGTGTCTGACACACAGTAGGTACTCAATAAATGCTTGTTTCCTTCTTTAGAGAGAAACTTTGGGAAGTTGGAAAAACAAATAATTGATTAAAAACCCTCAGTTCCGAATCTTGCTTTGGCAGATGTAGCCATTTAAAATCTCTGTTCCCCTCCTGAGCTGTTCTTAATTGACTCTCAATGCTACATTCAATTTTTGACAATTGCTTTTTGACATTCTAAAATTCAGATTTTTTTCTCTCCTTCCTCCCCCTTGCCCCAGGCTGATATAGGTAGTACCCATACTTTCATGTAATCCCTATTTCCATATTGGTCATGTCATGATAGAAGACATATATCACATATACAATAGAAATCTCATGAAGGGAATATAGTAGAAGATGTCACGTTTTGATCTGTACTCAGATTCTAATAGTTCCTTCTTTGGCTACAGATAGCATTTTCTTCATGCGTCCATTGTGGTTACCTTGGAGACTTGCTTTGCTGATCATTGTATAACATTTCTGTTATCATATATATTATTCTCCTGGTTTTGCTCACTTCACTTCGTATCAGTTCACATAAGACTTTACAGGTTTTCTAAACTCATCCTTAAAAAAAATACATGGATATATTGATATTAAGAGAAGGACTAAGGTGGATTTATGATGACAACCATCTAGGATGTCACTTCCCTTCTCTGGGTCAGTGTGCAAAGAAGTCTTGGAGACTATGTTGTACAAAAAACATTATTATTTTTATTTATAGATTAGAGATTAAACAAGGTGTCCCTGACACTAAGGGAAATTAGCTCTCCAATCCACAGAATCTAAGTTTCCCTCATGGGAAAGTCTTCTCTTCTTCAAGTCTACTCTACCAGCTTCCTGTTCTAGCAATTCCCACAAAACTCCTCACTGCTCAACCTGGTTATAACCCTGTCATTGATCTGGTTATCTTTCTTAGAAGTTGTCTCCAATCTGCTAAAAGTGGACTCAAATTGGCTAAGTCCACCCAAAGTGGGTCTGAAACCTGAGGTAAAACCCCAGAGCCCACAGACAAGATTTTCCAAGCAAAACATTTTGGGCAAGTTGTTAAAACGTAGTAGGTAAAGTTATATCTTCTTAGGATGTATTTCAGTTTATCAGGAACCTCCAAACTTCTCCAAAGCAGGTTAGATCAAGGTAGCCAACAAGAGCTCCTCCTTCCTCTCTTCAGCCTGGGTCAGTTGTACCTTCAAAATTCTTTCTTCTCTGCCCCCTGCATTCCAGAACCCCCTCTCCAGAGTTCCTGGAGTGTGCCCATGCTAGCACCTTAAAGACAACCTTCAAGTTCTCTTAAAATTTACTCTTATCTCTATAAGTCTACTATTGCATTCTGTTCATTATTTCTTATGGCATAATAGTATTCCATTACAACTATATACCACAACTTGTTCATCCAGTCCCCAAGTGATGGACAATCCCTCAGTTTCCAAAACTTTTTACAAAAAGAGCTTTTAAGAATATTTTGGTACAAGTAGGCCCTTTTAAACTTATCTCTGATCTCTTTAGGATATAAACCCAGAAGTGGTATTGCTGGGCCAAAAGGTATGCCAATGCTACATTCAAGCAATAGCACACACATTTTGGCAATTTGTTTTTTCAACAACTTTATTGCATTTGCTGCTTAAAAAACAAACTTTTAAACAAACATGTATAATTCAAGGCTTGAAGGAGGCATAATTTTTCATGAGAATATACTTTCTTTTTCAGGAGAGAAAAGGAAAAAAGAGAGAAGAATGAAAATCACTCATTTAAATCTCCAAAAGGAGCAGATTTTAGTAACTCAAGTTCCATTCCAAATGTGGTTCGTGTATGCTTCGTTTAAACCATCATTCACAAAATCCATGGATGTTGATGTCCTTCTATATATACTTTTAAAAAATCCTTACTTTCTGTGTCAGAGTCAATACTGTGTATTGGTTCCAAGACAGAAGAGTATTTATAAGGGCTAGGCAATGAAGGTTAAGTGACTTGCCCAGGGTCACACAGCTAGGAAATGTTTCAGGTCAAATTTGAATCCAGGACCTCTAATCTCCTGGCCTGGCTCTTAATTCACTGAGTTATCTAGCTGCCCCTATTTTGCTATACACTCTTTATGGTGTACCCAGAAACATCTTGGTTTCTGCCTCTCCAGCTCCTGCCCTTTTTAAAATTTTTGTTTCTTGCTCCCTCAAGTCCAAAAGATAGGAGAGGTAAACTTGGGAGACAAGGGCAACACATTCTACCATTAGAAGTGGAAGCCCCCTTCTAAGTGTTTTGAGTCACTGTCCCTTGGGGGAATGGCCAAAGGCCTGTTACCTATGTCTGAAAGTGTATGTCTTACCTCTCTTCCAAAGGGCAGAAGCATCCATTGTCATTCGCTTTCTTTTAAAAAAATTTAAGTTTTTAAACTTATACTTTCTGTCCTAGTAACAACTCTCAGACAGAAGAGTGGAATGGTAACTTGCCCAGCAACACACAACTAGAAGGTGTCTGAGGCGAGATTTGAATCCAGGTCATCCTGACTTCAGGTCTGTCATTCTATCTACTGAGCTATCTATCTGCCCTCATCATTCACTTTTTTTAAGTCATGTTTGGTCATTGTGCCAGACTTCTCAAGCCTTTCAAAGTTTTTTCTTTTTATACTTTTGGGATCAGTGTGTAAATTGTTCTCCTGTTTCTGGTCATTTCACTTTGCATCAGATCATATAAATCTTCTCAATTTTCTCATCATATTTGTCATTTCTTACAGTGATGAAAATATTCATTAGAGTCCTATACCCAAATTGTTCAGGTAATTCTCACTGTTATTGCTTTATTTCCCATCCCTTATTTACATAGGTGACTACTTCAGGGGCTTGTTTATACTGCTCCATTTCAGAAATTCGATTGTCTGCTTATCCTGCCTTCTTGTTGTTCCTAACACAAGTCATCCCCACTCCTTTTTTTGCACAGGCTACTCCATATGTCTGGGTTGCATTCTTATTGCTATCTTTTGGAATCCCTATTTTCCCGAGAGCTCAGCTGAGATTCTGCCACCTGCATGAGGTGCTTCCTTATCCTCTCCAGCTACTAGTGCCTCTCCCTCAAAATTGCCTTATATTTACTACATATGATATATAATTATTATATATGTATACATATATATTTGTTTACATGGTCTCTTTCCAATGGAATGCTCCCTGAAGGAATAGAATGTTTCATTTTGTCTTTGTATCTCTAGGATCTGAGAAGTAGTGAGCCACGGTGGACAGAGGATTGGCTTTGGAATCAAGAAAGAATTTAAGAGAATTTAAGTTTTTCCTCTGATTCATGTTGGCTGTGTGACCTCTCAGTGCCCAGACAGCTTTCTAAGACTATAAATTGGAGACCAGGAACAAATCTACATCCATAGAGGGAATTCCTCACAGGAAGACTCCTGTACAGATAAAATTATAGCTCCAGCAACTCCCCAGACAACGACCATCCAGACCAGGCAATTTTCTGAGATGATAAACTTCCATACTGGTCTTGTAGTGAGTGAAACCACTACCTGTTATTTTTCTCCTCCAGCTCAATTGGCTTGAGAATGAATTATTAACAAAAGAGAGATTCAAGTTCTAAGGTGCAAGCCCTGGCAGGAAATTCTGGAGGAGACTGGGTGGGGTACAGAAATACTCCAAGTAATCCTTGAGACAAAGCTTTCCCTGATGTCTCTCAAATTCCTTCCCAGATTCAATTTCTGGCAGTTTTTCCAAGTGGAAACATCTCTAAATTACCTATGTAATGTTCTTCTCCTTAGTCAACTCATGGTCTCTTCTTCCAGGCCATCTTCCAACCATGCCATCTGCTCTCCAACCATCATCTCTACCTATAGCTCCCTTCCATTGGAATCTTGGAGTCTGACTCTGAGTTCCTTGGCCCTATTAGCAAGCTTTTTGCCTTATCTTGCCAATGCATGCTTCATTTCCCTTCACACCCCACGGCTTCTCTGCATTCTATGTGTCATGTTCCCCTGTTAGAACATAATAACTTTGAGTGCTAGTTTACTTTGTATTGGTGTCCCCTGGACCTTACATTGTGGGTGACATATAGTAAGTACTTAATAAATGTTCTATTGCCCCAGTGTCCAGTCATGCTTGAGGCATATTGCATGCTGCTGCATATATAGAAGGAAATTCCTAAGAGAAACAGTAATGTTGGCATCATATAGTCACTATATCCTTGTGTGAGAGGCAGAGTTGGTTCCAGAGCCTTGGAGGAAAGAGGAGCCACTTTGGCAATTAGAGGACATATGTGGTACCAAAGACTTTGAAAATTGTAGACATAATGGGGAAGCCAGCTTTTCCACGTGTCCCTTATTTCCTTCTGATTGACTTTATGTGAAATTTAGACTTCTCTCTTTGAGCTGAGATATCTCACCTTCAGTGGGGGGACCTCATTCATACATTTTCTGGTATATTCTTTTTTTTTGGTATTTTTTTTCTGAATATTTTTTTTTAATTTTAAACCCTTAACTTCTGTGTATTGGCTCCAAGGCAGAAGAGTGGTAAGGGTAGGCAATGGGGGTCAAGTGACTTGCCCAGGGTCACACAGCTGGGAAGTGTCTGAGGCCGGATTTGAACCCAGGACCTCCTGTCTCTAGGCCTGGCTCTCAATCCACTGAGCTACCCAGCTGCCCCCTCTGAATATTTTTCCATGGTTCCATGATTCATGTTCTTTCCCTCTCCCCCAAACTCCCCCCTCCCTCCCCATAGCTGATGCACAATTCCACTGGGTTTTACCTGTATCATTGATCAGGATCTGGTATATTCTAATGTCTATAGCTTCTCTGATTTGTTTGCTATTTGTTTGGATAAAATGGATTTAATCACTATTTACTATTTGTGACCGTCTTTTATGAAGGTAGCAGTGGGAAGAAGTCAGACTGGACAGGATAGTATGATAGCTATTGACCAGGCAAGCAACTTTTGTTTACAAGCAAAATCATGCCCCTAGACCAGCAATATTTTAGAAGGGGAGGAGATAGAATTCTAATCCAGTACCCTGCATGATCCTTCCTCTGCTTTCCTCAAAGTAGAAATTGTAGTCCCTCCATTGCTTGCTAAGGTTTTTTCTGTACTTTTTAAAAAGTAGAGTTTCTTTACCTTTTTTTTATTTTATTAATTCTGTCCCCTTTCTATATATTCTGAACTTTTATTCTCTGGTTCATGCTCTATATCCTTATTTATTCCTTCTTTAATATCTTTGTGATACTTATAGAGTGAAAGCTTTTGAATTCCCAAAGTTTCACTTCCTCTTCTAGCCAATTTCTATTTTTTTGTATGTATTTCCCCATATTCCCCCTTTTTTCTTATTATGCCTCATTCTTAGAAGAATTAATTAGTGAGGGAAGTATTATAAATTTGTAATCTGAGAACCAAAGTCCATTTGCATAAGATTCTCCCCATCAGGGAAATTTGATTCCCCAATGCTCCTTACCTACCTGAAGTGTAGAGTTACCTAGAACTTAAGAAAAGAGAGATCTTGGTCCTCTGGCCTGCAGCTTTGAGAGAAAACTTACTAGTTCTAGATTCTCTTCAGGAATCTGAAGGGAGAAAAAGACTGGCCAGAAGCCAACATGGAAAAGATTCAGTCTTGTGAGTGGCATACAGAGATTAAAAGACCAAGAGGAGATTAACCCTGAGAGATAAACTGAGGGAGGATAACCCTTAGGTCTTCTTGACTATAGGTCCTGCTCTCTGTCTGTGGTACCACCTAGCAGCATAATACCTTTAAGGCGCATCATTTCCTTAAATGAATCCTAAGTAAAAACACATTTTCTCTTTTAAATAAAAATTATTCCTATAAGTTGCTCATTTCATCCCAACATTAAACCTGAATTAACAGGGAGCCCATGTCAGACTTTCTTCTCACAACTGCACAACATTAAACTCCTTTGTCAAGTCAGTCTGAAAATTATAGCCTGACAATTTACAGTTATGTAGGGGGAGGACTTTGATCCTGGGTAAAAATCAGAGACATTTTTTGATTTGGGGGGAATTCACACATCAGAACTCCATGGTATTGAGGCTTTATAGTCATCAGGCTGGTGATCTAATAAATAGGAGGCTTTCCAGCTCAAAGGGTAGCAGCAAAATAGTGGGGAAATGGGCTGGGGAAATCCTGTTACTGCCTCCACAGGACCATTTCCCCAATTTTGCTAGGTACAACCTCCATTTACTTGAAGTTGATTTAACACATAGAGTTGACAGGCAGCAGACTCTGAAAGAGCTGTTGACATTTTTTCCCTACATGGTGGATTGCTGAGGGGTCACCATAAACACATCAGGATCAAAGGGAAATCCTAGGCAATGAATAATTAAACAATCTCTACTCCTGAGAGACTCTACCTCTCACAATGAATTCCAAAGCTGGCAATTTAGAATGAAATGCAGTTGTTAATAGCATGAAAAATAGAGTGAGAAGGACTAAGAGATTCGCTTATATAGTAACAGCATTGCAAAGATAAGAAATTTTGACAGACTCTCATCAATGTAATGACTAACTATGATCAGAGGCCAGTGATGATTCATGGTATCCACACCCTGACAAAGAAATGGTAAACTCAATGTAGAACAAAATCTATTTTGGGGTATGGCCAATGTAAGAATTTGTTTTCTGTGATTACGCTTATTTGTAAAGAAAGCTTTGTTTGTCTGTCTGTTTGTTTCCTGTGGGGAGGGATGAAGGAAGTCGAGAGGGAGAGAAAACATCTGATCTGCTTATTAACTGAAAAAAAATTAAAATGAAGAGTAGAAAGACTTTGGAATTGTTTTGTAATCAAATTAAACAATAGTTTATCATTTTATTGGTTATTTTTTCCTTCATAAAGTCTGTTCTTTCTCTTATTTATTAGTTCAATGATTTCGTTACTTTCAATTTTGCTAATCTCTCTGATTTTTTGGAGTCAGAGGGCCTAAAGGGAGAGGCAAATGGAAGCCCTTTTCTTCACTCTTCTTGGCACATGATGTAACTCTGTGCTCTGAGTGAACAGGACCTTTACCTGTAGATACAGCTTAAAATAGGGAAAGGGAGACTCCCCCAATATGATAGTTTTGAAAATGCAGTCTCTCATAGTCAATGGATTGGTTAGGAATATAGATGAAATATTTCCAGCTAAAAATGGCATATTACATATTATTATAATTTATTTTAAAATTATGACTAAATAAAGTTCATAGTTTTCTCATCTTGTGCTTTATAAAAACAAAACTGAATATTACTTGAACTTATCTTTATTACAGTTCAGCTTAGGATAAGAGCCAGAAAAGCATGATCACAATTTGCTACTGTACGTGTACATTTTACTGTGTGTCTCAGTAATGTTTATCATATCATTGAGGACTTTTTGTACTGAATTTGAGTTCAATATCTTTTTTTCATATTTTGGTTCAAGCTACAAATTTTAACTCTAAATATTAAGATAATAAATATAATCTAGTGGTCCTGCAATTGAGCTTTTTCTTTAGATATTTCTGAAAAGACATGTTTGTCATGACTGAATAAATATTAACATATTGTGGGTGAAAATCCCCTACCCCCTTATATGTTGATTAGATTTTTTTTTAATTTTTTTTTTTAATATTTTTAAACCCTTAACTTCTGTGTATTAGTTCCTTGGTGGAAGAGTGGTAAGGGTAGGCAATGGGGGTCAAGTGATGATGATTAGATTTTAATGTTAGCAGTAATATTAAGTTAATTATATGATTTTAGTAGGCCTTTTGTGATCATTCTAGTATAAGTTTTAAAGTAAGATAACTGCTTGAATATAGTTAATCATTGTTAGCATAGGCCTCAGTTTTAGCCTTAACCTTCAAAATTGCTATATCATGGCACCCTCAGCAACTGTGGTCTTGAACTCGTGACTTGGCCTTCGTTAGCATAGAGCCTTTTGCCCTGCTTTAAGGCCTGGTACCTCTTCCTTATCCTGGTCATCTTAGTATATATCATCCTTGACATCAAAAGTAGGGTTCAGGCTCCCTTGCTCCCCCCTTGTCTATCAAGTGACTTTCAAGTCATCACCCAATGATTTCTTCCATCAATGAGAAGTATTTCCTGATTACTTCAACCAATCCACATCTCTCTATTTTTATCATTGTCTTGGATTATTTCATAAGTTATGATATTCTTTGGGGTATAAAAGAGGTCCTCTCACAAGGCTGGGCGTCTTTTGGTCTTGACCAGAAGTCTGGCTTTATTGTGAGATTGATCGTCTCCCTATAAACCTGTGTCTTTATGACTTGGAGACTTTGTTTATCATTTCTGTTCCTGTGGTTAGAAATTATGCAACAATATAAATGGATAATTTAAATATAATTTGGTGAGCCATCTATCCCACAATAAAACCCTTTTCATGTTTTCAGACAAACTCTGGCCAATAAACATTCCTGTGAGAAAACTCAATTTTTTCTCAAGTATGTTATCATTTCAATTTCACTCTAGATAATAATAATAGCTAACATTTATGTAGTGCTTACCATGTACCAAACTCTCTGCTAAGTGCTTTGCAATTATTATCCAATTTGTTCCCAAAAATGGCCCTGGGAGGTAGGTGCTACTATTGTCCCTATTTTATAGATGAGGAAACTGAAACAAACAGAGGTCAAGTAACTGGCCTGGGCTTAGAATAATGAGAGAATAATAAATAATATAGATACTTTTTTTTAATTGTGATCATGCAAATTGTGATCATGCTTTTCTGGCTCTTATCCTAAGCTGAACTGTAATAAAGATAAGTTCAAGTAATATTCAGTTTTGTTTTTATAAAGCACAAGATGAGAAAACTATGAACTTTATTTAGTCATAATTTTAAAATAAATTATAATAATATTAATTAAGTAAGAATTTACTTAAACGGATTTGTTTGCTTAGTGGGCACATGGGGAAAACAGATGTGTCTATTCCAAGTTTCCAAACCTGTAATCCCAATGCTGAGGGGCTTACGGTAATGAGACATACCTCTGTGAAAGTTAGGGCTCCTCTTTACAGGAGGAGCAAAATTTAGTTGTACTTGTAGCTCAGCATTGTCATGGAGACACAACTTAGTGCCCAATAGCAAGAAGCAATATTGAAACAAAGATTTCTGGGGAAAGTTTCCCCAGAGAATTCTGGAAAAAAAAATGTTGGAAAGAGGAGTAAGGAAGCAGAATTCAAGTCATGTGACATCCTAATTTGGCAAGTTAGATAAATGGATTGATGGAACGATGAGTGGATGGACAGATAGAAAGAAAGAGAAATATTTAAACATTTATTAATTGCTTGCTATGTGTCAAGCACCGTGCTAAGCACTGAGGATACAAATAGAAATGAGCAAGACAGTCCTTGCCTTCAACAATATTACATTCTATTGATGGGCAGTATGTAAAGGAGAGCTGGAAATGGAGGGTGGGGAGGTAACATATATGGTGGCATGACTGGAACTTACTCTGCAAGTTTGGAACCAAGGAAGGCAAGGCTAATGCTGGTGTAGTAATCCATTTTTCCAAAGGAGAAAAGGGGTCCATATAGAGATAGAATGATTGGAGATAGCCATGTGGGGAGATTCCAAGTTTCCAGGCATTGTATTTCTCTAGCCTTCACAATTCAAGAGACAACAACAAATCTTTGAATGAAACTGGCATCCTAAGACTAGAGAATGGATGTGGATGTGAGGAAGAGATGCGAGAACCCTCACCATTGGTAAGAAAGACCAGGGATTATCCTATTTAAGTTTCTGGGAAGAAGGTAATTTCCTTCTATGAGGGAGTAGGAATTCAGTAGACTTTCACCACCAAAGAACTGGGGAAATTGCAAAATAAATTCAAACAGCAACCTGATGAGTCACTAGAGCAAAGGCTCCTGAGAACGTGATCTAATGGAGTCAATTCTGGAGATAATCTCCACCATCTATCTAAAGCTAACCCTTTTTCAGAGGGAGCTTTGGGTGTGGCTCCTCAGACATGGAGTAGATGATAAATTAATGGATGCTCAGCTCATGTGAAGTATTAATAAAACTGTATTGTAATCTGAAAGAATGACTGGGTCAAAGAACAAATCATAGAAATGGTAATTTCATTAAAGAGAATGACCACAATGAGACAACACCAAAATTTAAAGGATGCAGCTAATTCAGTACTTAGGGGCAAATCTATATCTCAATATAATAGTGAAAGAAGAGATCATTTAACTGGTCATGCAACTAAAAAACCCTAGAAAAATAACAAATTAAAAATCCCAAATTAAACACTAAATTAGGAATCCTGAAAATTAAGAAAACCATCAAACTAATAAATAAAACTAGGATCTAGTTTTATGGAAAACCCTGCAATAAATAGATAAGTTATTAATTAATTTGATTGAAAAAGAAGACCAAATTGCCATTATCAAAAATGAAAAGGATGAACTTTCCACCAATGAAGAAGAAATTATTAGGAATTTGGGGCCCAATTAATGCCAAATAGATCTAATAGTCTAAGTGAAATGGATGAATATTTACAAAGATAAAATTACCCAGATTAAGAGGAGAAATAGAATAGTTAAATGACAATCTTAGGAAAAGAAATTGAATAAGCCATCAAGAAAAAACTGCCAGGACAAGATGGATTCACAATTAAATTCTACCAAGCATTTAAAAAACCAATACTAGGACAAACAGGCAAAGAAGGAGTCCCACAAAATTCCTTTTATGACACAAATATGGTGCTGGTATGTAAACCAAAATGAGCAAAAACAGAGAAAGAAGACTATAGACCAATTTCTGTACTGCGTATTGATGTAAAACTTTTAAATGAAATACTAACACAAAGGCCATGTAATATAACCAGGTAAAATTTATACCAGGAATGCAGTGCTGATTCAATATTAGGAAAACCAGCAGCATAATTGACCATATCAATAACAAAACCAAACAGAAACCATATGATTATCTCAATAGATGCAGAAAAGGCTTTTGACAAAATACAACACCCATTCCTTTTAAAACACTAAAAAGCATTGGAATCAATGGCACTTTCTGTAAAATGATAAGTAATTAACTATCTAAAAACTACAGCAAGCATTATCTGAATGGGAATAAGCAGGAAGCTTTTCCAATCAGATCAGGGGTGAATCAAGGATGTCTCTTGTTATCACTATTATTCAATATTTTACTAGAAGGGTTAGCTAGTGCAATAAGAAAAAAAGGAAATTGAAAGAATTAAAATAGGCAGTAAGGAAATTAAACTATCACTCTTTGGTTTATATATATATATGCATATATATGTGTGTGTGTGTACATATACACACACACAATATGATTGTATACTTGGAGAATCCTAGAGAATAATTTAAAAATTAGTTGAAATAAAAACAATTTTTTAAAAAGTTGTAGGATGTAAAAATAAACTCACACGAATCAACCATTTCTATATATAACCAACAAATAACCGTAAACAATATAAGATACTTTGGAATCTACCTGCAGTGAACACAATTACAAAACAAAAAAATTCAGATCTAAACAATTAGAAAACTCATGGGTAGTTGGAGGCAATATAAAAAGACAATTCTCCCTATATTAATTCACTAATTTGACACCATACCAATCAAACTGCCAAAAATTATTCTATAAAGCTAGAAAAAATAATAACAAAATTAATCTGGAAAAACAGAGGTCAAGACTGTCAAGGAAATCAATAAAAAAAAATGCAAGAAGATGGCCTAGTAGTACCAGATCTCAAATTGTATTAGAAAGTGGTAGCTATTAAAACAGTCTGGTACTGGCTAAGAAATAGAATGATGGATCAGTGGAATAGATTAGGTAGTATATGACTATAACAATCAAGTGTTTGGTAAACTCAAAGATCCAAGCTTTGGGGAAAAGAACTCATTTGAGAGAACCTGCTGGGAAAACTAGAAAGTAGCTTGGCAGAAACTAGGTTTATCCCAGTCATGGGCAAACTTTTTAAAGAGGGGGCCAAAGGAAAGGAAATGCTCCTCTGTCAGTCTGTTTCTAAGGCAACTCTTTTGAAGTTTCATTGCATTGTGTCCTACTCATTGTGTTCATCAGATTAGGAATAATGTCTTGCAGGCCAGAGAGAACATTTCAGGGGGCTGCATCTGGCCCGCAGGCCATAGTTTGCCCATCATTGGTTTAGATTAACATTTCACCCTGAATATCAAGATAGGGTCAAAATGGGAACATGATTTAGACATAAAGGGTAATACCATAAACAAATTAAGGAAGCATGGAATAGTTTACCCCTCAGATCTATGGCTAAAGGAAGAATTTAAAGACTAAATAAGGACAACATTGAAGGATATAAAATGAATAATTTTGATTATATCAAATTACACCATTTCTGCACAAACAAAATCAATGCAGCTAAGATTAGAAGGAGAGCAGAGGGGGCAGCTGGGTAGCTCAGTGGATTGAGAGCCAGGCCTAGAGATGGGAGGACCTAGGTTCAAATCTGACCTCAGGCACTTCCCAGTTGTGTGACCCTGGACAAGTCACTTGACCCCCATTGCCTACCCTTACCACTCTTCTGCCTTGGAGCCAATACACAGTATTGACTTCAAGATGGAAGGTAAGGGTTAAAAAAAAAAAAAGAAGGGAAGCAGAAAACCCGGGGGGGGGGGGGGGGGGATTTTACAGCAAGTTTCTCTGATAAAGGCTTCATTTTTCAAATGTATAGAAAACTGAGTGAAAAATGTATAAGAATATGTCATTCACCAATTGATAAATGATCAAAAGTTATGAACAGACAAATTTTGGAAGAAGAAATCAAAGCTATCTATAGTCATATGAAAAATGCTCTAAATCACTATTGATTAGGAAAATGTAAATTAAAACAACTCCTCACACCTATCAGATTGGTTAATATGATAGTAAAGGAATGTGGGAATATCAGGACACACATGCACTACTGGCAGAATAATGTAACCATGGAAAAAATATTCTGAATTAACTAAATAAATAAACTTAAACAAGAAAAAAAAAGTGTTTTATTCCAACAAGTTCGTCAGGACTGTAGATTTAGAGTTGGAAGAGACCCCCAGTGTTCTTTTAGTTCAGCCTCTCATTTTAGAGATGAGGAAATGATCCTCAGTTGATCTTTAAAAAAAAAAAAAAGTTTGAATCTATGAAGAAAGTCATGCTAATCCGTTCATTATACACACCCCTTGTCACTTATGCCTGATGTCAAAATAGGCTCTTATTAAGAATTTATCAAATTATACGTATTGTAATTTTTATGTGATTAGAATAGGCAACAACATTTTGTTCTTATAGATAAAATGTTTTAGACTCTGAGGACCTCAGTGGAACCACACAAGGGTTTCAGGAAGGTGGGAAAGACAGAGATTCCTGCTGTCAATGGTCAGTTATGCCTGGGGAGTTGGGGGTGGAGGAGGTGGTTTATTTCAAAGTCTGAGCACTTTTAAATAAGTTTTTTATTTATTTAAATACTTAACTAAACCTTTATTCATTCATTCATTTATTTATTTATTTAAGTGCATTATTTCTATTTGGTATATTATTAAACGAATTATATTAATATAATCAATACAATTAATCATATTAATATATTAAAATATATTATTTATCATTCATTATTTATTTATTTAAATAAATGCCCTTTGAGGTTAGTGACCACAGCAGGTGATCATAGGCTAGACTATGACTCGGTGCGGTGTAGGGCTGAAATCAGGGGCCCGGATGTGTCTGTGATGGATATAACGCCATTTTGAACGAGTAAATCAGAGCCTTGGCGCGTTTTTGACTGTTTATGGGAAAGACAGTCATTAGTTACTCATTAAGTCTAAAAGGAGGGTGAGTCAGGGCAGGTGTGTGAGGAAGAGTACCTGGATCTGACTAGGGAGTGCCCAGTGGGGAATGTGATGATTTAGAAGCTCCTAAAGTAGGGTAATTCTAGGAGTCTGAATTTGCACCTGGCTTGGTGACCTTGGTTGGGCCATTATCTCTTTGAGCTCCAGCAACACGTACTCCCTGGGTATAAATCCTAGTTCCTAGTAAGCAATGAATGATTAATGGCCATTAATCAAAGTTCAGAGTGTACCACTTATCTGAATTCCCATTTTCTGACCTCTGGGATTTCTGCCGAGAAAACGGAACTAACCTTAGCAGGAGAAACCAAGGGGAGCTTGGTGAATGAGCTAATGAGGACATCCAGAGCCATCCCCAGTTTTCGCAATTTGTCACCCATGAAGTACATCTTCATTTCTAGCTCAGACAAGTTGAGGGAATGTTTTACCTCAGTTGTAGGAACTACCCTAAGAGGCAAATCTATCATACGTGATTAGAGTTTTAATGTGAAAGAATTGCTCTGTTGTAAACATGAATAACCTGGTTTTGCTTTTCTTTGGGTCCTGAGCATTTAGCAGAGTGGTTCCCAAATTTTTTTGGCCTACCACCACCTTTCCAGAAAAAATATTACTTAGCCCCCTGGAAATTAATTTTTTTTAAATTTTAATAGCAATTAATAGGAAAGATAAATTCACTTGTGGCCATCACCACCTCCCTGGATCACTGCAGCACCCACCAGGGGGCGGTGGCGCCCACTTTGGGAATCACTGATTTAGCATGTTGCCTGACAGTTGACTATTGGGGAACGTATACATGTATAACCCACTGGAACTGCTTGTTGGCTTTGGGAGCTGGGAGGAGAAAGGAGATGGGGACATGAATCATGTAATCATGGAAACATATTCTAAATAAGAATTAAAATAAAAGGCAAATCTATCATGGTGGCACTTATTAAGTGTAAAGCACTGAGGATATGATGAAAGAGGCCCTGCCCTGACTGGACTTAACATAGGAGCTGTGATATATCCATAGAGAAGTAATCTGAGGCAGAAGAAAACATTAACAATTGGGGAGAGAGGCAAGACTTCGGGGAGCAGAGAGCAGATAAGCTGAATCTTCTAGGATGATAAGGATTCTGAGACCCAACTGAGAGGAAATAGTTCATTCCAGGAGTCAGGCCAGAGTAAGAAGACAGAAAGTGTGTGTGTTCAATTGGGTGCAAATATAAAGTGCACCAAGGGGAGTATTATGAAATAGCTGAAAAGGTAGTTTAGAGCCAAATTGTGGAGGGGTTTGAGTCCCAGGCTGAGAAGATTGATGTATCTGAACCTAGAGGAAATAGGGAGCCACTGAAACTTTTTAAAAAAATTTCCATTTTTATTGGTGTCTTTAAATCTTTACATTTCCTTCATTTCTGAACATATTCCTCCCCTGTCTCCTTCCCGGTGAGTCATTCTTTGTAACAAATACAATAAAATGAAATGGAGGGCCAATGTTTGACAGGACTCTAGGGCTAGAGTTAGGGTTAGACATCAGTTCAAATCCCACCTTCTGCAAAAGGTCCCCCCACCCCGTGCCCCCCAGTGTCTTTCCTTGGAGATTACTTTCCATTTATGCTGACTCTTATCTTTTATCTGCCATTTTTGCTATGCTAACTCTTCTGTTAGGATGAGGTCCTTAAGGGCAAGGAGCAAGATTTTGCTTTTCTTTGTGTCCCTAGCCTGACACTTGACTATTGGGGGAAAGACAAGGAATTCAGCAAAACTAACTATAACCATGTCAAGCAGTGTGGAAAGTTTCATACCCATAATCCTCCACCTTTGGGAAGTAAAGAAGAAGGCACATTTTTTTCATCTTTTCAATAGAGCTCAGACATTCATTAAGAGCACATAGCTTCCTCTCTGAAGACTTTTTAAGCAGGGGAGCACAGGCTAGATCTCTGCCTGTGCTTTGGGAAGGTTATTTTGGCTCCTGGGAGGATAATGTTGAAGAAGAGAAGGAAAAGTGCAGGAAAAAAAACATTTATTTAAACAGAACCTAACATTATGCTAAGCATATGCTGTAATAATACCCATTTTACAGTTGAGGAAACTGAGGTAAACAAAGATTAAATGACTTGCCACAGCTTATAAGCAACTGAGGCTGGACTTGAACTCAGGTTTTCCTAACTCTAAACCCAGAACTCTATCTACTTCACCACCTAATGGCAGTGAATAGAGAAGAGGAATAAGAATTAAGATGAGATTATTACAGTAAATAGCGTGGTGGCTGGGTGGGTAGGGGAGAGGTTTAAAGTGAGAGATGTGGAATAAACAAGATTTAGAAACTCAGATTTAAAACATTAATCCATCTTTTCTGGGCAAACTACTTCATTCCTCTCTATTCCTTATCCTTGTGGTCATGGTCATATTTTGTGGATAAACTCCACTTGTACATGCAGGCTCAGGTAGCATTCTCTCTCTCATTTTCCTGAAGAAGCATCTTTTCCAATATGGCCTCCAAGTATGCTCTCAGATTTATATTGAAATCATTCTACTGGAAACCTTTTGAACCTTAATTCAGTTGAGGTCCCTTCCACATCATTCACAGAATTTCCTTGACCAGAGTCAGGACTTTCCATTTACTTGGGATTTATGACACTTTGATTCTTCTTCCTGTATGGAACCTCCAATCTTGAATTATATCCTATTAGCTCTCTTATAATCTCTGCTTTCCTATGGATGCTGCAATTACTTAGGACTGGAAAGGTGGCTCAGTTTCTGCTCAGTGCCTCCTCCCTCTGGGAGACTAACTCCTAAACCGCTGGCCCCACCCTACCCCTAAGCCCTTTCCCTCTGGTCTTTAGCAATAATAATCCTTTAGGTCTATGAGTACCATAGTTCTTTCACCCACTTCAACTTCAACTCCCACCACTTATTATTACTACCACCTTAATCCAATACAATTATTAGAAATTGCAGGGGAGAACAAATCTGGGAAATTGTCTCCTCCTATCCCTTTCTATCAGGACAGGAGCAGGAATTGAATTCTCCCAAACCACACCTCCAATCATTAGGACCAACTCTAGCAAGCACTCTCTCTTTCCCTCTCCATTTCCATGCACCTTTCTCTTTCTGGAGGCTGAGAGTAAGGGACAGTTTTTAGTCTCAATTTCCTGAAAAAATTCCGGGAGAGAGAAAAAGAGAGAAAGAAAGAAAAAAGAGAAAGTAAAAAGAAAAAAGAAAGAGAGCAAAAAATAGGAAGTAAAAAAGAAAAAAAGGAAAAAGAAAGAGAAAAAGAGAAAGAAAAAGAAAAAAGAGAAAGAAAAAAGAAAAGAGAAAGAGAGCAAAAGAAAGAGAGAGAGAAAGAGAAAGAGAGAGAGAGAAAAGGAGCAAAGCAAAGGTTTATTCAACATATACACCTAGAAATAGCTAAGGGGTAAAGGATACCATGGGAGAGTGGTGCCAGGGATTCTTAGGCCATACTAGGGATATACACAAGGGCTCAAATGGATTTAGGGCAGTTCCCTCTTTTAGGGGTTTAGGCATGACCAGAGTCTGATATCAAATCAGTCCTAATAAAGCAGGGGCAGATGTGGTATCAATGACTGATAATAAGAGGGAATAGGGCTTAGATCTTGATATGCTAATTGGGCAACACTAAGATGGCAGGAAAAGATATTGATAGTGAAGAGACTGAGCCAAACTTTCCAGTTCTGTCAATGATGCTACCACTGACTAGTTTCTTGAGTCCATTACCTATAACTACTCTTGACTTTTCATTCTCATTCCATTCCGAATAATCATTTGCCAAATCTTAATATTAATATATCACTTAAGAGTGCTAGCACTATTACTTAAGTAACTCTTTTTTTAAAGTAACTCTTATTGTTTTCATTCTTATCTGACTTTGTGACCCCATTTTGGGTTTTCTTGGCAAAACTATTGGTGTGGTTTGTCATTTCCTTCTCCTCTTCATTTTACAGATAAGGAAATTGAGGCAAAAAGGGTTAAGTAACTTACTCAGGATTGCACAAATAGTAAGTGTCTGAGGTGAGATTTAAACTCAGGAAGATCAGTCTTCCTCCCTCAAGTCCTGGTGCTATCTTCTGCACCAAACAACTCTACACTGGCTCCCTATTGCCTCCACCATAAAATATAAATTTGTGAAAAGGAAATTTGCCCCTCCCTCTTTCCACTATGTGTACCTGGACTTTGTGAGGAAAATCATTGGGTAGTTTAGGTCACAAGGATAGAAGGGCAGTCAGAAAAAGGCAGCAAAGGAGTCAAGTCACAAGACATGGGGCAAGGTGAGTTCCCCTGGCACTGCCCCCCTAGAATGCCCTCCTAGGTGGCATTCTGACAAAATAGAGAGCCATGATTGGCTCTTGAGATGTCATATGTGAGAGTGGCAGAGAACAGGTTTGATAAACTGAGGCAAGAGCAAATTTTGGGCTCTTCTCTTAAGTGTTTGTTAATGACTGGACATGCCTGTGAGCCTGACTAGGGGTACTTATGGTGGCCATAGAATAGCCAGCTAAATGAAGCAATAAGGAAAATACCTTTATATTTCCCTCTCTTATTTTTTCATCTTTCTTTTCCCCCTACTACCTTTGATTAATAAAATCCCTCCTGAGAGGGCTGTAACTAGGCTTGGGCTGATTCTCTCCAAGAACACTAGAAATCACCAGGGACTCTTTCTCTTTCTCCATTTAGTAGTAACTTTATGCAACCTCTGGACCTCTCAAACTCAGGATTACTTCAAAGTTGGGATACATCTACCTAAAGGGTGATGCTCTATCAACTTCTTCAGAAAGGAAACTTAAAGGCACGTGTGGATAAAACCACACTAATTCCTAGTTAAATCCATGCTCCATATTAGAGTGTAGAGAAAAGGAACAGCAATTCTTTCATCCTCATGAGGATGTCAGTTCTTCATTTTGAAGACCAGTGGCATCACAGAATGATATCTTGATTTGGATTTAAGTGAGGACAAGGTACACAAAATTGTCAGTCTCTGTCTTCTAGAGTCATCAAAGTCCAGTGTCAAGATAAAAGTCAGGACAACTGGTAATGCCCTAGGGCCAGTGAATAACCTGGATGTCTTTGATGTCTGACCAAGCTCTCAGCACTCCACAGCATTAGTCACCTTGACTTTTGCCTTGCCAATGTACTTTGATGACTTTGGAAGAGAGAATGAAGGCAAATATTTTTCATTACTGTGACTTACTTAAATCTAATTTATATGCAAATCAAAAGAGATCACCAAAAGTGATAATATTTTTGTCATCTCTGAGTGGGAAGGACAAGAAATATCACCATTTAACCTTTGTATTTATTCTCTTTATAGTAATTCTTCATATATGTTCTTAGTGCCTTTCCCATTAGAATAGAAGCTCCTTGAGAGGAGGGATTATTTCATTATTTTTATTTATATATCTAGCACTTAGCAGAGTGTCTAGCACGTAGTGGGCATGTAACAAATGTTTGTTGATTAGCTGATTGATTAAAACTTTCTAGTTTTTTCACGATTATTCAGGATACCCAGTGGCTAGGTGCTCCTATCTACTAGGTACATTGTATATTAAAAGTCTTCATTAAATTTACTCATCTTGCTCTAAGATTCATCCATCCTTTTCTCTCCTTCCTTTTTTTTCTTTTCCTCCTCCTCCTCTTCTCTCTATCTCTCTTTCACCCCTCCCCTTTCCCTTTCATTTTGAAATTTAGTAGGAACGTATATAAAATCTTATACTTGAGTCCAAACATAAACTTCACAAGACTGAGCTAGGCAGAGTATGTGACTTAGGGAGCACTTTGTCTGAAAAGGATCTATAGATTTAAATAGACAATTTCAAAGTGAATCAAAAGTTTAATATGGCAGCCAAAAAAGTTCATGTAGTCTTGGGCCATATTAAGAGTGGCATCAAGTATAGAACAATGGGAGCCCCATTTTTCTCTGCACTAGTTAGACTGTTGCTGAAGTGTTGTGTTTGGTTCTAGGAACCACATTTCAAGAAGAGATTGATAAATTTAAGATTGTCCAGAGGAGGGTATCAAGGAAGATGAAGGGCTTTGATATCACGCTATATTAAGTCACCTGAAAGATTAGAGACAACTTTCTGAAGAGAAGGCTCCAAAGGGGACAGAATATCTTTGAAGGACTAGCAAGTCGACGGGAGATTAGAGTTGTTCTACTTGGCTCCAAAGGACAAAAGGATGGAAGTTTCAAAGAGGAAAATTTAGATTTGACTTTAGATAAAGTAAGACATGTCCAAAGGTAGGTTGTCTGGGGAAATAATGAGCTCCCCTTCACCAGAGGTCCTCAAGCAAAGATCGAATGACTTCTTGGCTGACATATTAAAGAGCAGATTCTAGCTTAGGTACTGTATGGATTTTGTCTGATGGCCTTTGAGGACTGGTCTCTGAAACGTGTGTTATTGTTGTCACTTGGAGTGAGTCACAATAGGAATTATAATATATGCATGTGATTTTTTGCTGTTTTGTAAAAACCATGTCTTGTTTATCATGGTGAATGATCTGTATATCTTTGTATGTTTGTAACTTTGTTTTTCAGAGACTTAGTTTGGTTGGTTTATGTGAGCATCTTTTGCTACAAGGATCCTGAACAACAAAGTATTGTTTATATGCTCAGATGGAAACATAGATAAATTTTGTGCATCTCGAGGTATGGGCAGGGACACAAATGGATAGAGATGTCTTAATGTATCTGTATGAAGATGCCTTCAATGTCTGAAGTGGGCAACTGTGTTTAAGGGTGTGAGTGCATGAATAGATTCATATTTGGGTGTAGATAGTTGAGCCAGTAGTTGTGGGAAAGTTTTCCAGAGTAAAGATCCATGTGGAATCAGGATGGCTCTGTGAATACTTATTTATGTGGTAGTAGGTGTACATGGTTAGGGCATGCAAGCTGTGAGTAGGACTAGGGTTTACTTGTTTCCTGTTTGAATTCAAGATTACAGAATCACAGCATTTGAGAACTAGAAAGGGCCACATGTTCCTAAGGTAGGCTCATAGCAGGCATACAGATCATCAACTCAAGGATCAGAGCAAGACCAGAATAAGAAACAAGGGACAGGATCTCAGAAAAGGAAATAAATAACCCCCTGCCAGAAATATTCAAGTTTCAAAGAAAACACAGGAGGATAGAGTCAGCTGCTCTGGGTCCCCCTCCCTCACTATCCCCTTTCCTCTTTTTCCTTCCCCCTCCTTTGAGGGGAAATGGAAACAAATGTCTGGAGAGAAGCCAAGAGCAAAATAAAACTGTCTGGGGGAGGTGGTGGCCTCTTCTCAGGAAGAGGGAAAGAGGAAAAAGTGAGAGCAGTAGGTCTGTGGATTTTGTTAAGGGAACTAGGGGATGGGATGCAAGCCAGGGAGTTTACTGCCCGAAGCTGGAATGGGGGAATTGAACTATTCAAATATACTATCCTTAAGAGGTCTTGATTATTACTCAACAATTCTATGCTAGGCTGAGGAAGATACAAAGTTTAGGTAAGACAGTATCGATTTTCAGAGAGTTCAGCCTTGACCTGTATAATATAAATGTTACAGGATAAAGGTATTATATAGGATCATGTGTTCTATGGGGTCCTATAATTAAAATATTACAGGATAAGTATATTATATGCACTTATAAGGATGATATGTACAATTTTTTTTAGAATCATAGAATTAGATCTAGAAGGGACCTTAAAGATATCTTGTCTAGTCCTCATACTTTACAGAAGAAGAAACAGAACCTGAGTGGCATAGTCACCTGGTTAGGAAATAAGAGAAGGGGATTTGAAGACAAGGTCTTAGACTCCAAATTCAACACTAAAAAAAAAAAACAAAAAAAAAAACCCTTACCTCATATCTTAGTAACAATTATAAAACAGAAGAGCTAGCAGTAAGGGCTAGGCAATCAGGGTTAAGTGACTTGCCCAGGGTCACACAGCTAGGAAGTCAGATTTGTACCCAGGTCCACTAGAATCTATGCCTGCCTCTAACAGCTATACTCTCTAGCTGCCCCTAAGCACTCTTTTTCTATGTTGTGCTATTTTAAGGGGAAAAATAGTGAAGTCCATGGCCATTATTGATGGGAATATTAGGGAATTTCTGGAGTTATTTTAAAGGAGAGTTAGAAATTCGACAAATAAAGGTGGGGAGGAGTATTCCAGGAAGAGAGAAGAGCTTGAGTAAAAAATCATGGGATACTATTTAGATCTAGAACTGGAAGAGACCTTAGAGACCTTTTATTTCAACTTCTTCATTTTACAGATGAGGAAAACAAGCCTCAAAGAAGTTAAGTAAATTTGCCCCATATCACCCAGATGGGATGAGAATGCACATTCCCTAGCTTCAGAAGCATTACGGGTTTGGAGGCAGAAAATTGAAGACCATGTATGAGGGGCAGACTGCACGTAATTCGTTCTGGGAGTACAGTGGTTTCCAGAGTTGAAGCTGGGACTCTTGGGGTTCCGTGGCATGATCCTCAGGAGTTTGTGATCAACTAATGAGATGAGAAGACAGGGCACATAATACCCTTCCTGAAATAGTCTGTGGTGGGACTGTCTACCTCATCTCCACCAATTATAACAGCATATATATAAAATATATATGCTACTTGGGTAACCAGAACAGCAGCTGTTCTTCCTTTCCCTCTTAAATACCTCTTGGAAAATGGGCTCTGGACTGGGGCCAGCAAATAAGAGCTCCATTGCCCCTTTTTGATTTTGGTGGAATAAATTAGGTAGTGAAGGATGAGCAGCTATGGATAAACTTCAATTTGCATTGCAGATCTCATTATACTACCTTTTCCCTCAAACCCAACTCTTTATTGAGCTTCCTTCTAATCATCCCTGTTTGTAATATTGGTGTCATCATAGACTTCCCATTCTAGACTCCACATATCCAAGTAGTTGTCAAATATTGTTCCTACCTCCACATCTCTCAGATCTGTATAGTTCTCTTCATTCAATTACCACCACTGTGGTTCAGGATCTCATCACCTCTTGCTTAGACTATTGCAGTGGGCTCCTGCTATTCCTTTCTGCTTTAAGTCTCTTCTCCATTCTGTCTAACCCATCCTCCATATACCTGCCAAAGTAAACTTCCTAAAATATAGCTCTGACATAGGTCAACATTTTACTTGATAAATTCCACTGGCTTCCTATTGACTCCTCAGAGTGAGATTTAAAAATTCTTTACAAGCGGAGCCATTTCCCCATTCTTACCATATGCTACTTGATTCAACCCACCTGGCTTTTCCCCCACCAAGACTTTTTTTTTTTTTAAACCCTTACCTTCCATCTTGAAGTCAATACTGTGTATTGGCTCCAAGGTAGAAGAGTGGTAAGGGTAGGCAATGGGGGTCAAGTGACTTGCCCAGGGTCACACAGCTGGAAAGTGTCTGAGGCCAGATTTAAACCCAGGACCTCCCGTCTCTAGGCCTGACTCTCAATTCACTGAGCTACCCAGTTGTCCCACAAAGACTTTTTTTTTCCTCCAAAGACACAACTCATTTTACTTATAACAACATTTTGTTGTAGTAAAGATCCGGAAACAAAGCAGATGCCCATCAATTAGAGGAAAGACTAAAAACAGTGTGGTGTTTTAATGTAATAAAATATCATTGTGACAAATTCAGAGAAATGTGAGGGAACTCATATGAACTAATGCAAAGTAAAATAAGAACAAAAATAATAATCAATACAAATTACTGCAACAATGCTAAAGAAAACAACTTTGAAAGTTGTGAACAAGGTAGTAATGAGTTATAACATTCCATTAACTGTCTGCGTGACCTTTGGCAAGTCATTTAACTTTTTGGAATTCAGTTTCCTTATCTGTAAAATGAAATTGACTAGATGACTAATAATATCCCTTCCAGTAAAGACCCTATGAAGATGTTTGTCTCTTGGTAAAGGTGATAGAATAGATGCAGAATGAAGTATACATTTTTGACTCAGTCGATGTCTTTATTTGTTTTGCTTCACCAAAAAGGAGGGTTTCTTTTGGGAAGGGAGTAATTCTGGGCAGAAGAATTAGTGGGCAGTAACAGTGATACCAAAAAAGAAGAAAAGAAAAAAGAATCAATGAAATACTCTTTAAAATGTACAGAAGGGAATCAATAAGCACCCACTATGTGCCAGGCTCTATGCTAAACAGTCTAGCTAAAAAAAGAAAGGCAAAAGACAGTTCCTGCCCTTAAGGAGTTCACAGTCTAGAGAGGGAGACAACATGCAAATATCTAGGTACAAATGAGCTACATATAGGACAAACTGGAGATAGGCAACAGAAGGATGTCCCTAGAATTAAGGAGGACTAGATGAAAGACTTCTAGAGAAAGTTGTATGTTAGCTGTGACTTGAAGGAAGCCTGAGAAGCCAAGAGGCTGAGACAAAGGAATGCATTCCAGATATGGGGGACAGCCAGTGAAAATATACAGAGTTGAGAGATGGGGTGTCTTGTGTGAGCAAAAGCAAAGAACTCTCTGTGCTACTGGCTGGCAGAATACATGGGAGTGGTGATAGAGGGGTATGAAGCATAAGAAGACTGGAAAGTTTGGAGAGAGCTATCTTATGAAAAGTTATTGAATGCCATACAGAAGATTTAATATTTTATCTGGGAGTTGATAGAAAATAACTGGAGTTTAATGAGTAGGAGAATAGCATGGTTAGTCTTGTGTTTTAGGAAGAGAGCAAAAGGGTATTCTGCATGGGTCACAAATAAGTAGAACAGCTTTGTTACTATTGTGTTCAATTTGATATACAATTTTAAAAATTCACATATGGAAAAATACCCACAGGGGGCAGCTGGGTGGCTCAGTGGATTGAGAGTCAGACTTAGAGATGGGAGGTGCTAGATTCAAATCTGACCTTAGACATTTCCTAGCTGTGTGACCCTGGGCAAGTCACTTAGTTCCTATTGCCTAGCCATTACCACTCTTCTGCCTTGGAATCAATTGATTCCAAGATGGAAGGTAAAGGTTTATAAAAAAAAGTACTCACAGACCCAGACTGGACTAGGACATACTCTCCCACTAAGGGGCCCCAACCCTTGACTCACACAGGCAAGGTTTAGAGTCTTACCTCTCTGATAATACATGTATAACCTAATGGAATTGCTTGTCAATTCCAGGAAGGGGGAAGGAAGAGAGGAGGGAGACTACATGAATCATGTAACTTTGGAAAATTTAAGTGTAAATTTGTTATTGGAATAAAATAAAGTTGAGACAGAGTTTTACCTCTAAAGAGAGAGGTTAGAATTTTCCTCATTAGCTTTGGTTCATTACACTACTACCACAGAATAGAATTCTGGGAATGATTGCTTAAACAAAGCTTAGATTTGACTCATGTCTAGGGTCTTCCCCAAAAGTGTTTCCAGTCTTTCTTTTGTTACTGGTTGGCTCTATAATCTTGGGTAATGACTTACCCTCTCTGGGACTCGGTTTCCTTTTCTGTAAAATTGGCAAATTGGACTAGATGGTTTACAAAGTTTGTTCCTATTCAAATCCACTATTGTACTATGAATAGAGTATAAGGATGGTTGGTCCTCAGCACAAAATCAGTAGAGTCTATTTCTTTGTGAAAAATAAAAATCGAGGGAGCTAGCAAACTGCCCAGTGTTCTGAACTCAGAAACTCTCCCAGTTTTCTTACACTAAGTGTGGGCATTCCAGCATATGTTTCTTCATAATTGATTAAGTTCTTAATTTTTTTTAATTAGATTTGAGAATACCCTATGCCTGCTGAGGAAAACCCTATGTTCTAAGAACAATGCTTTGTTCCAAGACTTCTATGAGTTTAATGGCTGAAATGACTGGAAGTTTGTCTCTGAGCTCATGATGGAGAATAGTTTTGTGCCCTGTGATAGCTCCTGGGGCTCTTTATACTATACTGAAGCAGGATGTTATTTTTAGATTTGCAACACTCAGTATCTATATGTCAGGGAGTTTCTTTCCCCATTTGCCATTCAGGATAACCCCTATGGCTTCTACCATACAGAAAAAGTAAAACATTTCTGTCTTTTATTCTGGGTGGGTCACAAACAAGTAGGGCAGGGTTGATTTTTAAAATTTGCTATTTATGCTAAATTTAATATACACTTTAAGAAAATTATACATGTAAAGGCTCCCAAAAATTATACATGGCCTATTGGCCTCGGGTGGACTGGGACATACTCTTCACTTAAATGGCCCCAACCTTGGATTCACACAGACAGGGTTTAGTGTAAGCAGAGTTTTTTTCCTCTTATCCCTGGAATAATTTTACCCTTTATCAGGAGCTGAAGTGAATGAAGGGTAGAGAAGATCCTCTGTATCGGGAAGATAGAAAAGTGATCATTATCATCATCAATCCCTAGAAATCCCATTAAAGAATTTGTAGAGCCCATCAGGAGATAAAAGTCCTTGACAAGGCTGGGAATTTGGTATCAAGGCTGTTAGACTGTGATATTACTAAAGCTGGTTGACACTTTCAGCTTTGTCCCTGGTATTGGATGGATTTTTAGTACCAGACCCTGTTTCTCATTGGATTTCCCAAGTGAGGCTATATGAGTATATTATACATACATATGTACATACATATGCAGGAAGAATGCTATAAGGAAATCAATAAGGAAATAAAAAATTATGACATATATTTTGATACTTGGTAACTTCAATGCAAAGGTAGGATAGGTGAGGCTGGCAGAAAATTTCTTCAGAAATGTGGATCAACCACATCCAGAGAAAGAACTGTGGGAGTAGAAATACAGAAGAAAAACAATTGCTTGATCACATGGGACGATGGGGATATGATTGGGGATGTAGCCTCTAAAGCAGGGGTCGGCAACCTTTTTGGCCGTGAGAGCCATAAATGCCACATTTTTTAAAATGTAATTTCGTGAGAGCCGTACAGTGCTCACAGTGCCGCTCCTGTAACAGCGCCTGAAAAAAAATGGACTTTATGGCTCCTGCAGAAAGAGCCATATCTGGCCCTCAAAAGAGCCAGATATGGCTCGAGAGCCATACGTTGTCGACCCCTGCTCTAAAAGATCACCCTAGTGCAAATATTAATAATATGGAAATAGGTCTTGATCTTTACACATGTAAAACCCAGTGGAACTGCTCTTTGGCTACAGGAGGGGAGTGGGAGGAGGGGATGGAAAGAACACGAGTCATGTAACCATGGAAAAATATTCTAAATCAATTAATTAAATAAAAATTTTCAAATTAAAAAAAAGAAATGTGGATCAAGAATAAGGAGAGAGATTTGAAGCCTTAAATCTATATTATTTTCTTGAAGTAAAGAACTGGAAGGTACTGAATGTGGTGAGCACTGAATAACATAAAAAAATGAAATTGATTGCATTTTAATAGACAGGAAAAAGTCATTTCTGAATTGTGTTTTTGAGTAAAATCAGATGATCAATCTCTTACAGCAAAGATAAAAATTAGTGCAAAAGTAGAAGAAAGAATAAAAAATGAGATAAAGTTATAGCATATCATTTAAATGTCTTCAATGTGGTCTATTTAAATAAATTATTGATGCTGAAAAATGAGATATGGTTGGAAAAACAGGATGATACTGGTTATGATAATTTCATACAGTGTAGCTGATGTAATTCAATTGTCACAATGAGTAGACAAAAAAATATCTACCGTCCAAGGAGCATTTGCATATGTACTGCCTCTTTGGTGGTATTCTCATGTGTTGACAATTCTGAATTCAGACATCAGCCACCAAGAGGAGAAAAGAGTTTCTGAGAGGAGGGGATGACCACCGCTAGGATCACACTATAGCCGATAGATTAGAGAAAGCCATGCCCCAGCTAATTAGGAGATCTGGACCCTGTAAACGACTCAAAAAGCATGGACTGGAGTTGAATATGAAATACAGGATATTCCTAAAGTCTCAGTGCAATTTTAAGTCATAAAAGTTTAAAATTTCATTGAGAATTTTGGACCTCCTTGCATACATCCATCTGTCTCACAAAGGATATTCTGTATCAGAAGAAGCATAATGAATAAAATGGTTTATTTGAGTTTTTTTTTTTTTTTGTATTTGTCCATATATGCCCATTAGTTCTTTTGAGGCTTATGCACTTTCCGAAATGGAGAAAATGGATAGCTGGCCTATATTTTATAGCCATCTTGCACATTAAATACTTTAAAGAAAAAAGTTCTTTTTTTTTCTATTTACCTTTCGAGAAGATCCTAGGGATGAGTCATCCTTAAACTTTGTTTCAGAGGATCTCACAGAGTTTTAGAGAGAAAAGTTACATTCCCCTTCTTTGGAGAGAGAAGAACCTTGGAATTCATCAGAGTTTGTGAGAGCTAAGAGTTCCAAACTTTTGGGGGTCCCCTGGGTGATGGGCTACATTAGAAATTGTCCCTCTACAGGTCCCTGGGTTCCCTCCAGGACAATCATGGAACTGGTCTGCCCTGTCTTCTGAGAGAAGCACATAATATTTATACTTTGTTGTGCCTAGAGCAAAGATTAGTTGGGAAATGAAAAGTGATGATAGTGGCGAAACTTATCCACACATACTCAGAAACAAACCTATCAACCACATTAAAGGGCAGTGCCAGACACATAGTAGGCACTTAATGAATGCTGGTTTCCTCCCTCCCTCATTTAAGTGAGGTTAAGTGATGTAAAGATTCAGTGTCCAAATAAGAATTCCCAGCCCTGGAGCTTTCCTGCTAAAATCTCCTGTGATTCTACAATTCTCTCTCTCAACCAAAGGAGGCTTTCTTATGCCTCCTGATGGACTGAAGATGAGAGCCTCCTAACAGCAGAACTGAGTTTGACCTGTGAGCCTGGCCAGAAGTCAGGAGATCTGAAGTCTTTGAACTCCTCACACACTGAGCTTTTTCTCTCCCTATCTGTGTTCTCCCCAAATCCCCTCCATGTCTGATGGAAACAAGCTAGTGAAGCCAAGTTCTCTGTCTTGTACCCTCTGCATCCTGTGCCTGGTAATCTGTGTGCTGGGAGGAAATAGGCTGGGCTCCATTTCAAAGTGAATGTTCCACCCTCTTCCTCCGAGACTGGTGTTTCTGTGTTGTGCTGCCAGGTGATGTGAGACTAGTGAAAGCTTAGTCTGTGCTTTGTTTTAAAACCCTACTTCACCTCTGCTCTCCTCACCCCCACCATTTTTGCTTTTAATAGGAGAAAAATAGTTGTTTTAAAGAAAGATGACAAAGTAGGGGGCAACTAGGTGGCTCATTGAATAGAGAGCCAGGTTTGGAGATGGGAACTCCTGGGTTCAAATCTAGCACAGACATTTCCTAGCTGTGTGACCCTAGAAAAGTCACTTAACCCTCATTGCCTTTACTGTTCTTCTGCCTTGGAACCAATACATAGTATTGATTCTAAGACAGAAAGTAAGAGTAAAAAAAAAAAAAAGAAAGAAAATGGCAAAGTAGTAAGGCTTCCTTTCTGACTTGAAAGGAGGGCATAAAGATGGGTAACTCGTTTCCTCCTCTTGAAAGGACTTTCTTGTCCTGCCCATGACCTAGTACCCAAAAAGCATGTCTAGTTTCAGAAAGAAGATAACATTTAGAGTTGGTTGTGTCACTTCTCCCAGTGTGGAAGCTGAGCTCACTATCTTGACTAATATGAGGTGGCTGGGCATGCCTGCGCCTGTGGCCTAGTGTTTGATGGGAAGCTTCCAAGGGACTTTCCGTGTTGGTTATAATAGTTTTTGCAGTACTTCAAAGTTTACCAACCCTTTAATACAGATGAGGATCTCATCTTATCCTCAAAACAACCTAATGAAGTAGTTGGTATAGATATTATCTCCATCTTACAGAAGAATTAACTACATTTTACTGTAGTTGAGAGCTTAAGTAATTTGGCTAATAAGAAGTAAAGAGATGATTCAAACTCAAATCTTCTGACTTGAGGCAAACAACATGGCAACATGGAAAGAATTTTAGTTTTGGGATTCAGAGCACCTGGGTTTACATCATGGATCTGCTATCTATCGGTTATAGCCAGAGTAGCTTAATGGATCTGGATCTAAAATCAAGAGACTCGAATTCAAGTCTTTGCTCTAATACTTAGCCTGGTGCATAGTAAAGCACCTAATAAATGCTCTATCTATCTATCTATCTATCTATCTATCTATCTATCTATCTATCTATCTATCTATCTATCTATCCATCTGTCCGTCCATCCATCCATCCACCTGTCTACCTAGCCATTAGATGTATAACCATATGTAAATCATTTAGTCTCAGTTTATTCATCAGTAGTAGAGGAAAAGCATGGCACAGTGGGGAGAAAGCTGGCCTCAGAGATAAGAAGACTTGAGTTCAAGATCTATCTTTAACACATACTGTCTATAGAATGCTGGGAAGCCTCTTGGTGCCCCCATGGAATGCTCTAAGACTATGAGCTGAAGAATAGTTGCTGATTAGCTTTGGAAAAAAGTGCTTCCTCACTAAGAATTCCCTACACTGATGAAATCACAGGTACAGATTTTTTAAAGTATAGGAATAATAACAATACTTGTGATACCAACTTCAAAAGGGTGTCATACCTTAAAGTGCTGTATAGCTACTCTATTTGTAATAAACTCAAATCACAACTGCATTTTTTACTCTTTATTGTTATATTAATAAATAAATTTAAAATATTTTTAAGTGCTGTATAATGTATCTTGCCATTGGGTGGTCTTGGATAAGATATTTTATTTCTTGGGCCTCAGTTTTCTGAAATATAAAATAGGGAGCTTAGAGCAAGATGATCTGTAAGATCCCATCCAAATTTAGAATTTATCTCTTTAACTTCAAGCCCAAGGCTCTTCCCATGGCACCATGTTGCGTCCTTGTTACTAAATAAACACAATGAAGGAAGAAAGAATTTTATAAGAGAAGAGGATCTCAAACTAGGGGGTGGACTGGTGGGAAATGGTGGGAGAACTAGAAAACAAAGAGATTATCGGATCTGATAATGTCATAGAAATTTGACTTTTAAAGTGAGAGATCACCCTCCAGGTCAAATGTTTTTAGGACACCTATAACAACTTATAGCCCCAGCAACAATATCTCAGTTTCCAAAGAAGAGAAAGTGGAGGGGCCCAGTAAGAGGAGTATACCCTTTTAGTGGCATTGCTCAGTCACTAGCAATTTTGGTAACAACAAATTTCAACATATCTATTCCATCAGCTGCTTCTTTGGAGGACTACAGTGAGTATCCTGTCATCTTCACAGGTAGTTTGGTGTTGTGCAAAAGAGCATTCACTTTGAAATCAGCTAATCTGGCTTTAAAACCTGGCTCCTGAAGCTTATTAGCTGTGCAATTATGGTTAATCACTTTTATATCTCTGGACCTCAGTTTTTTCATCTATAAAAAAGGAATAGTCATGCTTGCACTACTTTCTTCATAGAATTGTGGTGAGGAAAGTGTTTTGTAAACTTAAAAGTACTATATAAATAAATGCAAAGTATTATTATAAGAAGCACCACTGCCTTTCCTATCTCCTAGGAATATAAAATCAGGGTTCTTTTTTTCCCTAGGGGAGTTGGGACAGGGTGTGGAGAATGACTCCATATCTTAAAAGATGAAGAGAAGATCTGGGTAAGATCACAGGGAAGAGTAATATATCCCTATAGGTTTCCTGTTTTCCTAAAGAGGGCAGAAGAATGGACAATTGTGACTTTTTTGATGACTAGGAGTCAAGTAGAACAAGAGGCTCAGGCATTTAGGAAGTATGAGAATAGTGGGGCATCTTAAAATCTTGGGAGTAGAGGGTGCACTATAGACAGTTGGGGTTGTGAGGGTGTGTGATGAAAAGAGAATGGATAAAAAATTATTAGTTAAAACACAAGCATCAGGTTTGCACTTAAATTGACTGGTTGACTGACATATTGAAACTTATGAAATAGAAGTCTAATTCATAACCCAAGATTCTCACAAAATTGGCTACCAGACCAATTCCCAATGAGAGAATCTCAAAGAAAAGGCCAAAGTCTTTTTTCCCCTCTTAGAATGTTTTTGTTTTGTTTTATTTTACACAATGACATATAAACATAATTTTTAAAATTAGTCTTTTGCAACTTTGGGGTTCCAAATTCCCTTTCCTTCTTTCTCTCCTTACTCTTTGAGAAGGCAAGCACTTTGATATAGATTATACAATTGCAATCATGCAAAGCGTATTCCATATTAGCCATATTGCAAAGAGAACACAGACCAAAAACAAAAACAAGAAAAATAAAGAAAAATAGTTGAAGTCTTAATAGTCTAAGGGAGCTGTCGTTATGGTTGTTGTTACTGGTCCTTTGGTTTTTGCAGAGAACCAGTAATAGTATTGGCTGATGTCTTGACTTGAAAGTGAATTGTATTTAAGTGAGGCACAAGGTTGTTAGCCTCTCTTCCCAAGTCAGTGGCATCTTCAATGTCTGACCAAACTCTACATGTTCAACAGTGCTTGCTTCAGCAGCTTTCATGGCACCTTCCCATTCCACTTTGGGAAATCTTCCATTGCTTATCCACCTTTGGAGTCTACCTTTCACCCAACTCTCACCTGTGGCTCTAAGAAGCTGGGGTATACACAGTGGTTACATCAAGGTAAAACTGCTTTGGCAGATGTGTGTTATTTGGAATTTTGGGGGTTCCATTGAGAGGTACTTGAGGCTCATTTGTGCCTTGGAATACTTAGATGTGTGACAGACTTCCTGTGGACATTTGGGGGACTTTGAAACTACATTTTCCATGATTCAATGGGTTTCCGGTTTCTGACGTGATGACGTGTACCAAGGTGGAGCGTGGCTTAAATTGGGAGGTTGGGCTTGGGACTTCCTCTCTTAGGTAGGTAGGAGAAGGTACAGAAGGTAAATGGCTGATGGCGGCGTTTTTGAAATAGATCTTAGCCAGGCGCCTGGTCATTTCTTTATTTTACTAAGATGGCCCTAATTAAAATATTACTTCTCCTTTTACTCTCAGTCTCTATTATTTTTAATTATTACAGATGGGGATAAAGCAGGTTGATGGTAACCCAGAAGCTTCACATCCTTCAGTGAGCTAGGAGGATGTCTATCTAAGGGAGCAAACAGCTTTGAAGGGGAAAGGAAGTCCCAAAAGTGCAATGTGGTGCTTAAGAAATATGTGTAAATGAGAGGAAAGGACTCCTTAAAGTTTTACTTTGTCTTTGTTGTGGGGGTGGTTACAATAGAGTGAGGGTTATTGGCCCTAGAACACAGCCTCAAAGCCTAGGTGAAACAGGGTGGGAATTCTCCTGAAGGACTATGTCATGAATCTGTGCGAGAATAGAAAGAACCAAAGAAGATTGATACTTCAATATTCTAACTATTGACATTATTTTAAATTTTAACTGTAGTTTCTTCAAGTCAGTTTCTTCCTAGCCTCCTCCCTCTCAATGAATAGTTGCATTTTGGAAGCTTTTCTAAAATATAGCCCAGCATATATTGGCCTTCAGGGTTATCAAAATCCATTTCATGAATATTATTTCATAATGTCTAGATTCCTCAAATTGTTGTTCAGTCATATCTGACTCTTCATGACCTCATTTGAAGTTTTCTTGGCAAATATTCTGAAAAGATTTGCCATTTTCTCCTCCAGCTCATTTTACAGATGAAGAAACTGAGGCAAATTAAGCGACTTACCCAGAGTCACACACTGCTAGTAAGTGTCTGAAGCTAGATTTGAATTCACAGGTCCAGGGCTTTATCCATTGTGTCATCTTGCTACCTGGTAGCATAGTGTTAGAGTGCAGGACCCAGAATCAGGAAGACCTGAGTTCAAATCTACCTTAAGACATTTACTGGCTGTGTGACTCTGGGCAAGTCACTTGACCCTATTTGCCTCAGTTTCCTCATCTGTAATCAATGAGCTGGAGAAGAAGATAGCAAACCACTCCCAGTATCTTTGCCAAGAAAACCCCAAATGAGGACATGAAGGGTAGGACACAACTGAACAACAACAACAAAAGATTCCTCAATCGGTATAGATTACAGTTGAGTTGGGTTTGAATAATCTGTCATCAATCTTGCCTTTCTGGTGAACTGAATCCCTACCAAGAATAACTACTAACCATAGTATAAAAGATTCTCAGGGTAAGAAGGGATGAAAGAGAAGAAATAGCTGTCATGATTTTCTTTCTTTTTTTGTGATCTGAAAATTTTTATTTAATTAATTAATTTAGACTATTTTTCTATGGTTACATGATTCATGTTCTTTCCATCTCCCCCTCCCACCTCTCTCCCATAGCCAACATACAATTCCACTGGGTTTTACACGTGTCATTGATCAAGACTTATTTCCATATTATTGATATTTGCAGTAGGGTGATCGTTTAGCATCTACATCCCCAATCATATCCCCAACAACCCATGTCATCAATCAGTTGTTTTTCTTCTGTGTTTCTACTCCAGCAGTTCTTTCTCTGGATGTGGATACTTTCTTTCTCATAAATCCCTCAAAATTGTCCTGGATTATAGTATTGCTGCTAGTAGAGAAGTCCATTACATTAGATTGTGCCACAGTGTATCCATCTCTGTGTTTAAGGTTCTCCTGGTTCTGCTCCTTTTGCTCTGCATCAATTCCTGGAGGTCATTCCAGTTCACATGGAATTCCTCCAGTTTGTTATTCCTTTGAGCACAATAGTATTCCATCACCAACAGATAGCACAATTTGTTCAGCCATTCCCCAATTGATGGGCACCCCTTCATTTTCCAATTTTTTGCCACCATAAAGAGCACATCTATAAATGTTTTTGTACAAGCCTTTTTCCTTATTATCTCTTTGGGGGTATAAACCCAGCAGTTGTATGACTGGATCAAAAGGCAATATGTCATGATTTTCTAAATCCCATTCCTACTCTGTCACTTTCCTTTTCTGATCAGTTCACAGAAAAGGATGCACAAGGGAAGATTGCCCACACAGCTATAGCTATGTCAATCTTATTTGGGTTACTCTCCCCAATAAAAAGAAAATTCTTCTCCTAAAGTCAGAAAGTCATGCCCAATATTTCCTTGAATAGTAAATATTCTTCCTTTTCCTTAAATAGAGACGGGGATAGGACATGAAATTTCATTGGTACTGGGAACTCCCTTATAAAGAAATTCTCTCTACCAATGCAGGTTGACACCTTCTTTGCAACTTAAGAGAGATTCCAAGAACAATGAGAACTTAATGATTTGCCCTAGATTGCAGAGTCAGTATATTTCAGAAGAGGGACTTTGAACTCACTTCTTCCTAGTTTTTGAGGTTATCGTTTATTCACTATTTAGCAATGTTCCTCTCCTTAACTAGCCCAGCTAAATTCTGTGTCCCATGTTTAACCACCAGGTGTTGCTAGTGGTGTTGCTAGTCACTTCTCTGATCCTAGTCATAGGGCTAGGGCACCCCACAGACACCCAGCTAGTTAAGTATTCTTTTACCACTGTCTGGTCAGTGGAGAGGAAGTGCTGAGTTCTCTGGGGTTCCCAAAGAGTGGGAAACCTGTCTCTTATCTCCGCCCCTCCCCAGAGGACCACAAATCTTACCACTCTAAAGGGGTGTGGTTGTTATGAGTTTATCAAGATTTCTTTGAGTACTCCCTTACTAGAAATTGCCTCCTATCAAACTGCAAAATTTCACTGAACTTTGCTCATGTGACCTTGGTAGGATAGAATTAGCCTTTCATGGGGAAAGACTTGGATAGTGTATGGTATTTCGCTATCATTCTGATACCACATGATGCCACGGGTATCAGCCATGGTAAGGTGTGGGCTGAATGTTTTGTTGGGAAGCCCAAGTTGCTTAAAGACCCTGGGAGTTCTATTTCTTTCTAGAACAGGAAGATGGAAGGTAATGGGAAATAAGCAATGGATGGTGGGGCTTCCCTCTTGAGCAGGACTTTTGGGAATCTCTTGAGAGGAAAGAGAACAAGTGGAATAGAAAGAAGAGTTCTCCAACACATGAATAGAAAGAAGAAAGACTTCTCCAACACATGAAGTAACCTTGGCAGCAGCCCTAGAAATAGCACCTATACCTACTGGGAAAGTGGGAAGGCAAAATCTGTATAAGCCTCCTCCTCCTCCTCCTTTTTCTCCTCCTCCTCCAGAACTGGTTGGATATCCTTATTCCTTTCCTTGGCCTTATTTAAGATGGATGCAATTGGCAGCCATTTCTAGGGGTGTGTGTATGTGTGTTTTAAGTGTTAGGACTGCATCAGAGGTTGTAATCTTCTATCTCATAGACACCTGTAGTTGACCTTTTTCTTTGCTTTTCCTTTTGTCCCTTTGTCCACAGCATGAGAGGAATCACACTGGGATCTTCCCCCACCCCCACCAGCCTACTGTTAAAGATTTTTCTTTCTAACTAGGGTCATCAGTCTGAGCCTTTCAAATGTCTCACAACTACGCCTCCAAGGGCCGAATTACTGTCAACCTGTGCACTTAAATCTACCTCATCAGGCCACCTAACTAACCTGTTGAGATCCTTAGAGCAGGGTTCTTTACCTAGAGTCCATGGTCCCAAAAGGATAGATTTCAGGGGGTTCGTAGACTAGGATGGGTGGGGGAGGGGGAATATACCTTTATTTTCACTGCTAATAATTTAGCATTTCCTTTAATACTGAATCATCATCATCATCATTCTAAGAAGGGGTAAAATTGCCAGGTGGGTTCATGGCATAATAAAAGGTTTTTAGCCTTGATTATTAGCTAGTGGGAATAAATAATACATGAGAAGATATCTCACGGGAAGATGGGTGCCCCCACTTTCTCCTATATCCAGGGTATCCCATAAAGGAGAGAGGCACGCTCTGAACCCCAGTATTACAATAAGGATAAAGTGCAGCTGTTAAGTTTTCCAAGAATTGTTCCTATTAGAAGCAGGTAAAGGAGTGTAATAAATCCAACATTTTTCATCAAAGAAGACTAGTGTTTAGGTGAGAAACCTTGAACTCTGTATATTCTTAGACAGACCTGTGAGGGATCCTAAAGATCATCCATTCTGACTCCCTCATTTGAAAGATGAGTAAACTAAAACCCAGGGAGGGTAATTTGCCCAAAGGAATGCAGGTAAAATTCAACCCCATGTCTTCTTACTCCAAACCTAGCTCTTTGTCCACTTCAACAGAATCATAGAATTCAGAGTTGCAAGGGATCTCAGAGACCATATAATCCAAACCATACAGGAAACACAGTGCATTGGAAAGAATACTGGCTCTGGAGTGAAAGAACCTGGGTTCAAATCCTGCCTCTGAATTGGGCAAATCTTGGGTAAATCATTTGACCTCTCTATACCTCAGTTTCCTTATCTGTATGATGAGGAGGTTGGTTTAGATGGGATCTAATGCCTCTTTCATTTCCTGATTTATGACTCTCCTATAGCATCCTCCACAAGTGGTCATCCTGCCCCTACTTACAGGCCTCCAGTGAAGAGGAATGTGTCACTCTCCAAGAGCCCATCCCACTTTGGGACAACTCTAATTGCTAGGAAGTTTTTTTCCTGACATCAGGTTTAAATTTACCATTTGCAACTTCCACCAATTGTTCCTTATTATGGTCTCTGGGGTCAAACAGGACAATATTAATCCTTTTTACACATGACAAGCCCTTTAAACACTTGAAGACAATCATCATTGCTTTCCTTAAGTTTTCTCTCTTTTGGATTAAATAGTCCTAATTCTTTCAACAGATGTTATGACATAGATTTAAGATCCTTCTTGAACCATGCTTGTTGCCCTCCTCCAGTTGTTCTCTAGGTTATCAATGCCAATCTCAAACTGTGGTGCCTAGAACTGAACGCAATACTCTAGCCATGGTATGACAAGGGCAGAGGAAAGAAGGATGATCACATTCCTGGAAACTCTTTCTCTTACTGAAGTCCATGATTGAACTGGCCTTTGTTGTTCCCATCTTACCTTGCTTAATCATATTGAACTTGTATTCTCCTAAAACTCTCAAATCACTTACAAATGGCTCTTTTGTGTTCCAAAATGGTATGAGTCTGGTCAGGACCCAGTCCTGGGTAGGTGAGGGGGAGAAGATACAAAGATAAATACGACATGTTTGAAACCTGTGAGCCCTGGGGAGAGGGATCATACCAAGGAAGTCAAAATAAGCTCTAGTAAATAACTGTGCATGAAACAAGCAGGACTTCTGAGCAAGGACATTCTTGGGAGAGGATGATGATGCCTCAAATCGGTGTTTGCTTTGTGCTAACAACCCTGTATCTAGATCCTATTCCTGGCCTGTAAGAATAGAAGTAATAGAGCCCAAGGAGAAAGGACCTGGGTATATACTTCTCAGAGCACTGGGGAGCTATAACAGGAAATAAAGTCAACTCAATGACTATGCATCCTTCCCTAGAGACTTTGCACAACTCTTTGGAACATAGTAGTTATTTAGTAAATCATTACTAATTTGTTGATTATTATATCTGACCTCCTTTATGATTCTTTCCTCCTCCCCCAACTTGTAAATAGTCTCCTCCTCTTCCTCTGAACTTTCTGCTTATCTCTGATATTTCCTTTGTATACAATTGTATGTATGTAATAAGAATATGTGAATGCTTTCATTTAATATAAATATAGCTATTCCATCTGATCTGGTATCTGGTCTATCCCATTTCCATGGGACACTAAAATTTTCACCCTGGTGGGGAAACAAAAGAAGTCAAATCAACAAACTATTAAGCACTTATTATGGAGAAGGAAATGGCAGACCATTCCAGTATCTTTGCCAAGAAAACTTCATGGGGTCACAAAGTGTCAGACACACCTGAAATGCCTGAAAAACAACAACAATGTTCTAGGCTCTGTGCTAACTGGGAAAAGAATAGAATAAAAAAGAAGTCTTGGCCCTTGGAGCTTAAATACTAATTGGGGATGACAACATATTAAAGAGAGCTGAAAGCTGGGGGTAGGGGTAGGAAAGAAGGGAACATGGTAGAAAAGTCTAGAGTCAATGGAGCCAGGAACTCCCTCAAAATGAAGGTCAAACAATTAAGTAGACAAGCTCCATGCCCAGCCCAGTGCTGTACCAGGCACAATGGAAGTACTGCATTAAACTGTCACTCCAAGGAATTTCTTTCATGGCCGACCTCATGCAAACTCTTCTCCCTGTGTCAGTAGGAGAGAAATGGATGGGCAGCTACTCCTTCTCTTGTCTTTCTCCAAGAAAGGGGTTTTGGCTACAATTCTATCTATCTCCCCTGTATCGAATATCTGTAGTCTTCTGATGTGATAAGGGTTTAGAATAAAAGGAACTTCTGGTCCTTCTAAAGGGGGAGGAGAACCCTTACCTGGCTTTTACCAACTTAGCTCCCTCCCATTAAATGCTGGTTATGCAAAAGACAATGGTTCCAGTAACTAATTAACTTTGTTATCAAAGTGAGGGTTAACAGAAATGGAAGAAACTGTATAGATTAGAGCAGATGATAAATATGTAAGAATAAAGGAACTCTTTGAATGCAATCTAGGTAAGATCTTGGCTCAACCCAGGAAAGAGAGAATGACCTCACCTAATAGGGGAGGAGAGGGCATCTCTAGGACTGTGGTAACTGGCTATCAAGGGACAGGTTGGGAACCAGCTACTTCATATGTTTGCAGCTTTGGGGCAATCTCTACACTTTCTTTCAAAGGTTAACATTTGCCTCTCGACCATTTTTTGGCTTCTTCTCATGTGATACCATGTTAGTCTAATGACTGGCATGATGGGCTTAGTTCCCTTGGCACTGGCTGATAACTCTTCTCCTCTGCTTGAATTAGTAGATGCTATGGATCATTATAGACTTATTTGCCTGTACTTGGGCTGATAGTAGGGTTAAATTGCCTATGTGTGTTCTCTGGGGTTTGTAATGGGACCAGAATTTCTCCATTTCCCTGAAACAGGGATCAGTTTTCTCTAAAGGCAACAAAGCTATCTCTCTGGGACCTGATTTGCCTCTGTCCTTGATGAAGCTTTCTTAGGTTCTAGGGGTGTAAAAAGATTCACTTACATTACACGTAGTTGGGGCCCCACCAATTTGGTTTTTGTCTGAAGTCACCATAAACTACCCTGCTGACCAGATGAGTCTCCAAATAACGGGTTGTGTCTAGAGAAATTAAATGGCACTGTACCTTCTGTTGTGTTAAGGCAAAGTAAATCTCTTTTTGTTAGCTATTCGAAGGACTTGTGAATGCCTCTTTTCATCCCATCATCTAACCTGGACTAAGAGAGTACTTGACATTAGACCTATTCCTTACAGGGTTATATCTGTACTCCAGGAGTCTCTGTAGCAACAATTCTAAGTAAGAAAAGTGTAACCTCAGAATTCCAAAGAGGAACAAATTTTGTCTCCATAATTTTGCTTAGACTATGACCTCTGTGGCAATACACTGGCACTCCGACAGTATTCTGTCCTTGTATAAGGCAGAAAAACTCAGTAGTGGCAGTGGAGATAGCAGCTGACCTGGAAGATGAGGCAGCACACAGAGAAGTGGCCTGCAATGGCAGTAGCCCAAGGACTGTGGGTAGAGATGTGGGCCCTGAAGGAAACACAGTAAAAGGTATAGATATGGGCATTGACAGTTTGTTCTGGGCGGTGTGGCAGTGTGAGTCTTAGCAGCAGGTAGCTGGCAGAGATGTGTACTGTCCCTTCAACACTGCTGCCAGTACAGCACCCAGGAAATTATAACTCTTCCCCAGCGAGAGCTAGGATGATGAAGGGGTAGCCTTATTGAGAAGGGGCTTGCTTTATGGCAACAAGGAGGGATTGAAAGTGTTTAAGCAGCTCTCACAGAAGAGGGGTAGTCCTTCAGAGTCCTCTTATGGGGTGAAGATTTGATAGTCTCCCTCCTTGGATGAAGTTTCTGGGAGGAAGAGGAGATCCTGCACATTGGGACAGGTGACACTAAGTAGGTATACAAGATAATTTCCCTTCCCTTGTGATGAGGATTGGTGACTCTGCCAGAAATGTCATCAGCTTGCTGTAGCCCTGATGTTCCTGTTACTGCTCATGCTTGTGGTTATTTATTTATTTTTTTACATTGCGAGACCTACTTACCGTAAATGGCAAAGATTTGACATCTCCCACAATATGGACCTGTTTAGATCTGGGACTTTTCCAGATTTGGCCACTTCTTCAGAGAGCTATTATACTGCTTGCATTGCTTTCTTTTTCTATATTTAGATAGATAGATAGATAGATAGATAGATAGATAGATAGATAGATAGATGATTTATTTTTTTTTTTTACCAATTACATGTAATAGCAAATTTCCACATAAGTTTTCCAAAGTTATATGATTCAAACTGTCTCACTCCCTCCCCTTTGCCCTTCCAGAGCAGGCAAACAATTCAATCTGGGTTATACATGCAAACATGCAAAACATATTTCCATATTGTTCATTTTTGTAAGTGAATAATCATATAAAACCAAAACCTCCAAGCAAACCCCCAAATAAACAAGTGAAAAATTGTCAGCTTTTATCTGCATTCTGACTTCAATAGTTCCTTCTCTGGAGGTGGATAGCATTCTTTGTCATAAGTCCATCAGAATTGTCCTGGATTGTATTGCTGAGAGAGAAAGCTAAGTCTTTCACAGTTGGTTATTCCACAATATTACTGTTACTGTGTACAATGTTTTCCTGGTTCTGCTCATTTTACTCTGCATCAATTCATGATGGTATTTCCACCTCTTTCTGAAATCATCCTGTTCAATTCTTATAGCACAATATTTCTCTGTATTTCAATTTTAGTTTTACTCTTCTTCCTTTAGAGCTGCTCACAGCAGGCTTTTTGAATATAGGAGGCCAGGGTTGACTTTTAACATCCCTAGGTAATTTATGTGATTGAAGTTCCTTTAGAAGACTTTAAGGACTACTAATGATAGAGGAAATATCTGAATCCTTGACCTCATGCAATTTGGTCTAAGGCTGAGAACATCTTCAAAATTTGGTTGGCTTAGAGGGCTAAAGACTCAAACTGTTGAAATCATTTTTTCATCTCCAGATCTAGATCAGCAACAAGATGCTACAGGCACCATTTCTGGTGCTTGGCTAGTAGATCACAATGGGCAACCCAGGTAAGAGAGCTTTGCTCAGCTGAATCTATTTGAGGTATCCTCAATGCCTAGCTGAATATCTTTCCCCTGCCACAACTAAATAAATTTCTTTTTAAACAGTTGACCTTCAAGTATCTCATTTTGTTCCAATATTGAATCTAAACTACCATGGAACTGGCCTGAGTCAGCCCTAGATTAGAACACTGATTCCCTCCTTCCTTCCTTCCCTCCTTCCTTCCTTCCCTCCTTCCTTC